>NC_143261.1:69385240-69694406 GCF_984573655.1 Nuphar pumila
ACTTTATTTAAAAAGTGTTGCATTTTGTCCTCAAGACACTGATAAACACCATCCCAAGATACAACATAGTCAATAGGATGTTGGGAGTTGATGTTGACGGGAGAACTTTGTGAGCCTAGGCTGTAGGAGGCAACGACTCGTGTGGTGTTCATGTTACTCGCAAACCTGAACACACGAACCTTTTTGGGTTCACCTGTAGCAGTCACCCATGCTGCAGGATCAAAAGACGGATGCTGAGTGGAGTCATCACCATATCGTTGTATCATTTGTTGCTCGTATGACTCCTACAAAAAAAAATAGAATATAAATTAATAATTAATAATTATAATGTTTATGATAACATAATTCAAAGTAACTTGTATATTATAATGTTTATTAATACAATAAATACATATTGTTGTCGCTCTCGCCTTCTCTGATACAAAATCTCTCGTGCTCTTACGTTTATGTGTTTCAACAAATACATCCTTGTAAGGCACAATGCTTCCTTTTTCTGATTCCTGCAATGTGACATGATATAAAAAATTGATTAATAAGTATACAAAAATGCTCACAAATTTGACAATATATATATATATTGATGACTTACCATTTTCTTCTGTTGGCTCTCAAAAGTCCTAGATCCACCTGTGTGTAGATGCGCATCGGGTATCGCTGATCGATTTTGTGCAGCCTTTGCTGAGCGGTTTCGAAAATCATTGCTCGCTCACTTGTCGCACATGCCCTCCCAATAATCTCTCCTTACAGTAGCCGGCCCATGGCCCTTCCACTATAGTGGATCATCTATCCCACCAACTGCTTTTTTTGTTGTAGTCGGCAAATCGATTGGCTTCCACCTTCTGCCATACTACCCTCGCGTCCTTCTCCTCGTTTGCACTCGCGAAGCAATTGGAGGCCTATAAATACTCTCAGAACATTAACACATATTTCAATAAAACACTGCATGTTATGATAAATGATTGCATACCATGAATGAAGAAATTAAGTTGTCCAACACCTCTCTCGAGTACTCTTTCCATTGCGCTATCGGTCTTGGAAGATGATGTAGTAATGACTTCGTAATTCATCGTATTACTTCTTGTTGCTCAAACCTTGCACTGCACATGAAAAGATACATATTAACAATTGACCGTCAATATATATATTTTTATAAGTTAAATATTGAACAAGTGACAATGAAATACTTACGGTCGACCATCGACATACACTATTTAAATTACTTGACGTGGGTCACACGGAGAAGACCTTGCATCCGGCGTATGTGGGTCATGTGTAGGCGAAACAACACCTACAGAACAATGAGTTAGAAATTCATATAATGTAAATTTTAACTAATCAAATATATAATTATTTAAATGATATACCTATCGAAGGAGCCCGTGAAGATGAAGGTTCAGATTGGCTACCACTGGGTGCTCGACGATTGTGTCCTTCATGAACCATATTCTAACAAATTAAAATATACTGGCAATACATTCAAACATTGCAATACATTTCAATATATTCAAATCATTCTAATCAGTCAGATCAAATTGAAAAAACCTTCATGCAAGACATTCAATAATTGCAACACATTTCAATATATTCAAATCAATACAATACATTTCAATACATTCAAATCATTCATATGAAATTGAAAAAACCTTTATGCAAGACATTCAATAATTGTAACACATTTCAATATATTCAAATCAATACAATACATTTCAATACATTCAAATCATTTATATGAAATTGAAAAAAACTTCATGCAAGACATTCAAATATTGCAACACATTTCAATATATTCAAATAATTCTAATCATTCAGATCAAATTGTAAAAACCTCTATGCAAGACATCCAATATATGCAACACATTTCAATATATTCAAATCAATACAATACATTCAAATCATTCATATGAAATTGAAAAAAACTTCATGCAAGACATTCAAACATTGCAACACATTTTAATATATTTAAATCAATACAATACATTTCAATATATTCAAATAATTCATATCATTCATATCAAATTAAAAAAAACTTCATGCAAAACATTCAAACATTGCAACACATTTCAATATATTCAAATCATTCAAATCATTCAGATCAAATTTAAAAAAACTCCATGCAAGACATTCAAACATTGCAACACATTTCAATATATTCAAATCAATACAATACATTTCAATATATTCAAATCATTCAGATCATTCATATCAAATTAAAAAAAACTTCATGCAAGACATTCAAACATTGCAACACATTTTAATATATTCAAATAAATACAATACATTTTAATATATTCAAATCATTCTAATTATTCATATCAAATTGAAAAAAAAACTTCATGCAAGATATTCAAACATTGCAACACATTTCAATATATTCAAATAAATACAATACATTTCAATACATTCATATCATTCTAATCATTTAGATCAAATTGAAAAAACCTTCATGCAAGACATTCAATAATTGCAACACATTTCAATATATTCAAATCATTCTAATCATGGGTCTTTCATATGAAATTGAAAACAACTTCATGCAAGACATTCAAACATTGCAACACTTTTCAATATATTCAAGTCAATACAATACATTTCAATACATTTCAAATCATTCATATGAAATTGAAAAAGACTTCATGCAAGACATTCAAACATTGCAACACATTTCAATATATTCAAATCAATACAATACATTTACACACATTCAAATCATTTTAATCATTTAGATCATTCAGATCAAATTGTATTATAAGTTGTATTTCACTAGCTCGTGAATGACTCATCATCACTTGTCTGACTTTCATAGTCTTCTTCTTCCTCCTCCTCCTCTTCGTCATTATCTTCTTCTTCTTCATTTAGCGTCCATCCACTTCGTATATCATTTGGATCACATTCTTTCATGCATGTGCCATCAGCCAATGGAGATATGACATGCATATCATGCGCGACATCGTGACCATAAGAGAAGTCATATTTGATTGATAGTATTCATCCTCTTCATTAATCTTGTCATCCTTTAACTGATCATACTTGGGGTATAATTTAGACTTCACCTTACAAACTGCCCACCATTTATTTCTATCTGACTTCCTTGTAGTCGAATATGATATATAGTACACTTGTTGAGCTTGCGAGGCTAATATGAATGGTTCATATGTTCTAAACCTTGACTTACCATTCACCTCCACAATGCCTGAGACTTTGTCGACTCTAGTTGTTGTGGGATCAAACCATTGACACTTGAATAAAGTTAATTTGTTCCTAAGTAAGTCAACTCCATTATTTTTTTTTTTATAACACCGTAGTAGTCATGTTCATTTTCACCATAGCTGCTACCCTTGACACACACGCCACTATTCATCGTTGACTTGTTGACACTGTAGTCTTTTGTATGGAAATGATAACTATTTACGATATACCCGTTGTAAGACTGCACAACTTTAGACGGACCATTATGTAAATCACATATTCCTTGATCTTTAACATCACCATGGTGGACCTACAAGCACAAATAAGAACTATGATCACGACAAGTATCTTATTGTTGTATAAAGGGAAAAATGTATACAATCGTCCTTACCAACTCTTTCAACCATGCCACGAATTTATTTTCACATTCTTTCTGTACTTCTGCGTTAGTGAGTTGTGAAAGTTTTCTTTGCAATTCCAGATCAAATCGTCTACACTTAACATAAACGTATTTTACCGAACCATGTACACACGTATAAAACTTAATGTTACGTATTAACTATACTTACTCAATGTATGGGTTAATTGCTGAGCAATTGAAAAGGATATATATTTGTGTTGCGTCTTGCTCTCGATCTTTCAAGAGTATTGACCGACAACTGCTAAATATATGTCCAAGTGGTTGAAATATAGATAATTTGTTGGTTCTAGTTAATTGTTCTCCATCATCATTACGAGGTGGGTATGTGTAACGTGTTGGAATGTGAGGTTCAAAGTACATAAATGAGAAATTTAAAATATCTTCCAAGGTGTATGCCTCACAAATAGAGCCCTCTACTCTTGTTTTATTCCGAACCTTTTTTTTGAGGTCAAACATGCATCTGTCAACAATATACATCTTGGATTACAATAAATTTCTCAATAGTATTAAAAAGAAAAATTTAAATAAATATATACCTTTCAAATAGATACATCCACCGATATTGCACAGGTCCACCAACCCAAAGTTCATATGGCAAATGTATGACCACATATTCCATAACATCAAAAAATGCTGGTGAAAATATCTTCTCCAGCTGACAAATAGTAGTTACGACAGATTCCTCTAGATTCTTTACCTCAGATACTACAACTTCAATTGCGCACAATGTTCTAAAAAATCTACTCAACTCGAACAATACCCCCCATATAGGTTTGTCTAACATATCATGGAATGCTAGGGGTATCAACCGTTGCATAATGACATGACAATCATGACTCTTCAACCCATATAATTGTCCATCGTCTATCTTCACAACCCGAGCAATGTTAGAAACGTAGCCGTCTGGAAATCTCAACTGTCTCAACCATTGACATACCAGTTTTACTTGATTTGTACCAAACACATATCTTGCCTTTGGTTTCAGTACTTTGCCATTGTCCTCTTTGAATTCCAATTATGATCTTTTATATATCACTTTTAAATCCATACGTGCCTTCGGATTATCCTTCGTTTTCCCTTTCACGTTCATTATTGTATTGAATACATTATCAAACACAATTTTCTCCACATGCATGATATCTAAATGATGTCGTATCAATAAGGTTGGCTAATATGGTAGTTCTTAAAATATAGATTTTTTTGTCCAATTGTGATCCTTCCCAAATCCAATAAAGAGCGTTGCCCTACGACATTTGTCAGTCCACATGGAAAGTATCACAATCTTTTTAAAATCTCTATGCCACACAACCTTGTTGGTGGACCTTTTATTTCAGTTGTGCCTTCTTGAAACACATTCTTTTGTCGTCGGAACAGATGATCGCTAGGTAGAAATCGACGGTGACAATCAAACTAGCACAGCTTCCTTTCATGCACCAATCTAAACGATTTTGTATCCTCCATGCAGTACAGACATGCTAACCTCCCATGTGTGCTCAAACCAGATAACATACGATATGCAGGGAAGTCACTGATTGTCCATAGAACAACAACATTCATATTGAAGTTTTATTTTTTTTGGGCATCGTACGTCAGAACATCGTCATCTCACAGTATTTTCAGTTCATTAATCAATGACCTCAAATATACATCAAGATTTTGGCTGAGAGACGTCAGACCAGGAATCAATAGAGACAAGAAAAGATTTTGACGCTTCATACACAAGCTTGGAGGAAGGTTGTATGGGGTGACAAATACCGGCCAACACGAGTATGTAGTTGATCTACCCCAAAATGGATTAAATCCATATGTACATAAACCTAACCTAACATTTCTTACTTCTAAAGTGAAGTTCTGATGAGTACGATCAAAGTGCCTTCAAGCTTCTGCGTCAACAGGATTGTGATATTGTCTTCGTCATGTCGAACTTTATTTGCATGTCATATCATTTGTTTAGCTGTCCTCGAAAACATATAAAGACGTTGCAATCTAGGGGTGAGAGGGAAGTAGTGGAGTGACTTATACAACACTTCTTTTGACCATGTGCTACCATTTCTCTTTATCTTTGGCTTGAACTGAGGATGTCCACATGATGAACATGATTTGCTTTTTCTTGATCTTTAAAATACAACATGCAGTGATTGGGACAAACATCTATCTTTTGATACCCCATACCTAAAGCATTGACCATAACCTTCGCATGATAGAGATTTTGTGACAATTTTTCATCTTTGGACAACATACTCTTCACAATAGAGCACAGATGGTCAAAACATGATTGACTCAAATTAAACTCGCACTTCAAATTCAGTAGTTGAAGAACTGCATACATGATAATGTGACTCTCGCAACCATTCTAGAGTGGTTCATCATCATCTCTAAGTAAGTCATAGAATGTATTGGCTACATCTTTTGTTGCTTCTTTCCGTACCCCAGTTAGTGCATCACTATATCCCAAAGCAGAACCCATTTTCGGTCCTGCGACATCAAATATCATGTCCACATATGAATTATTGCGCACCACATCTACCCTTGCGTCATAACTATTTCAAAATTCTTCACCATGAAGCGTCTAATTTTGATAACCACTAACAAAACCCTTCCTGTATAAGTGATGTCTAACGCCATGAGGTTCTACAAATCGATTGTTCTTACACATCGTGCAGGGGCATCTGATCCGACCGGTAGGATCTATTGTACTGACACTTCCCGTTACAAATTCAATAAAACTGTCAACACCATCCATATATTCATGCGACACCTCATTATCAATTATCCTACGATACATCCATTCACGGTTTGCAGCCATTTTGTCCTAAAATATTACAGATATTTTCATCACTAGTTAAAAGAAAATCTTAATAATGCTATGATGACACAAATATATTCATTTGAACAAAAAATTCATGATACAATTTCACATAGAAGACATAATCAAATGAAAAATAACTTCATGCAAGCATGGATACAGAAACATCATACATTGCAATACATTTAAATCATTCATATCAAAACAATATCAAATATGTACCTGCAACAAATACACTAAAATATCCTGCTAACTACTACCATGCCTAGCATGAAATCCGTACTCTAAAAATAAGAACACTTCTATTCTCATACATTAAAGTCATGCTCAGCATGATATCCAAACTCCATCAAAGCAGTCTTAGATATCCACAACTAAGTGAGTGTGTGAACAAAAAAGTGTTGCATCTAATAAATTAAATAACATGTGATGCGCTTGCATCACTTACTCACCTCAGGTATTTACCTGATTTGAATTGCTTTTCACCAGAAATCCTTTATAAGCACAATGCTCAAAGCTCCTTATATTTAATGAAAACAGTAAAACCTGTTGAAAATCACACCAGAAACTTAATTGGATGCTAAAACAGATTAAAACAAAACAAAACAGAAATCCATTATTATACTTCGTCCCTAATGCACGAGATGATGTTCCCTCCCTGATAGTCAAAGAGGTTGCATAGCATCGATGGGGCCGGGGCCCCGTAATTTTGTATCATTTTAGATAAAAAGAATCTGGCAGAGATTGTATATAAATTAGAATAAAAATACATACAAATAAAATTAGATTTCATTTTTATAGACGATTTCATTTTTCTAGAGAACCACCGCTCTAAAATGTTTTTTTTTTCACAAAACATGAGTTTTTTTTTGGGGGAAATGATACAAAAACAAGTATCTAAATAAAAACTTATCCATTTTTTTTCTTAAGCAAGCTCGTGTTCAGCTCAACTCGTCTTGCAAGAGTTCATATGGATCAAATATATATTTTATATCTAGCATATAGTACATAAAAATAAGAACACACAAAATATATATAAAAAGAGAAGAATGAACGATCAAGTGTAATATATAACATAAATAAATATTTTAAGTGTATATATTCCTTTTATAAATAACATGTAATGTTTTTACACCAGCCAGCTTGAGTTTGGCTTGGCTAAACACGAATATGAGCCGAGCCACAAGCTTAATACATTGGTAAACGATCGAAGCCCCAACATGCTCTGAAATGTTTTTTTTTCATAAAACATGGGATTTTTTTGGAAAATGACACAAAAATACGTATCTAAATAAAAGCTTATCCAATTTTTTTTCTTAGGCAAGTTGGGGTTTGGCGGACCCCTGCATCACCAAAAAAATAGAGATAGGCAGGGGCTCTGCCCCTGCCTACCATAAAAATGAGAGGGGCAGGAGCATCACCCCTACTGGAAAATAAGACGGCAGGGGCGAAGCCCCTGCCTGATTGAGGGGAAAGAGGCAAGAGGCAGGAGAGCTCGACCTTCTTGACCTAGGAGAAAGGTGGCAGGGGCATCGCCCCTGCCGGTTTGCTGAAAAATGACAAGCGGCAGGGGCGACGCCCCTGCCGAAACAAGATGAAAAAGAGGAAGGGCGAGAAGGAGATGAAGAAGAAGAAGACTGGGGGAGGGAGTTACCTAAGGGCGTGAGGGGGGCGGTCGCCAGTAGCCAGAGAGAGGGACAGGGAGTTACTGATGGCGTGAGGGGGGCAGTCGCCGATAGCCGGAGATAGGACGAAAAGCGGCGAGGGTGAGAGAGAGAGAGAGCGGCGGGGGTGAGAGTAAAAAAAAAAATTTGATTTTGTGCCCTAGGGGGATTTACATTGACAGTTAGTGACAAACTTTTGCGATGAAATTTTTTCATCGCAAACTCTGTCACTAACTAGCGACGATGTTATTCTGTCGTTATCTCCGTCGCTAAGTGCGCCGGGTTTTGCGACATAAAATTTCAGTTGCTAATCTATCGCTACTTAGAGAGGGAGTTGACGACGAATGTTTGTCCGTTGCTAATTTCGTAAATATTTACGAACTTAGCGACGAATGTTTTTCTCTCGCTAATCCATCACAACTTTGCGACGAACAAATTTCGTCGCAAAAGTCTGTCAGTATTTGACATTTTTCTTGTAGTGTTTACAATAGAAATCAAATCAGAGAGTAACGATTTACAGTAGAAATCAAATAAGAGAGTAACGATTTACAGTAGAAATCAAATTAAAGAGTAACGATTTACAATAAAAACCAGATAAGAGAGTAACGATTTACAATAGAAATTAGATCAGAGAGTAGCGATTTACAGTAGAAATCAGATCAGAGAGTAGCAATTTACAGATTTGTACTATAAATCGTTATTCTCTGATTTGATTTTTACTGTAAATCGCTACTCTTTGATCTTATTTCTACTGTAAATCGTTACTCTCTGATCTGATTTCTACTGTAAATCGCTACTCTTTGATCTAATTTCAACTGTAAATCGCTATTCTCTGATTTGATTTCTACTGTAAATCGTTACTCTTTGATCATATTTCTACTATAAATTGCTACTCTCTGATCTGATTTATTCTGTAAATCGCTACTCTCTGATCTGATTTATACTGTAAATCGCTACTCTTTTATCTGATTTTTACTATAAATCTTTACTCTTTGATTTGATTTCTACTGTAAATCACTTTTTTCAACAAAGAGATAATAAAAAAAACCATGTCCGCTTAGAGAAAAATCTTACTGCTCTTTTCAACAGTTACAAGAGAGAAAAAAAATAAAAAATTTATACAAGGCAAGAACAACAACACTAAACTTAAACAAGTTGGGTGTGATCCATAAGAAACCGAGTCTCAAACATAAGCTCCAAAAAAATTTCTTCCCGGGGGGGGTTGCTGCCCCCCACGACCCTCTGCCAGGGGCACACCCCTAGACCGCTCCCTACCTGCTGATCACGCAGCAGTACCAGCAAAAGGTAGACATTGGATAATAGGACTTCCTGAATAACTTCTAAAATTGTTTGATAGAAATGCAATTATTATCACAAACTTATATGAAACCAAGTTTTAGTACAAGTTTCACTTGTACCAGAAACTGGTTTTCTATATTCCAAAGAACAAGTTTCATATGCATATAAAAGCGAGTTTCTTGATATTTATGAAACTGATTTAAATGTTTTTAAAACCAGTTTCATAGAACTGAAAGAGGTGGTTGTTTGATCCTTATTTTTTCTAAGTCAGTGACCCATTCTTAACATCTGAAATGTTAGGTGGTATTTGTAAAATTTTCATTTTTTTTATATTTGACTTTTAAGCAAGGAAATCATAGTGAGAAAAGTTTAAAACGGAAAAATATCACCAGCAAAAAACTCGCTAGAATTTGATTTTTTTTTAAAGACTCGCATTTTTCCTAAAAAATCTCCGCAATAAAAATTAAAAATGACTATAAAGAAAATTTTAAAATATACAAAATAAATTTTGCAATAAATATAAATAAAAATATTTCAAAAAACCACACGATTTTCACGATAAATTCATGATAAAAACATAAATATCGTGTTTAAAACATGATATTTATGTTTTTATCGAAATCTCTCGAGAAATTGCTGTTTTTAACTTTTGAGTAATTTATTGCGATTTTCATAAATCTCGAGAGATTTATCACTATGAGGAAAACTAAAAGGGTCTCTCTCTGTCGCTCGCTCCTCGCTCGCGGGTATTTGTAATTTTTTGTTTTTTTATTGACTTTTAAGCAGGAAAACGAAAGGCCCCCCTCTCTCTTTCTCTCTCTCTTCCGCAGCAATTCTCACCAGCAGGGTAGCATCGCAGCACGACAGCAATCGGAGTTCTTCTCTCGATTTCATCAACGAAGAGGCGACCGGAGCGACAAGGTCTGTAAATCCATCGTTTTTCTCCTCTTGTACGTTCAGCGACAAAACGGTGTCCTATTTTATCTTCTGCAAATCCATCTATTAAAAAACATCATTTTGCAAAACAGGGTACCTTTTGTTGATGTGTCTGGACGAAATAGACGACCCTTTTATTCTGTTTCTTTGTTGACTGTTTGGAAGATTTTATTCGTTATTCGTATCCCCGAATCCTTCGTTAGTTCATTTCCATGATCAGTTGAGCCTGAGTGGCATTCGCATGTCGCTCTTTTAATTGGTGGGTTTCATTGTAATCGTTTTTTTATTGGGAAGATTTTTTTCCATGTGCTTCAATTTGTGAAGGAATGAAAGACTCAAATTTTATTTTTTTATTTTTTGCATGGGAAATTTATTTGTGCAAATATGGATTTTTTATAATTGATTTTATTTTTATTTTGCCGATAAATGATTGATTTTTTTTTAAATTTGCAGATATTTTTCAATAAAAACCCGATAAAAAATAAAAAGTTTGAAAATCTCACGAGAAATTCACAACCGAGAAATTGCCGTTTTAAGCTTTTGTCGCTATAGATAGCAGTACTCTCTCTCTCTCTCTCTCTAACCTGTTTTTTCTTAAGGCGTGACGATGAATACACCTTCTGGTGATTCGAGGCAGGACGACGATGCCGCACTTGCCAACTTCCTCAACTCCCTCATCGACTACAACCCCACTGTACCCTCTCTCTCTTTCTATCTGATTACTCTGTTTGGCCTGATCCCGATTCGAGTTTCTTCTTCTCTTTTTTCTTTTATCTGAGATCTGCAGATACCGGACGAATTAGTGGAGCATTGCATTGCAAAGAGTGGATTCCAGTGCCCCGATATCAGGATGTTAGTTTTCTTCTACATCTCCTCTTTTTTTTCCCCCAGTAAATTTCGGAATACTTTATTCTATCGGCATGAGAGAACAAATCTAGAAATTGGTCGGTCATTTTTTTATCTGTTCTCTCTATCATTGAGTTTTTGTTATTACCCAAGTTGTTTATGAGCCTAAATTCGGTATTAGTGAAGTCTGATTCATTGTTCACCAACGAAAATTTGCATGGAAGAGGTTTTTGTTTTGACACCATTGTGTTTGCACTCTACTTCTTAGATGGTTTTGGTTGGTTTACATGGTTTTACATATGTTGTTGGTAGTCAGATAATAGAACACTCGGTGAGATATCTCATCTACCATGTAAATTTGGCATGGGGAGGTCAAGGATGTAGGTTGTGGTGGATAGAGAAATACTAAAATTTCTGATCTCATCTACCATGTAAATTTGGCATGGGGAGGTCAAGGATGTAGGTTGTGGTGGATAGAGAAACGGTAAAATTTCTGATACATCCGAACGTGTTGATCCATGTCCAATCTATCACATCAATGAAACCAGCATGACTTGTTCATGAAATTCTTGAGCATTAGGGCAATGGGTAATGGTTGGCATGAAGCGTATGATGAAGGTATTTCTTTTCCTTTAGAGCTCTTCGTTTGGATAAACTCCATGTTATGGGTTTGGCATCTTGTTGGTGCCTCTCTTTGTCATTTGATTGGTTCTCTTGTGGAAGAATTTAAAGTGTGGTATTGGGGTTTTCTATATTGGGTCTATGTGCAACGTGCTTCCTAATGAATCACAATGACCCAAGGTCTCTATAATTCAAATTATGGCTTTTGAGGTCCTAAGGAATTGAAAACAGTGACTTGGGGTAAGGAGCTGCATCATGATTGGCATGATCGGAGTCTGAAACACTCATCGGACTTGGGGCAGGACTAGTCAGTTTAGGGGTTCAGACTTATACCTACTCTATACGGGCTCTATTCCTTAATATGGGATTCATATAAAATTGTGTCAGGGTCTGGACAGACCTGTTAAAAGATTTGCACACACATATGAGGTAAACATATAATAATGTTGTATTTTATTTCAGCTATATATTCAAACCAGCATCTTGCCTTTTTTTTTATCTCTTTTACAAAACATGATATGATCATAAGACAAATTTTATTGGTGGAAAATATATGAACCATATCTTTGGCTTAATTAGCATCTAACCAAGTTGTCAAAGTGTATTGTAAAGCTCAATCTAATAAATGGAAAGGAATGTAGATACTAAATAACATATGAAACTAGATTGGCCCATACAGTGCACCGAACAAGTGGCATATGTCATAGAAGCAACTAGGTAGATGAGACCACCAACCAATGAATCAGGATGGATAACAGTAGTACAGAAGATCTAATAATTGTTTTGAATATGTACTTCAAGTCTTCAAACTGATATCATACTAGTTACAAATATTTACATTCATCTGATGCAATACGTGGGTTGTAAATAAGATTTACAGTACTCGACAATGGTCTCTTTCTAATCAATAGCAGGCTGCTGAATGATTCTTGTAACAAACAAGGAATGATGATGTCTCCTAAGTGACTAATCATAGTTTTTATTTTGAAAATGCAGCCAATGATGGATTCTTTTTTGCTTTAATATATTATAATAATAATGACTGGTTTACGAAAAGTAGTCAAAGTTATACCCATAGTACTTTTTCATTTTGCTTTGTGTGTGTATGTTTGATAGTGTTTCTTCTTCTAGCATTTTACATTATTCTCAATAATAATCTCATATTGTTATTGCATTTTCTAAAGATGAGGTAGGTTTCCTACTTGCCTTGGTTTGTTGGATAATGTATTTCTGAGGCTGTTTACTGCCTCTATACATTGAATTTGACTTGTTATTCACCATTTCTTTTTCTCTTCTTTTGGCAGAACGAGACTGGTGGCTGTAGCTACACAGAAGTTTATTGCAGAGATAGCAAGTGATGCACTTCAGTATGTGTTTTTTATCTTGTTTCTAATCTCACTTTTCCATTTTGTTGATTTTATATCTTCACTTGTAAAGTGCTAATACATTGATGATATAGATAATTAAAGAATAGTTATAGATAGGGATGACAGTGGACCGGGGCGGGTGCGAGGGACAAGGTCTCTACTCCCACCCCGTCTGAAAATTTTGCCCTCCATCCCTGCCTCCATCCCCGCACAGGTTTTGATTTTAACCTCCATCCCAGGTCCATTCCCCGTTTCATGTCCTCCATCCCCAGTCCAAACAGGGCAAGGCGGGGCGGGGTCCCATTTCCCCGGTCCTTCCGCCGCTGCTGCCTTCTGTCGTTAGAGGAAGAAGAGGAAGGAGAGGAGAGAAATGGGAGCTTGCGCAGCTCGTTAGAGGAAGGAGATGAGAGATTCGAGAAAGGGTTTTGTGTTAGGATATATATATATATATATATATATATATATATATATATATATATAAGGATATAATAGTAATTTTCTTAACGGGAATGGGGGACAGGGCGAGGCTAGGGGCAAGAGTAAGTCTATCCCCTTACTGGTTTTGATTTTAACCTCCATCCCCGGTCCATTCCCCATTTCATGTCCTCCATCCCCGATCCAAAAGGGGCTGGGAGGGGCCCCGTTTCCCCCCGGTCCATTGCCATCCCTAGTTATAGAGGAGCGGTTCTTAAAAAAATTTGTGTATATATATTGATAGATACATAGATATGCACATAAAACATTATGATTTTCAACTAGTACAGGTATAAGTAGTAGAGTTGGTCTATCTCAAAAGATTTGCCCTTGTAGCAGTAGCTGATTTTTCATGAGCAAACCTTCTGGGAGGATCCAAGGAACGAGAGATGGGGTGCATAGGCATGTCAAAAAGGTGCATCTTCACACAGATGTTGGTACAAGCAACAAGCTTGTGTGGAACTATGTGAGAAATGCTGCTTCATGACTGGTTAACATTTATCTTGTTACGCTTGTTCCGTCACTGTCTGCTGTTAAAAGAAGATTGAAAACCAAAAAAACATGAACCTTCTTCATACTCGAGCAATTTTATATCTGGATAACTAGTATTACTGTAGTGAGACTGATTATTGAGCTATATTTCATTATCCTGTGTTGGAGCCTCTGTACTGCCTGTAGTTTTGAACTTCCTATTATCCTCCATTCTTGTGCACAGTCTGAAAACTTTTTGTTCACGCAAGCTTTTCATTATTTCTGTTTGTTGATGCATTCTTTCTTCCTGACTTTTCTCTCGGATATTCCTTTAAATGTATTCCTTTATTTATTTTGGAACTAGGCTGTGTAAGGCAAGGCAGTCAGCAGTAGTTAAGGATAAGAAAGAGAAGCAGCAAAAGGTAGATACAATTTTATGAATCTTGTTCAGATACTGGGTATTCAACTGCTACTTTCTCATAAGCATTATTCAAGCATTATTCAACCAGCACTGACTGTTAGTGAGAATTCTTTTCCAGGATAAACGTCTAATATTGACCATGGAAGATCTCTCTAAGGCATTAAGTGAGGTAACAAAATTTGGCTCCATTTAAGTAGTCATCTTGATTGCTATTGTGTTTCTCATTACACAATTAGACCTCTTTTCCCCATCCCTGTATATAATCACAGAATATTCCAACCCAACATAGACATTTACGCCTGCCAGAATCAATTCCTTGTGGAACAGATCACAGAAACTCTCTTTCTCTCTCTCTCTCTCATGCACAAATTCAAGTATTTCCTGGCCTTTGCTCAGGAGAAATTGGTGCAGATAAGATCAGAATATAAATGCTCATTTTGGATCAGTTCAGATTTGGATTCATATTGTGCAAATATCATGAGTCCAAATCTGAATCAGGATGGCGTTTATCAAGCTGGATGCTACCGATTCACTTCCCTATGCATAGACACTAAATGTAATTGCTTTCCTGCTACTCAAATTCTGGTGTGCTTTAAATTTTGAAGTATTCCAATAAGATTATTGTTGGTATTCCGAGATTTGTACAATGCAAATATGGACAAAGTACAGCTTGCTGAGAATTTTGTCCTATGCCACATAGAAAGCTTTTTTCTTTCTATAGTCATGTTGGACAAGTATTGTCAAATACATCAAGAATCAGCTAATGATGGGATTTTCTGGGAAAAGGGAACCGACCACCTTCAGGATGTTGGCGATGAAGAGATGTTAGACTACCTAAGTAAATTTAGGAAACCCTTAATAGCTGGTATCCTTATAGCTTTGCACATATGCACAGATAATACATGGGAATATACTGTGTTAGTCTTATCATTTTGAATATATGTGCTGACAAAGTGTATCCTGCCTATGTATAAAGTGTCTTATAGAAGCACATTGGACATTTTTGCGCTTCAGCTTATATCTAGTATCCCTCTGTTCTTAGCAAACATGTTTCTGTTTAAAGTTTATGCAACTATAATAGGAAAATTGGTAGTCTCTTGTGGAAGGCTTGTTGAAGGAAAGGAATCTTTCAATTAAGTGGCATGTGGAAGGATAGTTCCAAACTTTATACTTAATGATAAAATTATTAGCGAGTAGTGAAAAAATTTGGCATGACATGCATGTTAAGGTTTCTGGTATATTACCTATTTCTTTTCACCACACGCTGTATCTTCTGGCTAGTGGTTTATTATAGTTCTTGGGGAAGAAGAGGAAAAAACTTGAGGTGTTCAACAGTGGTATATTATAGTTCTTAGGGAAGAAGAGGAAAGAACTTAGAGGTGTTCAACAGTTCAAGACTGGTGACCATAGTTTGCAGTGCCTTACTGGGCATTGTAAAGTGCAATATATGAGGAGAGAAAAACCACAAATGATGATGAGGACATTCCGAAATGGCTAAAATTGATCGTCACTGTCTGTTTGTGAGTGTGTTTCCTTTTTTGTGATAAATCAGAACCTGGACAAGAGATGCTGGATTCAGATACTCCTAAGTTACCAAACTTCAGCAATAGGCTGCCCCAATTGTAACCATCTTTTGAACTCATCCAAATAGAGAATACAAGCTTACAACTTAACCCTTGCAAGTATAGGATTATGCATGAGCACTAACCTTTATTAACAGAAACATAGTTTCACCTAAAAAACAAAAACCCATTGGTGCCAAAGCTTTTTTTTCAATTGGGTGAGAGGGCATTTCTAACATATGGGTTCTCTCAAGTTCCATACTTACCATGATCTCACTGAAGATTCCAACAAGCTGCAGATTCACTGATGTGTGATGGTTCAACAATGAGAGTAGGAAGAGAGGGTAATCTACACAAGAATCATCTGGGAAGTCATAGACAAAATATAGGTCAGATGGAGAAGAGGCCTTATAAAAGAAGGCAGAAATGGTTAAGAAAATAGACATAGTAAGAGAATCAAATATAAACTTTACAAAATAAGATAATAAAAGACATTTCATTTAGCAACATCAATACTTCTGTTTAGTAATTAAATAACCAAGTGCAGCTTGTATAGAACATTTGTGACTTTCAACCAGTTTAAGTAAATGATGACATGTCAAACCTGACACATGGAGCCAATATTATTGAGGAGGAACACCATAGAGTTGTTCCATGGGAGTAAATGTTCTAAGAACATGGTGAAAATGGTATTGCAAACAAACATGAAATAAAGGGAGTATTGTGTCTCTCCATCCAGTGATATTTGCTCTCAACCAATTTTGTTTGGAGTATATTGATAAAATTGTTGATGGAAGATGTGACCTTAGTTGTAAAAAAAACACTAGTCTAAAAAGACTAGTCGAGGCCTAGCATGACTAGTCGGCTTAGGCGGGACCAAAAAAATAAAACATCAATTTTTTTATAATAAATAATTAAATTCAGTAGCAAACATATTATTATAAGTTTATAACTATGGATGAAATGTGTAATTCAGTGTAACATGTCGCAAAATTCATGAAATTGCATAATATTGAACATACATCAAAACTTGGGGCACACCATCCGATTACTTTCTCTCTCTCTCTCTATATATATATACACACACAAAGAGAGAGAGAGAGAGAGAGAGAGAGAGAGAGAGAGAGAGAGAGAGAGAGAGAGAGAGAGAGAGAGGATTATCTTGCCCCTTTTTTGTTAGGTCACTGTTAGGACCCTCCAAAAACCATAGTTTTTAGATGTTTTATACTCTATCTTAACCGTTAGATGTGTTTATGATTGTTGCTGAATGAAGAACATATAATTAATTAAACATCTTTATGCTCAAATGTGTATTTTAAAGAGGTCAAAAAATCATTGGTTGATATCGTACTAAAATTTCATGATAAAATACTTACATTTTTTACATCAAATCAATTTGAAACAAAGCTTGTTTCTTAATAAATAAGTATTGATAAACACATCTAATGGTTCAAATTGATCATAAAACACCTAAAAATTTGATATTTAGATGGTCTTAATGTTGACGTAAGAAAAAAAGGATAGGATGAATCCCGTATATATATATATATATAACATTGAACTAGTTGTGTTTAACATTAAATTGATTCAACCTTATTAAAATGATTAAAAAACCATTAAAAGAATGATATTTTTGAAAATGCATTCTTACTTTTATGGGCATTATAGGTCTTTTGAACTTTGAGAGAATTGAAAAGTCAAACACCTTTTCCAAAAACATTACTTTATAAATCTATCAAAGTTACCTTTTTGACCTAAAAAAGTAATCATGTATTTTTAAAAATACCTTCTTCTCAGGGTATTTTAGTCATTTTAATAAAGTCAAATCCATCTAATGTTAAACACAAGTAGTTTAATGTTGAATTAACCCATATACATGTAGATAGATAAATACCTCAAAAAACAGGTTATATATATATATATATGTGTGTGTGTGTGTGTGTGTGTGTGTGTCTGACAAAAACACATGCATACATGTAAACAACAAAACTAAAAAAGATAAAAAGGAAGAAAAAAAAGAACAGAGTGGAGGGGTGAGATAAGGAAGAAAAAAAAAAAAGATTCGAAGGAAAAAAAGAAAAAGAAAAAAAAGAAAAGGGAAAGAGGAAGAGGAAGAAAAAGAGAAGTCGAAGGGGTGAAAGGAGGAAGAAGAAAAAAACAAGAAGGTAAAAAAGAAAAGCAAAAGAAGAAGAAAATGAGAGAATAAAAAATGAAAGCTTTTGGAGTGGAAGTAAGAAGAAAAAGAAAGAAAGAAAGATTCTTTTTTTAAATAACAACCATGTCCCTGTGGCCTAGGCAGGGACTGCCTAGGCAGCCTTGGTTGAAAAACAGGGCCTTGATAAAATATATGGATATCATATATATATTTATGATATATATCTATGCATATATATTTTATATGAATGTCTTTTGTAATGCCCACTAATGGCAATTTAGTCTTTTTTATTATGTAAATAGACATGTCCACTAGGACATTTTTGCCTTTTTTTTCTTTTTTTCATTTGTGTAGGGGCAAGAAGGTCCAACTCATGGAGTCGTTGGGACCCTCCCCAACGACTCCGTGGGAGCCCCCTTGGTCCCATAAAGTGTATTAAAGGGGGACTTTGCCCTCACTCCTCTCTAATGCTTTCTATAGCATTTCAATATACTATTCTTTATATTTCAAGTTCTCTCTCTCACATTGTGTGTGTTTGGTGCCTATCCCTTTGTGGCTTATTGCATTTTGCCTCATTAGTGACTTCTTGTTTATGTGCTTATGAATTTGTTGTAGTCACTTAAAATATTCTTTGCATTAGTGTTTCATTACATGGTATCAGAGCCCCTAGGTGTTTGAATACTCTTAGGACTTTTTTTTGTATTTAAGTGTGTTTTTCACACTCTTGTTCTTCATCAACTCTTCTGCAATGGTCGACAAAGATGCAAAAATTGACCTCTCATTCAAATTGAATGAGACCAACTATAGAATGTGGGCGGCCCCTATGGAAAACAACTTAAAAGGCAAGAAACTTTGGGGGTATATATGTGATACAATTTCGGAACCACAATTAAAGCTCACCAAAAAGGAAGAAAATGAAAAACAAACCTTTGAATGATAGAAAGGCCAAAGCCATTGAAGAATATCAATCCAAAGTTGAAGATTGGGAAAGTGAGCGTGTCAAAATATTGTCATGGTTCATGAATAATGTGAAACTCAAAATTTGTGCTAATCTAGCCAAATTCAAGAAGGTAAATGAAGCATGGTTCTTTATGAAAGGTATGTATACTAAAAACGACCTTGCTAGGCATTTCTTTTTACAAGAAAAACTGAGAACAACCAAGCAAGGAAATATGAATATTAGAGATTATTATAGTACTTTATCCCCTTTATGGGATGAACTTGCTCTCCTTGAACCTCAATGGGAAGGAAATGATATTGCAATGAGGCAACATCAAATTGAGAGAGATTTTTTCAATTCATTCATGGGCTTAAGCCCGAATTTGAATAACTAAGAGAGTCCCTATTTAATAGAACTTCAACTCTTAGTGAATTTTTTTGTTGATTTATGCCAAGAAGAAACTCGCTTTGCCCTAAAAAAGGATATTGATGAAGTGCATGCTATATTTAAATATGGCAATAATATGATAACATATAAACCTCTTCATTTTTGAAAAAATAACTATAACAACAATGGTGATGAAAAAAAAATCATGTCATCCCTGTAATGAACCGGGACATCTTAGACCCAATTGTCCTAAGCTTAAAAGAAAAGTGGCTTTCGTTAGAGATAACTCAAGCAACTCAAACGAAGATAAAAAAAGGGATGGAGACATCAATGATTCCATTACTCAACTTAAGCATTTCATTATTTGTGAGAAACAACTCTTCTACACCTTTTACTTCTGGTGCCGTGGTTTTATCAACTCTCAGTATGTCTTCTTGGATTCTTGATTCAGCTACTTCTTTTCATATGACCCTAAATGCATCTCTTTTATCTGAATCATGCACTAACTCTTTTAAATATTTTGTTTCTACGGTCGATGGTATATCCTTGGATATTAAAGGAATAAAAACTCTTGAAACAATTTTTAGCAATCACAAAAAATTATTTATTCTAAAAATTAAAATTATTTATTCTAAAAATTAAAATTATTTATTCTAAAAATTTAAATTATTCCTGAACATAATTTTTTTTTATTTCTCAAATATCTGATTTCGGTTGTAGTGTCTCTTTTTCATCTTCACATTGCTATGTGCGGGATCTCTGGTTCGATAAGCGGATTAGGCAAGGCCATAGAAGAAAGAACCTATATTATGTGATTTTTTTGTCATTACCATCTAAGTCTTTTTGCAATCATGTTCAAACTAAGGATGTTGCCCCTTTGCACAAAAGGCTTGGTCATCCTAGTCTTTCTAAGATGCATCTTTTTTTTTCTTTTTGATAAATTTTGTAATGAAAAGGAATTTACATGCAATGATTGTATTCTTGGAAAAATGCACTTTTCCTTTTCAACATAGCAACTTCACTTTGAAAAGATTATTTGAACTAGTGCATTCAAATGTATAGAGACTGACGCCCGTTATGTCTAAAGTAGGATATTCATATTATGTTGTTTTTATTGATGATTTCACTAGATACACTTGGGTTTACTTTCTTAAAAATAAATTCGATATTTTTCTATCTTTAAAGAATTTCATATCCTTATTGAAAATCAATTTCAAAATATTATAGCTATCTTTAGATCCTATTCCGGAGGAGAATACGTCAAAAGAATTTCAAAATTATCTTAAACAAAATGATATTATTTATCAAAGATCTTGTTCCCAAACTCCTCAACAAAATGACTTTGCTGAAAGAAATCATGGACATCTTATTGAAACTACACGAATTCTTCTCATTTTTAAAAATGTTCCAAAGAATTTTTTGGCCGAAGTTGCTCTTTTTGCAATATATCTTGTAAATAGGATGCCATCCTCATCTTTAAAAATGTTTCTCTATTTGAAAAATTATTTAAAATATCTCCAAATTTCATAAGATTAAGAATATTTGGATGCAAATGTTTTGTTCTTTTTCAAGGATAAGACAAACTCTGACCAAAAGCTCTTAAATGCACTTTTATTGGCTATGGTGAAAATAAAAATGGATATAGATGTTATAATGTTAAAAATAAAAAACTTTCTTTTTTAAGAAATACAGTTTTTCTTGAAAAAAAATGGATTTAAACATAAAAAACCCAAGAAAGATGTTGACTATTCTTTTTTACTTGACTTGTTACCTAGAAATGACTAAAAAATGTAATTATACAATTTGTGATAATGAAATTGTTTGTGATAACCATTCTCATCAAAGAGATGATTCTCCTAGTGAGAATCCTAATGATATTCATGTGTATATTCGGCGTGAGGGAAAATGAACGTCAAAATATTTTTGACATATATTCACAAAATCTTTCACTAGAAGACCAAGTAAAGGAATCCCTACCTAGACGATCCTCTAGGAATAGTAGACCTCCTTAAAAGTTGGTGTCATGATATTTTTTTCTCCAAATTCTAGAACTTGTTTAATGATGATTCATTCATATCATGAGCCTTCCAACTTTAAAGAAGCTAAGCAACATTCACATTGGATAGATGCTATGACACTAGAATTAGAAGCACTCAACAAATCTAACACTTGGAAAAGTGTAAGTTTCCCTTTGAGAAAAAAAGCTATTGAGTGTAGATGGGTTTATAAAATCCAAATTAAAAGTGACGGGTCATTAGAAAGATATAAACCTTGGTTAGTTGCTAAGGGATATGTACAAGGATGTGAAATTGATTATGAGAAAACTTTTGCTTTGGTTGCTAGGATGACTAGTATAAGAAATTTAATAGCTTTAACATCTATTAAACAATTACTTATCTACCAATTATATGTCAAAAATGCTTTTTTAAATGGGGATATTTGTGAAGAAGTCTATATGGATCCTCTGCTAGGTCTTGAGATAGAAAAAGAGAAAATCCTTAAGCTTAATAAAGCTCTTTATGGTCTTAAATAAGCTCCAAAAGCTTGGAATAACCGCTTTAGTAAAGTTGTTCTTGATAGTGGATTTACTTGTTATACTGACACTGCTCTTTTTATTAAGAATGCAGGTAATCACATAACTATTTTGTTGTTATATGTTGATAATATGATCTACACTGAGAATGATAAAACGGGCATTGAGTCTATTAAAAATGTTCTTAAAAATAATTTTGATATGTCTGACTTGGGATTTCTAAGGTATTTTTTAGGGACTGAAGTTGCATATTTTCCTAGAGAATATGTTCTTTCTCAAATGAAGCTTACGATAAGATATTATTGCCAAGTCTGGCCTGATTGACGAAAAGAAAGTAGAGACTCTAGAAGCAATCAATGCTAAGATGAGAGTCGATGATGAAACTCCTTTAGAAAATCCTACTCCTTCTCGTCAATTGATTGGGTCACTAACATATTTGTCTATTAAAAGGACATATATTGCTCATGCTGTTCACAATACAAGTCAATTTCAAAATGCCTCTAATACTATTCACATGGCTGTTGTTATGCGAATTATCAGATATTTGAAGGAAACAATAACAAAAGGACTATTCTTATCCTCTTGTTCATCACTCATTTAAATTGCTTATATTGACTTTGATTAGGGTGGTAACTCCAATGATCGTATTTCTACTACAAGTTATTGTGTTTTTCTTGGAGAATCATTAATTTTTTGGAGATGTAAGAAACAACAAAATGTGTCTTTGTCTTCCACGGAAGCCAAGTATAGGGTGATAGCCACAACTACAATCGAACTTGTCTGGGAGTCATCATCTCTATTCCTTTGAAGTTGTGTTGCGACAAAAAAATGTCATTTACGTTGCTAGCAACCACACCTTCCATGAACGAACTAAGCACATCGAGATGGATTGTCATTATGTTCAAGATGATTTTTGCGTTGCATCATTCAACTGCCATATATCACTTGAGAGTATCCGCTTGCAGATTTCTTTAGCAAAGCCTTGGCATCCCCTCATTTCTACTTTCTCCTGAGCAAACTCTCGATGATCTCACTGTCAGTTTGAGGGAAGGTGTTAAAATATATGGATATCATATATATATATATATATATATATATGTGTGTGTGTGTGTGTGTGTATGTGTATTTACACCTATGTCACATGGGTGCGGGTACGGGTATGGGTGCGACACGGGTGCGAAGCAATTTCAAAATTTTTGGACACGGGAACACGATTATATATATAAGATCTGACCCCGATACCGCCTTAGATCGGGATTAGGTCCGAATCTGGACCCAACCCGAATCCAAATTAATTTTAATAAATGAACAAAAATAGACTTGGTCAAAGTTGACCGATTCCAAAATATGGACAGACTCAGCCCCAGTGCGTTGACCGAGTTCGACACTTGGTTGACCGTGTCTGCCCCGTGTTCGAAGCCGCACCCGTGTCGAGGCATGTCGACGCGGGTGCGTCGACCTTTTAGCCGAGTCCGTGTGACTTAGGTTTACACATATATTATGTAATATCTTTTGTAATGCCCACTAGGGGTAATTTATAGTTTTTCTTATTATGTAAACAGACATGTCTACTAGGGACATTTTTGCCTTTTTCTTATTTTTCTTTCTTTTATTCTTTTTCCCATTTGTATAAGGGCAAGAGGGTCCAACTCATAGAGTCGTTAGGACCCTCCCCAATGGTCACAAATGTGACCTTTGGGGAACTCCTAACGACTCTATGGGAGCCCCCTTGGTCCCATAAAGTTTATAAAAGGGGGACTTTGCCCCCACTCCTTTCTAATGCTTTCTATAGCATTTTAATACACTATTTTTTATATTTCAAGCCCTTTTTCTCTCACATTGTGTGTGTTTGGTGCCTAGCCCTTTGTTTCTTATTGTATTTTTCCTATTAGTTGCTTCTTGTTTATGTGCTTGTGCATTCGTTGTAGTCACTTTGTGCTATTGTTCTTTGCAGTAGTGTTTCATTACATGCCCTATTGCCTAGACCTATAAGCCTAAGTGGTGGCCCTGTGCCTAGCCCGCCTAGGCACAACTTTTTGAAATAAAATGAGGATCTTCGAATCACGAACTTAGATTCACAAAGAAAGTGTCTAGAAAGACACTAAATCATAACCCTTAAAAGGGTATAATAGGAAACAAATAGGAAATAAAATAATCTTTATAGATATGAAAACACCTAAATGCTTAAGAAGCATTTGGGAATGCATTACAAGAGGGGTTGCACCCGGAGAGGGGACTCAATAGAGCTCTAAATAGAGCTGTTGGACTGTGTCCAATGGCTCTAAATAGAGTAGTCCAACAACTCTATTGCTAGTCAAGTCTGGACTGAGACTTGACTAGCAAACTCAGTCTAGTTCAAACTGAACTAGACGACTAAAATAAAAACATAAAATTACCAAAAAGGAAAAGAAAAAAATATTATATATATATAATAATATAATAATATTATATATATATTTACAATTTTACATTTTAACACTCCCCCTCAAACTTACGGTACAATGAGTGAAAGTTTGTCTAAGAGAAAGTGGAATCGGGGAGCAGCAAAAGGCTTTGTAAAAAAGTTTGCTAACTGATATTCTGAATTAACATATGGCAGATCAATTGTCCCGTGTAGATATTCCTCTCTGATGTAGTGACAATCCATTTCGATATGTTTGGTGCGTTCGTGAAATGTTCGGTTACTGGCAATGTAGATTGCACTTTTATTGTCACAACACATCTGTGAAGCTTTGTTGCTTCAGCTCCCATATCAACAAGCAGTCATCGGAGCCAAACTACTTTCATGGTTATGGTTGCCATAGCTCTGTATTCAGCTTCGGTGGATGAGAGAGATACCTTATGCTGCTTTTTACACCTCCACGAAATCAACGATTCACCTAAAAAATACAAAAACCAGTGGTTGAGTGTCTGTTATTGGGATCTCCTCCCCAGTCAGCATCAGTATATGCAATTAAATCAAGAGAAGATGAGGAGGATAAGAAAAGTCCTCGTGAAAGGGAGGACTTGATGTATCTGATAATACACATGACTGCTCCTATATGAATAGAAGTGGGGGCATGTTGAAATTGACTTGTTGTGTGAATAGCGTGTGCTATATCTGGTCTGGTAATGGACAGATAAGAAAGTGCCCCAATAAGTTGTCTGTAAGGAGTTGGATCTGCTAGGAGTTTTCCATCATCAATCTTCATTTTAACATTTACCATTTCTGGAGTATCAACTTTCTTATCATCAGTAATACCAGACCTGAAAACAATATCAAATGCAAATTTAGTTTGAGATAATAAATATCCTCTAGGAGAATAAGCAACTTCAATGCCTAAAAAATATCTTAATAAGCTTAAATCAGTCATTTCAAAATGAGATTTAAGAAGTGTTTTGATCGTTTCAACTCCCTTTTTATCGCTTCCGGTGATGATCATATCATCCACATAAAGAAGAAGCACAATGATTCTTGCATCAAAATTCTTAACAAACAAAGCAGTGTCAGTTAAACAGAATTGAAAACCCAAATCGATCATAACACGACTAAACCTATCATACGAAGCTTTTGGTGTTTGTTTAAGACCATAAAGGGTTTTTTCTAAACGAAGGACTTTATCTTTAGGAATACTTAAACCAGGAGGGGTTCCATGTATACTTCTTCAACTAGCTTTCCATTTAGAAAGACATTTTTGACATCCATTTGAAAATTGGACAATTTCTTAATAGAGGTTAAGGCAACTAAGGTTCTAACAATTGTCATACGAGCCACAGAAGCAAAAGTTTCTTCGTAATCAATGCCATATTCTTGAGCATAACCTTTGGCTACTAATCGGGCTTTATATCTTTCGAGAGTACCATCACTCTTGGTTTTAATTTTATAGACCCATCGACATCCTATAGTTTTCTTTCCTTGAGGAAGATCTTGAATAGTCCATGTAGAAGCCTTTTCTAGTGCATCTAATTCAACTTTCATGACTTCTATCCATTTTATATCATTTCTTGCTTGGAAATATGTGAATGGTTCTTCATATGAGTGAATTAATGCAATAACTGCCCTATACGTAGGTGAGAAGGACTCGTATGACACAAACTTTTCTGGAGGCCTCGAGACTCAGGATGATCATCTAGTTGGAATGTTAGAATACTTTTCAAGTGCACATGGAGGATTAGACTCTTGTCTCCTAAAATATTAAATACTAGTATCCCTATGAACTTCTTCATCATCAACATTATGATCAACAATTCTTCGATCATCATCAAAGTTACAGTCAAGATCATATTCATCAGGTGTTGATGTTAGATCTAACAAAAACGAATACTCAGTGACTTCCTTTGGGTTTTCAAAATCAAAGAAACTCTTTTTTTCAAGAAATGAAACATTTCTAGACACATATAGTCTATAACCTTTCTGATTTTCAGCATATCCTAGAAAAACACATAGAATCGCACCAGGGAAAGTTTATCATTTTTGTCGGTAAATATAAAACATTTGCACCCAAAGATTCTTAGTCTAGAGTAGTCTGGAGAGACTTTCATAAGTTTTTCAATGGGAGTGATATTTTGTAAAGAGGAGGATGACATCCTATTAATGAGATAGGTGGCGGTTAAAGCAACTTCTGCCTAAAAATCTTTCGGGACATTATTTGCTATTAATAATGTCCTAGTGGTTTCCATAATATGACGATGTTTTCGTTCAGCCAGCCCATTCTGTTAGGGAGTATAGGGGCAAGATTTTTTATGTATGATGCCATGTAATTTAAGATAATTTTTAAAATCAATAGATAAAAACTCTCCTCCTGAATCTGTGCGAAAGATAGAAATATCATTTTGAAACTTGTTTTTGACCATATTATGAAAAATTTAAAAGTGTGAAAATACTTCAGATTTATGTTTAAGAAAATAAATCCACGTATGTCGGAAAAAATCATCGACAAAAATAACATAGTAACCAAATCCTCCTTTAGAAATCACGGGTGCAGGACCCCAAACATCCGAATGTACTAATTCAAGTGGTCTTGAAGAGAAAAAGGTTATGTTCTGAAATGGTAATCTTTTCGTTTTGCCAAGAATACAATCTTTACAATCAAATGATTCAGAGTTACAAAATTTCCCTAGATTTGGAAAATATTGGATTTTGGCTATATGTGAGTGACCAAGTCTCTTATGCCACAACTCCAACTCAATTTTCTGAATATTATAGCAAAAAGCATTCTTCGGCACTTCCAAAAAATCCATGTAATAGAGTCCTTCTCTATGGCCTTCCCCAATCAGCTTTTCTGACTAACGATCATGTACCCAACAACCATGAAAAGAAAATGAAATATTACATCCATAGTCAAAAATTTGAGACACAGATAGAAGATTTAAATTTAATTTTAGAACATATCTAATTTCTGGGATAGAAAATTTATTTATTTTATAAATCTTTTGAAAATTTCCTATTCCTTCTATTTCAAGGGAAGTCCCATCGGCTGTAAAAACCTTTGACACACTTGTTTTAGTTTTAACACATTAGGATAGACTTTGATTATTTAGGGTCATGTGAAAAGATGCATCAGTGTCAAGGAGCCAAGAAATTTTACCTGGATCGGAAAAAGATGAGGCTGCAGCGCCAGTTGAGGCTTCAGATGAAGAAGAGACACCTTTGATGAGAGGCTGAAGAATCTCCATTAGTTGTGCCATTGAAACTGGTGCATCCTGATCTTTAGACTCCGATCCAGCAATTGCAGCTCTTTTCTCTCTTAGCTCCTTGAGTTTGGGACATTGTGGCCTGTAGTGTCCCGGCTCATGACAATGATGACAAATAACCTTCTTCTTATCATAGTCATTATTCTGTCGGTTAAAGTGAGGAGGTCTATAAGATCGAACATGATTCCCTGGTCTAGACATAGCTAAAACAAAATCATCTTCAACTTTAGAAGAGCCTTTCCTGAGACGGTTCTCTTCCATTGTTAATTCTTCAATAGTTTCAACAATAGAAGAAAATTTTCCCCTGTGAAGGAGGGCCGATTTAGCGGTTTCAAATTCCGGCCTTAATCCAATTATAAACTGGTAAAAATGTTCAGCATCGAGTTGTTTCTAACGAAGCTCGATGTCTTCGGCACAATGCCACTTTGGTTCTAAAAGGGAAAGTTCTTCCCAAAGTTCGGACAACCCATTGTAATATTCATGAATAGTTTTGTCTCCTTGGGTCATCATTCAAACTTTTTCTTCGAGGTTGCATATGTGTGCAATATCTTTAAGGGAATACACATTCTTAAGGTATTCCCATGCCTTATCGGTGCGATCAAACTTGGCAAGACTTGAGCATTTTTTAATGTCAACGCTATTGATAAGCTATGGCATTATCTTCGCATGAGATATTCTTCATTCTTTCTATTTCTTTTGGTAAGAGGCAAGAGCCTTGATTTTCTCTTCTTCTGATAAAGGAACCTCTTTATCTCTCTCATTTTTAGTAAGAGATAGCTTATGTTCTTAATCAGAACCATCCACAATCCCCCATAGGCCTTTTCCCCATATATGGTGTTCATGATTGAAGCCTATGTTACATAGTTCGTATCACTTAATTTCATAGGCATGATGGTGACTTTATCATTGTCATCCATCGATTACAAGAAGAGAAAAAGAGTAGGGATAAAAAAAACAAGAGAAATGAGAAAAAAGAAAGAAAATACAAAACAACAAGATGTGAAATCTTTCCCAATGAAGTGATACAACACTTCTTTTCAAGTGACGAACACTTTTGCAAGTGGGCACAAAAATCGAGACAACTTTTCTTCAAGATCTAGTACTTCTGTGGCTCTGATACCATGAAATAAAATGAGGATCTTCGAATCACGAACTTAGATTCACAAAGAAAGTGTCTAGAAAGACACTAAATCATAACCCTTAAAAAGGGTATAATAGGAAACAAATAGGAAATAAAATAATCTTTATTGATATGAAAACACCTAAATGCCTAAGAAGCATTTGAGAATGCATTACAACAGGGGTTGCACCCCTATATATACACTGCAGGGAGAGGGGACTCAATAGAGCTCTAAATAGAGCTGTTGGACTGTGTCCAACAGCTCTAAATTACCAAAAAGGAAAAGAAAAAAATATTTTATATATATATATAAAATAATATAATATAATAATATTATATATATTTATTTACAATTTTAAATTTTAACAATTTTGACAACTAAGGATGTGACTATTAAGATACTTTATATATGTATATTTCTATCATATATATATATATATATGTATACAATATATATATATATATATATATATATATATATATATATATATATATATATATATATATATTGTATGTACATTATATATATAGTTGTTTATGTAAATATAATAGGTAATAACCTCTAGGGGTATTTTGGCCTTCTCACATATTGTAATAAGATATTTTATTTTTGTTTTTCTTTCTTTTTATTTTTGGGATCAGGTTTTGTGTCAAGCAAGGTTGTTAAATGCGCTGAGGCGAAGCGAGGCATTGAGCATGTTACGAAGCGAGGCGTAAGCCTCGTGGCGTTGGAGCGTACGCTTCATGATCAATCGGGTCCAATCGAAC
The DNA here is from genome assembly GCF_984573655.1 of Nuphar pumila. Lineage (NCBI taxonomy): Eukaryota > Viridiplantae > Streptophyta > Magnoliopsida > Nymphaeales > Nymphaeaceae > Nuphar > Nuphar pumila. Next base: position 69,414,891 of record NC_143261.1, read on the forward strand.
CCGATCCATTTTCACCCCCCGACACCCGGACCCCTAGGGCATCCTCATCTCTCTCTCTCTCTCTCTCTCTCTCTCTCTCGAGGTCTTCGGCACCGTCTGCTCCCTCGCCCAGTTCTGCCTTACCGGCTCCCAGAAGGACCGCAACCGATTTTCCGGCCAGATACCCTCGGAGATCGGCTCGTTGCAGGGGCTATCTATCCTGGATCTGAGCCACAACGAACTCAACGACGACATCCCCACGTCGCTCGCCTCCCTGTCGTCCCTAAACAGTCTGGACCTCTCGGAGAACAACCTCTCCGGCGAGATACCGCCGGAGCTCGGCAGACTGAAGCCGACCTTCCTCAACTTCTCCGGCAACGCCCTCACCGGAAAGATCCCCAGCACCTTCGACACCGCGGCGTTCGACCAGAGCTTCCTCCAGAACCCCCAACTCTGCGCGTCCGACCCTTCCCTAACCTGAACACTCCGATGGTGCTCCTCCGGCGGCGCAAGTGCAAGGGAGGTTTCCCCGGCGGTTCTCATCGCGATCCTTGTCGTCGTCGAGATCCTTGCCCTCTTCGCCATCGGCTTCGCGGCGCCAACCTGCTCGTCAATGTCCCTGACAGCGGATTTTGGCAGGAAAGGGGCGGTTTGTAGGGACTACACAGATGCGTACGCTTTAGAAGCGAAGCGCGTTTCGACTTGAGGCGTGCGCTTCACATGAGTGAAGCGTGCGTTTCAAGCCTGAAACGCCTCAATGCAACGCCTCAATACCTTGAGCGTGCGCTTCGCCTATGAGGCGTACGCCTCTCACAACACTGGTGTCAAGATCATTATTGTCCTTGACATAATAGAGTTGTTGGGGAGTCCCAATGACTAGATTTCTAGCCGTTTGGGAGCTCCCAAACGGCAAGAGGAGTCTCTCCCTCTTTTTGTTTGTATATATATGGGGTTTTCACACCTTTGTAAAGGATGCATCTTGTATGCATTTTATGAAAGAAAACTTATATTTTTTATGTTGTTGACTTGACTCTTAGTGGTCTTTTGTGTGTTTAAACCCATATTGGGTTGTGTGAATGATCATCTTGTCTCTTGCTTGAACCCTATTGAGTTGTGGATTGTGAGAGTGATCTCATTTCATTACATGGTATCAGAGCCATCGGTATTAACGTTCGTGTGGACGTGAGATCGTAGGCTCGTAGTGTCCAAAAGAACCTTGCTTCTCTCTCTTCTATTGTATCAATGGAGGATGAACAAGAGGCCATCGCCTCCCTTCTCGTGAGACTCAATGACACTAACTATGTGATGTGGGCATCCATAGTAAAACATAAAATTTGAAAAAAAGGGCTATGGGGTTTGGTGGATGGCTCCGAGAAATAACCAAAACTTATTCTCTCAAAGAATGAAAATGGAAAAGAGGTGGCACTTCAAGGAGAAGAAATAAATAAAGTCGTTGCCGATTACAAAAGAATATGAAAAGAGTGAATAATGGGTCATTCCAAAATCATGGGATTACTCATTAATATTGTTGACATCAAAAAATGATCTAGTTTGGCAAATTTTGATTTTACTTGTGATGCTTGAAAGTATCTCCAAGATATATATTGTATTAAAGACATAACTCATGTATGTAACCTCCAAAATAAAGTGAGGACCATGACCCTAAGAGACATGAGCATAAGAGAATATTATAATGTTCATTCTCTTCTTTGGGATGAATTGACTCTTTTAGAGTCCAAGTGGCAGTCTCCAAGACAGAACTCCATGAAAAACAAATCAAAATATTCAAAAAAGAGTGTTTATACCAATTTATTGGACTTAGACCCGAGTTTGAGGGGACCAAATCGGCTCTCCTTCACAGAGGAGTTGTTCCTACCATAATTAAAACTCTAGAAGAATTGACTATGGAAGAGAATAGATTGAAGAAACCCTCCTCCAAAGATGAAGAATTTGTGCTTGCTATATCAAGGCTCAAAAATCATACAAGGATATACAAACCTCCACATTTTGGAAAGAATTCAAATGAGTATGATTCCAAAAAGAAAATCATATCACTTTTTCTAATAAACTGAAGCACATCAAGTTGTTTTTCTCTAAAAGAAAAAAAGAAGATAGAAGAGAAGACAAGAGAGTGGCCTATATGGGGTCATCATCCGAGAGGTGTTGTTGTTCAAAGCTTCAAAGGCATTGGAGACATGTTCTTTGCTCAACTTGTGGAAGCTCTAACACCACACTCAAGAGCCAATCTTCTTCCCTTTCCGATGTGGCTGTCTCTACTTGTGCGGATCCCAGTAAGACTTCTTGGATTTTTTATTTTGGTGTTTTGTTTCATATGACTCTTAATGAGTTCATACTATCCGAATGTCAAAATATTCTCAATGATTTTTATGTCTCAACCGCCAATTGAACCTCTTTAAAAATAAAAAGTTTTGGTACTTTGAAAAATAACTAAAATTTCTTTATTTCAAACATTAGAGTTGTACCAAAACTAAATTTAAATATCCTATTTGTATCTCAAATTACCCACCATGAATTGTATCTCAAATTACCCACCATGAATGTAGGATTACCTTTTCATCTAATAGTTGCTTGGTGTAGGATCTCTGGTTTGAGAAGCCAATTGGACGTGACAAATTAGAATTATCAAATCAAATATTTTGTAATTTTGTTGAAAAAAATGATATTGAAAATTGACATAGGAGATTAGGACATCCAAGTTTGTCAAAATTGATTTTGTTTCTTTTTCTTAAAAATTATAACGAAAAAGAATTGGTTTGTGAAGATTGTATTCTTGGCAAAATGAAATCCTACCTTTTGGAGCTAAACATTTTATTTCTAAAGTACCATTTGATTTAATACATTCAGATCTATTGGAACCAACACCAATTATGTCTAAAGGAGGTATATCCTACTATGTGATATTTTTGGATGACTTTACTAGACACACATTAATTTATTTTCTTAAACTCAAATCTGAATTATTTGATTCTTTTCAAAAAATTTATAGTTATGTCAAAATTAATTTAAAGCCTCCATTAAAATTTTCAGAACCGATTCTATAAGAAAATTCTTATCTAATGATTTCAAAATTTACCTTGATCAACAAGGAATTGTTCATCAAAAATCTTGTCCTTATACCCCAAAACAAAATGGGTTGGCCGAAAGAAAACATCGGCACATTGTTGAAACCACTAGGACTCTTCTCATTTCAAAAAATGTTCCAAAAAAAATTTGGGTCGAAGCCGCTTTAACAACGATCTATTTAATCAATAGAATACCCTCAACTGTTATTGAAAATATTTTTCCTTTTGAAAAATTATTTAAAACTCCTCCCGATTATAAGAGATTGAGAATCTTTGGTTGTAAATATTTTGTTCTTTCTAATAAAAAAGATAAAGTTTCTGCCAAAGCTATTCCTTGTGTTTTCATAGGTTATGTTGAAAACAAAAAAGGATATAGGTGTTATGATATTGAAAAAGATAAACTTTATGTTTCAAGAAATGTGACTTTTCTTGAAAAAGAAAATGGTTTTGGAAAAATTTGAGTCTAAGAAACCTTGTGACTACTCGTTTTTGTTTGACTTGATTAAAATGCATGATGATGATGATATTGTTGAGCATGATAATGATGTTGATGATAATGTGAATCGTAATGATGATATTCAAAATGTGCATGAGTGTGACAATGATGACACGCATGAGAAAGATATTCCTACCAATATAATTGAACCTCATAATGAAATACAAGTTTATTTTCGTCACACTCAAAATCATCTTCGATGTGCCTTAGAGAGATATTCTCAAAATTAAAACATAGATCAAACTAGTGTTAGAAGATCTATGAGGTTATCTAAAACACCTAGTAGGTTCGTATCATTATGAATCATTTCAACCCAACTATAGAGCTTGCTTTATGGCCATTCACTCCTTTGTAGAACCATCTTCCTATAATGAGGATAAAAATCATTATGAATGGATTAAAGACATGAATAACGATTTAGAAGCTTTAGAAAAGGCTAAAACTTGGGAAATTCAAACCTTACCAATAGGAAAGAAAACCATTTGATGTAAATGGGTCTACAAAATCAAAACTAAAAGTGATGAATCACTAGAGAAATATAAAGTTAGGTTAGTAGCCAAAGGATTTAGTTAAGAATATGAAATAGACTATAAAGAAACCTTTGCCCTAGTAGTAAGGATGACCATGATAAGAACCCTCATCACTATAGCATATATTAGAAAATGACTTATATTTCAAATGGACGTTAAAAATATTTTTCTTATTGAGAACCTTAATGAAGAAGTCTATATAGAACTCCTTCCTGGATTAGGGTTGGCACATGGGAAAGTTCTTCGTTCACGAAAAGCCTTGTAATGGCCTAAAACAAGCCCTTAAGGCTTGGTATGATCGCTTTAGCAATGTGATGGTTCAATTAGGTTTTAAATCTTGTTACACTGACACACCATTGTTTATTAAGTGTTCTGATGCAGGCATAATCATTTTGTTTCTCTAAGTGGACGATATGATTATCACATGAGGTGATAAATAGGGAGTTCGTCATTTCAAAGATGTTCTTAAGACTAACTTTGATATGATAGATTGTGGTTTTCTTCGCTATTTTCTTGGAATTTAAGTAGCTTATTCATCCCATGGGTATTTTTTGTCTCAGACTAAGTATGCAGCTGAGATAATAGAAGGATCAGGTCTTTTGTATGAAAAGCAAGTTGATATGCTAGAGGTCATAAATGCCAAAATAAAGAAAGATGATGGAGAACCTCTGAAAGATCCAACTCCGTACTGTCAAATGAATGCGGCCTTAATTTATCTTTTTATTACTCGTCTTGATATTGCTAGTCAATTTCAACATTCTTTCACTACAGTACATATGAGTGTTTGTAATGAAGATAGTTAATTACGTTAGAAATACAATTAATCATGGTTTATTTTTATCATCCTCATCCCCATTAGAGATCATTGCATATTTTGACTCCGATTGGGGAGAAGATATGAATGATTGTTGCTCAACCACTGGATTTTGTATTTCTACAGGTAGTTCTTTGATATCTTGAAAATGCAAAAAACAATAGGTGTCTTTATCTTCTATAGAAGTCGATTATCGTGTCATCACTACTATCACTTCTGAATTAGTGTGGTTGAGGCAACTATTAGAAGACTTGGAAGTTCACATAATTGAATCCTCAAGATTATGTTGTAACAACAAGAGCACAGGCTACATTGCAGACAATCGTGCATTTCATGAGCGCACAAAGCATATCGAAATGGATTGCCACTATGTCCGGGAATAATTTTTAAAGAAGACTACATCTTGCCATATGTGCCTTCTGAAAATCAATTAGTGGTTTTTTGTCACCAAAGCGCTTCTGTCACAAAGATTTCAGGTGTTATATATATATATATATATATATATATATATATAATAGGTAATACCCTCTAGGGGTATTTTGGTCTTCTCACATATTGTAATAAGATATTTTATTTCTGTTTTTCTTTTATTTTTTTTCCTTTTTATTTTTGGGATTAGGTTTTGTGTTAAAAGGCATTATTGTCCTTGATACAATAGAACTGTTGGGAGTCCCAACGGCTAGAGGAGTCTCTCGCTACTTTTGTTTGTATACATATATATGGGGTTTTCACCCCTTTGTAAAGAATGCATCTTGTATGCATTTTTTGAAAGGAAACTTGCATTTTTTTATGTTGTTGACTTGACCTTTAGTGGTCTTTTGTGTGTTTGAACCCATATTTGGGTTGTGTGGGTGATCTTTTCTCTTGCTTGAACCCTGTTGGGTTGTGGATTGTAATAGTGCTCTCATTTCATTACAATGACGACAAAATGTATAATCTGATTTATTTTAGGTTTAATTGGATTAGTATGGGAGATAATTATAAATTTTCTAATAAGAATACAATGTTGAGGTAAATTCCTTAATGAGATGATCATAAATAAAACTTTACAGTGGTAGACAAGCAAAAAGATCAGAAGCATCTAAATTCTCTAGTTGCATTGTCCTCCCAACCATGCCTCTTAGTACTTGTATAATGTTGCTATACTGGTTGTTCGCCTTGGTAATTGCACAAAGCTCTTTTATTGGCTTATGTTTTCATATGTGTGCATATCTTACATGTCAAAAGCGCTAGTCAAAGCCTAGGCGGAAGACCCTTAAAAGAACTAGTCGGTCTCGGCGGGACCAAAAAAAATAAAACATCAAGAAAAACAAAAATATTACAATAAATAGTTAAATTTAGTAACAAACATATGATTGTAACTATGAATGATGTGTAATTCAATGTAACATATCACAAAATTAATAAAATTGCATAACATTGAACATAAAACATTATAATATATATATATATATATATATATATATATATATATATATATATATATATATATATATATATCTGAAAAACACAAACATATATGTAAAGAATAAAAACAAATGAAAAGTAAAAAAGAATAGAAAAAATGGGAAAAAAGGAAGAAGAAAAGGAAAAGAAGAAGAAAAGTGGAGGGGTAAAAGAAGGAGGAAGAAGAAAAAAGACAAAAATAAGAAGGAAAAAGAAAAAAAAAGAAAAGGGAAAAAGGAAAAAGGAAGGAAAAGAAAGGTAGAGGGTAAAAGGAGGAGAAAGAAGAAACGGAAAAGGAGGAGAAAAGGAGAGAAGAAAAAAGAAAGCATTATGGGTAGGAGGATGAACAAAGAAAGGAAAGAGACAAAGAAATGACAACCATGCCCCTACAGCCTAGGCGGGGCTTAGGTAGAAAAACATGTCCCTACCGCCTAGACCCATAAGTTTAGGTGGTGGCCCTGTGCTTAGCCTGCCTAGGCGCCACTTTTGACAATTAAGGTGTGTATGTATGTGTTACCTGTGTTACCTTGGTCTATATAAAATAAAGCAGGACTACAATAAGACCCAACACTAATATTTGGCATTGGGTATCGAGCAACCAAAAATGCAATAGGAAGAAAGAGGCATGTAGTTGAGCATTGTTTACATGGGCAAAGAATGACATGAGTGATGAATATGTTTACAGTGATAACAAAATAAAAAAATTTAGTGTCATCTAAGAGAATTTTGAATATGTAAGAAGATCAAATGAACAAGGATGCAGAAGTTTATTAGGTGGTACAGGTTTTACTACTAGATAGAAAGGATTGGAAAACAAGCCTCTTGAAGCTGTTGGCATCATGTATGTGGGAAAAAGCTTGATGATTATGATGAATGATATTGAGAAATTTTTTGTTGTTTGTTTCATGCATGCCATCTTAGATGAGCTTTTACGGCAACTGTTAACAACCAACCAATTCAGAATTTTTTTTTTCTGTTGCTTGATTGGTTTTTCTTTGCTATTTCGGTAAATTTTTTGCTACAACACATGATAATTCATGCATATGCCATTTAAAGCTTTGTTTTTAGATCTCTTAGAACACCAAGATTTTAGCTGTGGTTCTTTTTTTTAATGGTTCCTCTTTTTTGCTTTTCCATTCACATTAACAATTGGTTCCCACATAAAATATTCACCTCATAATGAAAGCTCACTTGTACTGTTTTTCACTTTTTTGGTATCAATCAATTACTGATAATGTTATTTCAATTCACAGTATGGTGTCAATATGAAGCGCCAGGAATATTATGCAGACAGCCCTTCAACTGGAATGGATCCTGCTACCAGAGACGAGTAGCTTCAGGCATCATAGCCTTTTGAATCTACTGTACATAAGATTTCCCTGATTAGATGGGGGACCAAATTCTTCTCCTCCCTTGGTGATTTGCTAACTTCTGTTCTGCTGTCTGTGCTGAAGTAGATGTTGGGACCAATACATGTGGATGATAACGAATCCAATATGAAAGCTAAGAATAATAAGAAACTGGTCATCATTTCAATTCATAGAGAATTGTCTGCATAGATAATGAACCAGAACTAGAATCTTTATCATGTACATTGTAATCCTTAAGCACGCATCACAGGTGTCAAAAGGCTTCATTCCATATCTCTATTTCTAGGGGTCTCAGCAGCAAGTGCCCATGTCACACTGCAGAAAACAGTCATGTTCTGGAACTTAGAATTGTTTGCTTGTGATGGAAACTCTTAGCAATAGAACGCGTTTGAGTTTTCTTTTAAGAGTTGATTTGTGGAACAATGACTGTTACTGAGAAATGCTCCATTTATCATGTAATCAAGAGATACTTAAGTTGGCACCATCAGGGTTCCACACACTTGACTAGGTGAGTTGGTTTAAGGCATTCCAAGTTGGATGCGAGTTTGATACGTAACGCAGGAGACATCAAAGTGGGGTACATTTACCAATAGACGGTTGAGGTCAAGTTGCCGCGAATGCATTTTCAACAGCACCACATGGATGGTTTCCTTCGTTGTGAAAAAGGGGATGCTTGACATGACATGCATACTGTAGTTTGTCCAACGGCATGTTAGATGACCTCATATCTCAGATCCAGAGATCTGATGTGGGCATCATTCAGATTTGAAGCAATTGAACAAATGCATATCAGACTCTGCCTTTTTATTCTCAAATCCAAGGATTTAAAATCTGATCCCTCAGATTATTAGAAGAGGGCTATCAAACACGGCCTATGTTTCTGAACAGGTCCATTGTGATGCAAAATTGCTTTGCATGGATGTATGGTGGCTTTGCATTGTGCGGTGTATCAGAATCTTGCGGTGCATGTTGCCATCTATGTACTTTAGTCTTAACCAGGTTGTCTCAAGTCTCAAAACATAACCATAATTATCTCATCTAACACAATTCTTTGTTGTTTTCCAATAGATGATAATCATGGAAGTGTTTATCGTTTTAAACTATACAACCTAAGCACAGGTTGAGAGAGAGCGCAATAAATAAAATGTAACGACTTAGATTTTGTGGTGAATTTTAGAGTTATGTTTTGTAAGTAAAAGGTTGAAATGTTATATGTTCAACTAGATTCATCACAAACATGTCTATTCGAGCTGGCTGTTGTGTAAAATTCAAGCACTTTTTAATGATTAACGAAAGGGGTGGATGTACTTCAGAGGCAAACGTTTTTGGCCCTTAACCTAATTTTTAATAAAATTTGAAAGCTCGATCAAAACCTAAACTGACACTGATCATGTTTGGGTTAGATCCTCAACTCGACTTGTCAAATATATGTTCCAAGCTCACCGAGCCAATCCATGAGCAGCTTGTGAAGGTCACGTGAGCCGAGCATGAACAAAAGATACTCAGCTTAGCTCGGTTCAATGTATTAACACATGCAGATCACATAATATAGTGCAGACATGGGTGAGGTGTATGTCATGGGAAGAGTTTCAAAGAGAACAAAAAGGAAATAGAAAGACATGGAACTCATGCTACAGCATGTTTTAATTTCCACAACACAAAAATGCAATATCTTACACATGTAACTGAACTGAAGATCTCTTGAAGAAGAATACATTTCCTAATAAAAATATTACCTCGCTATAACAAACAACAATGGCACATATATTTACCAAAACACTCATTGCGCTGAAAAAGCCACAGCTCCCAAAGTAACTGGACAGACTTTCTAATTTGTATATGGTTGTTAACCATAATACTTTTTCCTAAGAATGATACAAGATGAGAACCGTATAACACAAAAATGAATGAACCAAATTGACTTGAAGATGTGAGAAAAATATGTATTATTTAAACTTGACTATACGGGCTAGTCAATGCTTTATAGCTGTTTGTATGATGCTTCTCTGTGCCTCTGTCAAACTCTGCAGTAAAAGGGGAAAAAAAGAATCAATATTCAAAAAGGTGATGTAGAAGAAAATAAGACAAATGGCCTTTACAGCAAGCAAATGAATACCTATGTGCCTGTTTGATCCTTTCAGTATGCTATATATACATGTACATATTTATTTTAGAAATTCCACATTGAATTGGAGTACAAAAGAATGCATGTGATGACATGAACTACATCAAGCATGAGCATATCATGTCAAAAAATACTTTCAATTAATCTACAGTTACCGAAATTTTTCACATCTCAGAATATTCAGTAAACGGAAAGCATAAAAAAGAGATGACAAGATAGCCAAGTCTAATACAATATTGTAAAAGCTTTTGGTATGAAGCAGTGCCTATAAAGTTAGTATTTAGTTGCTCAAAAGAACATGTTTATGCAGATGCTTGATAATTAATTACCAAAAGTCACCAATCAATAGGATGCATTTTTCTCAAGAACGCAAAAGGATTAAAAGAAATTGATGATACCTGGCAAAGATGGTAAAAAATGGGCCTATGGCTGCTTGAAATTTTTGTGATGCAGTCCACAATATAGGTTGTAAGATTTATCTACGATACACAAATATCAAAGGGTTGAAGAGAGACTCCAAACAATACAGAATCAAATGTAGCAACCAATCAGGTCGAGTGAAAACCTCATTGAGGGGGTCTCCTTTTGTAAGGTAATCTTCATAATCATCTTCTTGACTCTATAAACATTAATCAGAACAAAAAAAGATCTCCATTAGTCATGCAATTAACTCGAAAGTCACAAGAGAACTGAACTATTTCCCTCGTCTGACCTCATACAAGACTTTTTCCATAGCATCAAGATGTTCTATTGAAGGCATGACACTTGATGGTGATGCTGTTGAATATATTAGATTTTGATGATCAGCATAATTTGAATGCTGCAGTTCTTCCCACTCACTATCCTGCAATCAAGAAAATAGGGAAAAGGATTGGATTTCCATTCTGAACTACAAAATAACCAGAGATGTCCCTAGCATATTACTGTTAAATTGTAATGTTAAAATGTAATTAATAAGAAAATGTATTTTTTATATATATAAAAGAAGAAACATATACATATATATTTCATATATATGTACATGTATCCATCTACTTATATATATAAAATATATATTTCTTTCTTGTATTAACTGTAGGGGTATTTTAGTTATTTCTACATTTTACGCATATTCATGTTTTTTAATATGATTGTAATTCTTCTTTTTTTAATTTTTCTTCTTTTTGTAATTGTTAATTTTTAATTTTTGTTCTTTTTTATGTAATATTTTTGTACACAGTCAGTAGCTGACTGTTGTACAGTTTGAAATAAGAGATGTTGGGCTATTCCCAACGTATTAGAGCTCTTAGGAATTAGCCCAACGTCTCTTTAAGACTTGGAAAGCCTTATAAATAAGGGCTGTGTGAGCCCATTGTATTTTGATTAATACAGTAAGGAGTTTTGTCTCCTTAAGCTTATAAACACTGTGCATTTATTGCACTTCTTTTCTTTTTGGTGTAAAGCATTTGAATGCTATTGTGTGCCTTGAGTATTTGAAGTATCAAGTTACTTGAAAACTTGATTGTTTGCAAGGATTCTTCCCAATTACCTCATCATCCCCATCAAGGATTTGCTCTTGAAGTTCAAGTAACATGTCTGCTAGGATAGAAAGGATCTGTAATCACAAAAATAACATCTGGTGAGTTGAAAAAACTACATGTTGGCATTCAAAGTGATGCCTGGTTTGCAAGTCCAGTTCCAAAAACACTCCCAAACAGTAGGGAGGTGAAAGAAAAAGAAAACCATTAAATATCACCTAGAACTAACAGATAAAAAACTCATTCACAGAATGCAACAAAGAGATAAGACGACCCAGTCTTGGCAAGTGCTAAATGTAATTTGTGCAAATCCAGTTTGAATCTAAATTTCCCTTGAAAATACCTTGACAGGAAGTGGCACCAGTGTCCATTGGTCAGGAGCTGCCTTTGCTTTCGAGCGAGTTACTATCCCTGCAGTGGACTGAGATTGGAATTTGTAAGTTCATAGTGATTCCAATACCTTGCAGTCAATTCAGTTGAAAAAAGAACTCATCAACCTTTATCAGGTGCCCTTGAACATATATTTTTGCCAATTCAGCATGTTGAGAGGACAACAGTAGGGCTAAAGCTGTAGTTGTAACCTTAATCTGGTAGTTACCCTGAATTTCTCCTGCACTCGTATAAATATATGAACTAATAAATTTGGTCAAAATATTCAGTGAAACAAGACAAGTATTACTGGCTGAAGGTGACAATATCCAACTATGAACACTGTGAAACCAATAAGGAGTTTCCCTTCCAACACGGCATACTTTTAATGGTGATATATTATGTCATAAACAGTTGAAAACAAAATATCAATGAACAATCTCAGAAGGAAATATAAAGTGCAAAAAGAATAATAATAATAATATCAATTACTAACCTAACAAGAATGCCACTTCCTATCTGAAAAGTAACAAATCCATAACAAAGGAAAAGCTTATCTGAAGTATCTTTAAGTACACAGAAGCTACATTTTTTTTGTGTTTCTTACACATTTTATTTTCTGATAGACAAGTGCACTCAGACAGACCTGTAAGTAGTCGAAGGGTTCTTCCAAACAACAGGGCATTGCAAACTGTGGAAACATTCTCCATTCCCTTTCCAGTTTTGGAAGTGCTTCATGGATTATGCAAATGTTTCCTAGCAGTACATATTCTGAGAACTCGATTCCTCATGTTGGAAGGAGATTGAGAAAGCAATTAATGATGCTACGTATAAGCTTCCACGTGCATTGGATCTGTTTGGATCCTGGATCGTGGATCGGTGTCTACCGAGTCCACACCATACCATTACATCACTGAAAGGAAAGCCTTGGCGCATAAAGCGCGGAGCAACAGAAAAGAAAGTACAGAAAGTAAATGCACAACAAAAGCCTGGGCACATAAAGCGCGACGGCAAAGTAAAGACAACTAAAAAACCATGGCGCATAAAGCGCGGGGCAGCCGCAAAATAAAGTGCAGAAAGATAAAGAGGACAAGGATCGTGAAACCGCGTCCTTAAATTAAAAGACATGAAATGTAAAGACATGAATTAAAAGCCTGGGCACATATAGCGCGACGACAATAGAAAAGGAAAGTACAAGGAAAGTAAAGAGGACAAGGATCGCGAAACCGCGTCCTTGAGTTAAAAGACTTATATATATATTTTATACGTATACAAATATCATTGTCCTCTTTCATTTTTAGTTATCTTTTCTTATTTTGGCATTTATCCGTTCATTGTCTTTTTACGCAAGAATCCCCCTACCTTGAGGGATTGCGGGCCTTGTACGCCTGCGACGTAGGTAAGCACGAGCTCAAGCTACAGAGAGCGAGCCGGTTCCGTCGTTCAACCTGCGAGTGTAAAAGCGTCAACATGCCAAAATACAAATGAGAAGCGGGTCCGATAAGACCTGCAACAGTACCGGACCCTGATCAGAGAGCTCAACTCCCTACATAAGAACAACAAAGGCAGGATGCCCTAAGTTCTCGGTCTGCTGAAACAACAAAGCCCCCCCCCCCCCCCCACTGACAGGGCCTTGATGACCACTGACAACAAGCAGTGGCGGAGGCAGAGGCAGGGAGCCTTGCTCCCTGCATGCTCAAACAACAGAGAAGGCTAGGGGGGTTCAAAGGTGCAGAGGCAAGGAGTGGCAAGGGCAAGGGGGCTTCACTCCTGCCGAGAAAGGTAGAAGACGACAGGGGCTTGACCCTTGCCGGCTTGCCAGCCAGAAAAACAGGCGGCAAGGATCATGGCCCCTGCCGAAAACACGTGGAGGAAGGGGGCTCTGCACCCCTACCTGCCTGACAGGAAGAACACAAAGGCAAGGGCCCCGTCCCCTGCCTGCTGGAAGGGAGCAAAAACAGGGGTCGGGCCCCTGTCTGCCCGACAAAAGCAGAGAGAGTGAAGAGGGGAACAGGGAGGGCTCAACCACTCCCCGCCAACCAGAGTGCAAGGAGACAGCAGAGGCTAGCCCCTGGCGACCCATCCGAACACAGGGAGGTGGCAGGGGCTCAACCCCTGCCCACCCATCGAGAAAAAGAGAGAGACGGCGACAGGGCTCGGCCCCTATCGTCGTTCCCGAACTCAGGGAGGTGGCAGGGCTTGACCCTTGCCAACCTACCGAAAACAAGAGGAGAGGTGACAGGGGCTCGGCCCCTACCGACTTACTTAAACAAGAGGCAGGCAGGGGGCACGAGCAACTCCTTCCCCTGAAGCCCTACGCCCGAGAGAAGAGGCGACGCAGGCGGCAACCCTGCCGCCTGCCGAAAAGGAGAGGGGGAAAGAATGAGGGGAGGTGCTTAGCACCTCCCTCCCTGGCAGACCCAGAGCCACCACGATGGTGGCTCTGGTCCACTGACCCTTGAACAAGAGGGTCAAGGAAGACGAAGAAGAGAGGAGACAGTGAGGAGGGGTGCTCGGCACCACCCTCCTGGTAGACCCAGAGCTACCCACGATGGTGGCTCTGGTCCACCGCCAACAAACGAAAAAAGAGGGAAAAGGGAGGCAAGAGGTCGACGACCTCCAGCCGGCGTCTCCAACAAGAAAACAACGAGAGAGGGAGTTACCTCGGCAGACGGCAACAATGGGAGAGTCCAGGGACAGCTCAGGAGATGGCGGCGACAGCGGGACCTCATTCGATGGGAGAAAAGGGACGAAGAAAGGAGAGGATGCTCTCAGGGTCACCAGCGTCATGCTCTGACGAGCAGAGGGAGCTCCGACATCGGGGGCTCCTCTGCGAAACCGAAGAGGCACGAGGGAGAGCGTAATGGGGTCGTCGGGGGTTGCTCAAAGAACCGATCGTCAGGAGGCCTTCGACAAGCAGCGGGTGACCGACGGGGGGTCCACGGATGGCACATGTGATGCTTGCCAGCGGCGAAGAGTCGGGAAAGGCGTCAGGGACAGGGGGTCACCGACGCTTGGAGGTCGACAGCGGCTGAAGCACAGGGGATGGAGACGGGTGAGCAAGAGGAGAGAGAAAAGGGCGACGGGGCCAAGGGGTCACCGATGCTCGGAGGTCATCGACGGCTCCGATCACCCGCGTCTGCAAGGGGCCGAAGACGGGAGGCGAAGCAGAGGAGAGAGAAGGGGCGAAGGTTTTTCCCCTCGCCTCACCGCTTGCGTCTTTAAAAGACGCAGGCTCTCGATCCTTCGAGAAGCCGGGTTGGGGGTCCGGGTCCTGGTCGAACTCGTATTCGGGCTCGACAAGGCAGGCCAACCACGACACGTGTCCGATACATTTTCTTTTTTTTTTAAACGGGCTTTACAGGTCAAGTGAATGTGAGATACTGTAACATCCCTATTAGACTGCGATACCTAGTGGGATCCTCACACAGGTCTCCATCATGAGTAAGTTTTTGGTGGAGCACACTTGGAGTTCCTAGAGGTTTGCAGTCTTTCATACCTGCCTTGCTGAGAACGTCTATTGTATACTTGTGCTGAGTGAGAGTCAAGCCATCAGCCCGGCTATCGACTTCTACCCCAAGAAAATAACGCAAGACACCAAGATCTTTCATTTTGAATCTCTGACCTAATAGATTTTTCACTTGATGTGATCTTCAGAGTTTCCTATGACAACAATATCATCCACATAGATTAGTAATAGGGTGATCACATTCTGCCTTCTACAAATGAATAATGAGTGATCCAGTAGAGAGTGAAAATCCATGCTTTTGAATCTCAAGTGAGAAGGTGTCAAACCAAGAACGAGATGCTTGTTTTAGGCCATAGATAGCTCTTTTTAGCCTGCATACATGTGTTTTACAATCTTGCTCGTGATATCCAGGTGGTTGTTCCATGTAAACTTCCGCCTTCAAATCCCTATGCAAGAATGCATTTTTTACATCAAGTTGACTCAGCTTCCATCCATGTTCAACAACCAAGGAAAGAATAATTTGAATC
Source organism: Nuphar pumila (assembly GCF_984573655.1). NCBI lineage: Eukaryota > Viridiplantae > Streptophyta > Magnoliopsida > Nymphaeales > Nymphaeaceae > Nuphar > Nuphar pumila. The sequence continues at coordinate 69,430,616 of NC_143261.1, forward strand.
GTTCTCATTCTCACCATTGGGCTAAAGGTCTCATCATAGTCTTGCCCTGCCTCTTGGGTGAACCCTTTTGCCACCAGTCTTGCCTTGTATCGTTCAATAGTCCCATCTGGTTTATACTTTATTTTGTAGACCCATTTGCATCCGACAACATTTTTTTTAGGTGGTCTGGGAATAATTTCCTAGGTTCCATATTCATGCAAGGCTTGCATTTCATCATTCATGGCTTCTACCCATCATTTGGTAGAAGTGGTTGCCTGATAGTACATAATAGGTTCATCTTCCTTATTGAGGGCAGTTAAAAAGAGCTGGAAATCAAAGGAGTTGTTATAACTGACCCACCTATCAATAGGATGTCGCATGCGATTGGATCTTCTGACCTCAAGAATATGGGAGGAAGTAGGTGCAGCTACTGGGACGTGATTTAAAAGGTCTGACACAGTCGTTCTTCGTCTAGTATAGGAAATGCCCTTATATTTGCCCGGCATCGATGATGGTACTTCTTCCCCATTCTGTGATCTCGATGCACCAACAATCTCAAACATTTCTTCTTCATGCTGCACGCAATCTGGAGAACAGACTTCATTGGGACTAGCAAAAAGTTCTGAGTTCAACTACGGATAATAAACTTCAGTTGTGGTAGAGGACATATCCGCTATGCCAGCTTTGTGATCAAAATTTTGTTCATCAAAGACAACATTTCTTGAGATTCTGATACGTCTGTTAGCGGGATCATAACACCTATATCCTTTGTAGTCATTTGTATATCCCACAAATCTACACTTCTGAGCCTTGTCCTGAAACTTGTTTTTCAGAGACCGATCAATGTGCACATAACAAACACATCCGAAGACACATATATCATGATAACTAGGATGAACCCCAAAAAGACAGTAATAAGGAGACTTATTTTCCAAAACAACCATAGCCAATCTATTTATCACATGTACGGCAGAATGAAAAACTTTTATCCACAGATTGATGGGAAGATTACTATCATAGAGCATACTTATTGCACTTTCAATGATATGCCTGTGTTTTCGCTCAGCAATCTCATTTTCTTGAGGTGTGTGTGGACAGGACACCTTTCTTCCTATCCCATTATTTTGAAGAAAAGAAATAAAGTCACTAGATGAGAACTCCCCTCCTCCATCACATTGGAAAAATTGGATGGACTTAGAGAATTGATTTTTTACTAAGGAAAGAAAGTTTTGAAACAAAAGAAAAACTTCCGACTTATTTTTTATGAAATATATCCATGTGTATCGAGAGTACTATCAACAAAAATTAAGTAGTATCTGCTTCCAGATCAAGAGGCAACTGGGGAAGGCCCCCATACATCAGAACATATTATCTCAAAAGGCTTTGAAACTTTCTTATTAACGAAGTGAAAAGACAATACATGACTTTTGCACAAAAGACAACTGAAACACTTTTGACTTCTCATCCACATTGAGACTTTCTTTTGGAATGAGATTATTAGAAACAAGTTTCTCAATAAAATGACTCCCACAATGTCCTAACCGACTGTGTCATAGGAAAGGCTTATTACATTCAAAAATACTAAAAACATTTGCTGAAAGGAAAGAACACGACTCTAATGAAGACTTTAAATTCAGATGAGTAGAGCGGACAGAATGACATGGAGCTTCTTGAAAGACATACATATTACCTTGTCTCTTTCCTTCAGCGAACGTTTCCCTAATGCGAAGGTCCTTGACCTGCACAGAGAAGGGAGTGAATTCGACTGAAGTATGATTATCATCAACAAGTTTAGAAACAGAGGCAATATTTTTCTTTATATTAGGAGCATGAAGGACATCAAAAAGTTCAAGGGTAGAATGTGATATGGGAATGACAGATTTTCCAACGTGAGAAACAGGATGGTAGGATCCATCTCTAGTGACAATCTTACTTTTACCAAAATAAGGAATAGGTTTAAGAAGTTTACCTGCATCACCAGTCACGTGAGTTGCTGCCCTTGAGTCAACAAACCAAGTTCCTTGGTCATTCTGCTTTAAATTCAATTCTGACAAGGCGGATATCAACAAATCTCTAATCTCTCCACTGTCTTTGATACTGCTGGACTTCCTTTTTGGTTCTGTCTGTGAAGGCTTTCCTTTATTTTCAGGATTGTGCCAACAATTCGCCTTGATATGCCCCTTTTGTTACAAAGAAAGCAAGTGAGGATAGATCTTTGTCCCTGAGCATGGGTCGACATATTTAGAATGGGAAGCAATCCACGTCCTCCGTGTCCATTTCGCCCTTGTCCCCCTTGCCCCCGTCCTCGACCATAAGTCACTCCTGTGGCAAAAACTTTTTGAGAATTTGTATGAGAATGGTTTTCTTCAAAAAAGCCTTTCAGAGTCATTTCATACTGAATTAATTTAGCCCACAACTCATCAAAAGTAGGAAGAGCAGGCAAGCACAGTAGTGAAGTGACGATCATATTATAATCGGATCCCAATCCACTCAAAGTTTGTTGCACCATATCACTGCGCATCCTATAACTGCAAGTTGGTCTGTGATAGTCTTCATCTTGTTTAGATATTCCATGATGGTCATGGAGTCTTTTCTCAGCAGCTGAAATTCCCTCTTTAGAAAAACCGTCATCGCCCGTGAAACTTGTGAATACGTCTGAACCAATCTCTCCCAAAGTTGCATGGGAGTAAAATTGTTAGGGATTGCAACAAGAACCTCTTGAGACAATGTAGAGGTAATGTACGCAACTACTGATTGGTCTTTCCTTTCCTAGTTGAGATATTTTGCATTTTTAACATACACAATTGAAGTTGCCCCTTTATCAACTTTCTCTTCTATGATAACAAATTCATCCAGATGACCTAAGAGACCTTGGCTCCTTATAAAAGGAATGATTTGTCTCTTCCAAATCAAGAAGTTTGAGGTGGTTAACTGTTCGGAAACAAGCTGATTGAGGAAACTCGAAGGAAAACTCGATTGAGAAGAATGGGAATCCATGATGGAAAAGAAATAAGAAATTTTAACAAAAATATTCACGAAGTGCCCAGTCTACTGCCAGAGAAGTTTGCTGGTCGCCCCCCCTTTTTTTTTTGAAGCTGGGCGACCTTCAAGAAACTAGCGATCAGAAACTTTAAGATTCAAAAGAAAAACCATATCTAAAATTTTCCTTTCTCTTGTTATATTTATAAGGTTTGTGATTGATGCAATAAGAAGTTCTAAACAACACACGAACAAAATTTGAAACTGATTGTGTTTTCAGACAACACACGTTGAATAGAATGCTACATGAATATCAGATGCGACAACAAGAAGAAATAGACTGTAGAGTGTAGACGCTTGATAGATTAGACTCAGATTGAAATTTGATGTCAAATATAAAGTCTGGATAGTAAAAAAAAAAGAAACTTAATATTTCAGATATGATGCAACTTCACGCTCAGATCTGAATATTTCGGTTCAAGTAAAAAAATGAGAATGCGTAGAGGTGGAGTATTTCAAATCTAGTGCAGAAGCACGACCAGATCTGAATATTCCAGACGAAGAAGAAGATGGGTCGATTTTAGGGATTCACGTGAAACGAGATACTTCTAGACAAGAATAAGAAATAAGATAGTTTTAGAGATTCACGTGAGATGTGATTCCTCCAAACAGAAAAAAAATAAGACTTACGAAAAGAAGAGATGGAAGAAATAAGGAACCTCAAAGCTCTCTTGATTGAAACGGTCAGGTCGCACCTTTTGGAAGCCGCTTCAAACCCTAGGTGGATCTCGGCTCTGATACCATGTGAGATTCTTCACTAGAATCTGTTTTGTGAGAAAGAGAAAAGAAGAGAAGAGGGATTGCGGCTGTCACGATTTCATATGAAATCGTGACCTAGAACATGTATTTATAATGTTTTGATATATAATATGGGTTTGGATCTGGTATAATATCCAGACCCGGTATAATGTCGAGACCCAGAATACATGGTACATTCGGTATGACAAGTAATATACAAAACACTACTTTTTCAATGGGGTGGGGATTATGAATAGAGGGAGAGGGAGAGGGAGAGAGGCGGTGGGGTGGGTTAATAAGAGAGAGAAGGGGAGTTTGGGTCTGCATCTAGATCCACACTTGATCTAGACCAAAACTCTTTCTCGCTCTCTCTCTCTCTCTCTCTCTCTATATATATATATATATATATATATATAGTTGTGTCCCCATACCCTTTTTCTTAAATTGCCGTATCATACCCTCGGTATAGTAGTGTACCTACACCCGTACCCAGGTGACATGATTTGCTTCTCCACTATCCACGCACCAATAAAGTTTCATCCACACAACTACTGACGATAATCAAGATAATAAATACCAAGAACAAGAAACATGATCACTAATAGAAATTCAAAAAACATAGATTTGTCGATGTTCAGATCTATGATATAATAAAACTGATAGAAATCAGATCCAGAAATAAAAATCCAATAATAAGGCAAGATATCCAATAAAGAAAGGCTTCATGCAAATGAAGAAGGGCACACAAATCGAGATGGGAGAAAACAATGCAAGAAGAAAGGGATCTTGGAAAGAAAGAAAAATATTTTGAGAAGAAATATATTGGGAGGCAAAGAAAACAACCAAGAAACAAGAGAGAAGAAGAGGTAAATTAGATAAGAAAAGGCATGAAGATGGAAGGGAGGTTTTACCTTATACCAACAATGAAAATCAACAAACAACACAGATTTGTGGCTCTGATACCATGAAAGTCCAGCCCAAAAAACGTCAAAGGAAGAAGAGGGAAGAGAAAGGAGAGAGAGTAGGAATATGCTCTTAATATTTCAGAAAGTATAAATGGATGTTGAAAGTCCAGCCCAAACACGTCAAAGGAAGAAGAGGGAAGAGAGAAAGGAGAGAGAGAGAGTAGAAACAGTTGGCCCTTGATTATTTCCTTAGGTGAGGGGCGACACCTAATAATATCGTATAGTGTTGCCCTAATAGGGCTGAATACAACAAGGGACAAAACAATGAATACAATAAGGGACAAAACAATAAAACAAATTACAAGATATGCCATACAGACATCTTACATAAAATCCAATGAAAGGACACTTAATTACACACATATCCCTGTAACACAGAATGACGATTCTGCCCCTGTGAGACATCAGGCCTAACAGATGTAGGTACGCATGTATGTGTGCATGTTGTATGCAACCTTATGGATGTGTGATCACAGCTTCCTAACTAGGAAACACGATTTGGAATAAGTAATTTTGACATCAATTCCGATATTTTTGTATGGCAGAACATTGGTGCATGGTGGGTCATTGATTTTTAATTGTTATTAAAAAAAAGTTTAAATATCAAAACATCATAATCTAAAACTTTTTTTTACTCAATAAATTGTAGAGATGACATCTGTAAGTCCAATCTATGAAGCACTAATAGATTCTTTTGAGAGAGAAGCACTAATAGGTTGTTGAATATCAATGAGGTTTATTAGATAGTACAGCACTACAGTTAGTAACCTCCCCGGTGCATGCACAAAGCAACTCCGGACATCGTCTACAAGCCAAAGCAAACACGGTGGTCCCATGCACGGACTAAGCTTGACCCAGGCCTTTGAGGACCTAAGTACACCAGTTTGCATAGATTGGGGTGTGAGGCGATCTCTGACCACCCTCACCCCGAGAACATGATACTAAGCAGTATCAAACCTCAGATGAATGACAGTCAGTAAAATACAGAAGGCCGGCTAATAACACCACTATCTGCCAAATATAAATAACTACTCTTAGGACCCACAAACTAAGATGTAAATCCTATTAGAATATAGATCAGATATGGATCCAGTACTGGATCCATATCCATATAGAATAGGATCACGTGGTTGCTACATTATAATGTATTATATATTACTAACCAGGGGCAATCTTGCCATTGTAAAATATTATTGTAAACCTATTTTATACTAATGATGTTTTAGTGCAGCACACAGAAAAGAAGTGGCTGCCGATTCCAAGGAAATCCCCTCTCCTCTCTTCTCCACTCCTCCTTCTCGGTATTCACGATAGAACTGCCAACCCAAGCAGTTTTAACATGGTATCAGAGCAGCGATTAATCTAGGCGTAAAAGTGCATTCGTCAGGGATCGTGAAAGGATCTGCCAAGCCTTCAACCGAGTCTTTTCCCTCATCAGCGATCGTGAAAAGGCCTACTTCACGACCTACCGTGCCTAACCTTCAGTCGAGTTCACAGACGAGCTGAGTCTCCTCTTCCTCCTCTTTAGATCAGCTGAGTTTCAGAACAGCCAAGTTCCTCCTCTTCAGAACAACCGAGTTTCAAACAGCCGAGTTCCTCCTCTTCAGTCGAGTTTCAAACAGGTCACCTCTTCAGCCGAGTCTTCTGCCCTTCATCCCCTTCAGCCGAGTTTGAAACAGGTCACGCCTGATTCATTTCTTTCTCCCTTTTCAGCGAGTCTTTTGTTCTCTTCCTTCTACTACTGAAATACTTCTTTTCTATCAATTGTTTCTTCTATTTTCCTTCGTTGAGATTCTTTTCAGCTTCATTCCCATATCACGCCAACTATTTCTTTCCCACGCTGTCGTTATTTTCTGTTTTTCTTCTCCATCAATTCTAAACATCACATTACTGCTGGTCTGAAAACTGTTTTGTCAAGACTGCTTTATTCTCTTCTACTTAACCTTTTATCTTGAATTGCTCTGTCGTTTTGTTGCTTCAGTCACTAGTGTTTTCATTTCAGTTTCAGTCACTAATACTTCAGGCAAGCCGTATCTTCTCGTTGTCAGCCAGCTACCAATGGATACTTCAGGCAATTCGGGTCTTTCTTCCAACTTCCGTGGACAGCTAGTTTCAGAAAAATTGACTACCAACAACTACCTGACTTGGAAAAGGCAAATTGCTCCTTTTATTCGTAGTCAAGACCTTTCAGGCCACTTGGATGGATCTACTCCTATACCTTCAGAATTTATCATAACCGAAAACAAAGAAGATGGAGGATTGCCGAATACTATTCGCAATCCTGCATTTGTTTCTTGGATGAAACGCGATCAGGCTCTTGTTGCATATATCACTTCCACATTATCTCAAGAGATATTGATTTCCATTCCTGATGATTGCACATCCAAAGTTTTGTGGGAGGTTTTAGCTCAGACATATTCTCAGATATCAGAGGCTAAAGTGCTGACGCGAATTTCAGATGTTAAGAAAGGGGGCAATGAGCATTATTGAATTCTTAAATCAAGTTAAACGCATTACGGACCAGTTAGCCATGGTTGGATATCCAGTATCAGATAAAGAAAATGTGCAACAAACATTGAATGCCTTGGGATCAGAATATCATGTCCTTGTGACCTCCTTATTGTGCTTACCTACATTACTCAGTTTTGAGGAATTACGCGCCAAACTGCTTCAATACGAAATGACTCTGAAGAGCATGTCTGATACTTCAACTGGACAATCATCTACGCATGAGGTTCTTGCCACAGGGATGATAGTTGATCGAGCACGAGGAGGACGTGGCAGAGGCAGGGGAACTGCCATCCAGGGTGGACGCGGATTACTACCCACACCAAATTCCACAGCCAGTTTTTCAAGGAATGTTCTCACATGCTATCAGTGTAATAAACGGGGTCACATCAAAGCCAACTGTTGGTTCAACCCGCAGAATCGAAAAAGAGCGCAAAATAATAGAAATATTGCTACACAAGGAACTGCAGGTACCTTTCGGGTCAGTGATGATGCTAAGGATCTTCTCTTATCTGTGATGGCCAACTTGAACTTGAAACAAAATGATGATGGAATATGGTATGTTGACTCCGGGGCAGCGACTCATGTTACTGGCAATGCAGGTAAATTCTCTACTTTGGTTCCCTATTCTGAAAAATCTAATATTGTAACTGGAGATGGGACTCACCACCCTATTTCAAACATAGGTAATGTCCTTATTCCTTTGTCTGATGTCGTTCATGCACCAAATATAAAGAAAAACATTGTCTCTGTATCTAAACTTGTTGACTCTACCAATTCATCTGTGGAATTTACTCCTACTTCTGTCTTTGTCAAGGATCTTCAAACGAAGGAGATGTTTGCTAAAGGAGAGCGACGTGGAAACATGTATGTCTTCAATGAAGATCCAACCTCCAGTGTCTTGAAGCCCAAGTCTGATCATGTCTCTGAAAACGTCCTAAGTTTATCCAAATGTAATAAGTCAGATCTCTGGCATTCTCGTCTTGGTCATTGTAGTCAAGTCTTTATTGAAAAGTTAGTGTCCAATGGTTTTCTTTCAGAGTCTGTTTCATTTTCATTAAAGAATAAAATGTGTTCCAGCTGTCAAGTTTGCAAGAGTCATGTACTTCCTTTTCATCAAATAAATAAAAGATCTTCTATTCCTTTTGAGATAATATGTTCTGATGTTTGGGGTCCAGCTCCCAATCCTTCTTCTTCTGGAAGTAAATATTATGTATCTTTTATTGACAGTTTCTCTCGTTTTACTTGGATATTCTTCATGAAACACAAATAAGAGGTTTTTCTTATTTTTCGTCACTTTCATGCCCATGTTAAAAATCAATTCTCCCAAAATATTCAAATTCTCCAATGTGATGGAGGTGGTGAGTATTCCTTCAAAGAGTTTTTAGATTTCCTCTAAGATAATGGGATACATCGTAGAGTTTCTTGCCCGTATACTCCACAATAAAATGGAATTGCTGAACGTAAACACAGACATATTGTGGAGAGTGCAATGAGTATGATGCATGGTTGTAATTTGCCCATCAACCTTTGGACATAAGCTTTTCATACTGCCACTCATGTGATAAATCGTCTTCCTATGCCTATCCTTAAAAATCAGTCTCCCTATTATGTTCTCTTTGGTATACAGCCTAATTATGATGAGTTACAAGTTTTTGGATGCACATGTTATGTACTTGACAAATCCATGAGAAACAAATTTCAGGACAAAGCCTCTATATGCCAATTTGTAGGTTATGCAGATGAACACAAGGGGTACAGGTGTTATGACCCTATCAATAAAAAGATCAGAATTTCGAGAAATGTTGTCTTTGATGAAAATAGCTTTCCAGAAAATAAAGCCTAACTATGATCGTGAACATGGTGATATGGCTGATAATTGGTATAATCCATGGCTCAGTGCTGAACTTATCTCACATGTTGCTGAATGTATCACTTTGGCTCCTGAAAACATACATAATGAGACGGTTTCAGATAAGGTGTCGGAAACAGAATGTCAGAGATACAAAGGGAATGTCTACACCAGAAGACCCAGAGCGCAAACAGATGCACCTGTTGGAGAACACATGACATTCCCCAATAATGTGGAGGCACCAAGAAAATCAAGCAGGATAAGGCATCCAATTGAAAAATGGGTAAGTTACGATAACTTCTTTATGGATTTTCAGATTTTCCTATCCAAGGTTGAAAAACATGAAGAACCACTTGGATTTTGTCAAGCTGTTCAATCTGACAAATGGATTGAGGCGATGAATGAGAAAATAGAGGCACTTCATGAGTGTCGAACATGGGAGATAGTTGGTCGTCCCCCAGCTAAAAATGTTGTTGGCTCAAAATGGGTGTATAAGATTAAATATAAACCGGATGGGAGCATTGAACGATACAAGGCACGTCTTGTTGCCAAAGGTTTCACCCAAGAATATGGTGAAGATTACGATGAGACGTTCAGTCCAGTAGTGAAAATGGGAACCATTCGCATTATCCTCGGTCTGGCCATTGAGCATGGATGGAGCCTTAGTCAGCTTGATGTCAAAAATGCATTTCTTCATGGGGACTTAAAAGAAGAGGTCTATATGGAGCAACCTCAAGGTTATGCAGAGGGAGACCCAAAAGCATATGTATGTAAATTAACCAGAGCATTGTATGGTTTAAAGCAAGCCTCTCAGTCATGGTTTGAAAGCTTCTCCTCAGAGATTCAGAACCACGGTTTTATTCGTTCCCAACTAGACCATTCTGTATTCATATACAGGGATGGAACCACTGTAGTTTTCTTACTTATATATGTTGATATAGTGGTCACTGGTAATGCTCCAGAGCACATTCAACAAATTAAAGTTTTGCTGAGTATGCGATTTAAGATGAAAGATCTTGGAAAGCTAAGGTATTTTCTTAGTGTAGAGGTGGACAGACAGGATGGAGAAATGTCATTAACTCAACACAAATACACTCTTGATCTTTTGGCCAAAGCAGGAATGACAGATTGCAAACTTGTGCCTACACCCAGTGTTGTCAATCAAAAACTCAGCATTTGTGATGGCGAGTTGTATCCTGATGCAACCAAGTATCGCAGTTTAGTGGGCATGTTACAGTACCTTACTTTTACTAGACCAGATATTGTATATTCTGTAAATCAAGTATCTCAGTTTATGCATGAACCAAAGACTGGTCATATGGATGCCGTCAAGCGTATTCTCCGATATCTAAAAGGCACGGTGGGTGATGGACTCAAATATGCTCAATCTTCATGGGCAACACCGAAACATGACATATTGGCTTATACAGATGCAGACTGGGCGGGAGACCCAGATGAAAGAAGGTCGGTTTCAGGATACTGTGTTTTCATTGGAAGCAATCTTATCTCATGGAGTAGCAGAAAACAGAAAGTTGTGGCAAGGTCTAGCATGGAGGCAGAATATAGATCTATGGCAGCTACCACAGCAGAAGTAACCTGGGTTAGGCATCTCCTTACAGAAATGAGAGAGAGTATCTCAAGTTCAACCCTCATGTGTGATAATAGAAGTGCTGTACAAATTGCTTTCAATCTTGTTCATCACGGTCGGACCAAACATATTGAGATTGACCAACATTTCATCAGACAAAAGATAGCAGACAAAGAGATTGAACCGGTCTATGTGCCTTCAGAAGACCAAGTTGCTGATATGTTCACAAAAGGTCTCACAAGTAACCACTTTTGGTATCTGAAGAACAAGTTGAACATGGTTCAATCCCATGCACAACTTGAGGGAGGCTATTAGAATATAGATCGGATATGGATCCAGTACTGGATCCATATCCATATAGAATAGGTTCACGTGGTTGCTACATTATAACGTATTATACATTACTAACCAGGTGCAATCTTGCCATTGTAAAATACTATTGTAAACCTATTTTATACTAATGATGTTTTAGTGCAACACACAGAAAAGAAGTGGCTGCCGATTCCAAGGAAATCCCCTCTCCTCTCTCCTCTCTTCTCCACTCCTCCTTCTCGGTATTCACGATAGAACTGCCAACCCAAGCAGTTTTAACAAATCCAAGTTGTGCAAGTCCGAAAAGAAGAAAACCAGGTAGGTACATTCAAAGATTATAGAATAATAACACCAAATATGCTGAATATCAAAAAACTTATAGTTAATTCATGTTTTGTACGTATTACATTAATCCACAAAAAGTACAGGCTTCAGGTTGAAGTATATGTTTTCTATCAAACGAAAAACCAGCTAGGTTGATTTGTGAAAACATTTCAAGACAAGGATCTAGCCTAGTGAACAATGGATGCAAGTTCCCAACCAATAAAATTTAAAACCAAAACAAAACTACCTTGCTGTTTAGTCCATTCTGACATTACATAAGAAAGAGAGCTGTCGTAGCCTTTTGCTGGTATTGTACACAACAGACCAATGAATTGCCCCACATGCGGTGCACATAGATGGACCTGGACAACAAGGGGTCAACAAATTGACATTGTAGACAAGAATAACAAGTATATAGAGACCATGAAGTGCAACAAAACAAATGCGAGAAGATATAGGGCATCACCATTAAAAATTCAATTTCTTGTAAATTGTGCCTTTACACAAAAAATGGTCACCTCTCCTCATGACTTTTTTTTTCAAACCACTTACCTTTACCTATGTGAAAAAGGTTGAAAAGTAAAGGCTTCATTATTTCACGGATGGAGAAATGGAAAATCTTTCTGATGATTTTCATATTAGAGAGGAATCATATGAAACCACTACTTTATTTTTATTTCACGTATGACAAAGTGAAAAAACCATGAATTGAATGGGCCCCACAACAAGATACCTCTTTTATAATTAACTTTTTCAACTTTTCTCACATAAGTGAAAAGAAATACTGTGAAGATCCTTCTTCAAGGGGTTGGATTCCCATTGATTAGAACCCACATTTTCATCCGTTTGTTTCAGTGCATTAAAAAATGCACGTTTTCATATAAAAATAGCTCATTTCTCACCTTTTATACTGAAACAAATTGGGTCATTAATGCAAATTTGACCCAAAAAAAAAACAATGACAAAAACTACTGTTAGTGGAACCCATTCATTTCATGGTTTCTCACTTTGATAAACATAAAACATAAGAGAAACGGTAGTTATATAAAAAAAAGTTTCTACCATAATGATTTAACTCATATGTAAACTAAATACATGAGAAAAAAATTTCACTAACAAGCCTTAGGTGAGAAAGCTTTTGATAGGGTTTGCAAATGTGAACAATTTTTTCCTGGAAAAATGAGTGAAAATTTTTCACAAATGAGAATCCTGTTAAATCCTATCAAAGTTTCCCATTTCTCTCCTGGAGAAATGTTGGTCAACTATTTCCTAGGTGATAAAGTACCCACAAATTTTCAGATATCTTGTTTATCTATTTTGCCCCATTGTAGGAAATTTTTAGATATGAGTAATATGCATATCAAACCAGATCTTATATCCAAATCCAACAAAGTATACATTTGTGACCAACTATTCAGCCAAATTGGATGAGCATAAACCCAATGAACCATATCTTTTCCATTATGACAAACCACTATATATCTAGAATCCTAGATCCATACTAGGTATTTGAATATGTTATATAGGTAAAGTAGATAGAGCCACAACATGGGAACTTTTTAAATTGTGGGTGTGAGGTGTGTTTGGATCTATCAAACCTCAGGTATCGAATCTTACACCAAAATGTCTTTATTCTGACATGATCTAATCCATTTGGTTTTAATTTTAAAATTATTTGATATCAGATGTTGAATCTTACACCAAAAGGTCTTTGATCTGATCCGACCCAATTGGTTTTGTATTTTTTGGATCTTGGATATGAGATCTTACACCTAAAGGTCTTTGATCTATTCCAAAACATTTTGAATTTAGATAACAGATATCGGATCTTATACTAAAAAGCCTTTGATTCAATCCAAACCATTTCAATTTGAATTTTGGATATCAGATCTTATATCAAAAGGTCTTTGATCTAGTTTTCTCATCTTAGTTCTGATTTAATTTGTTTTCAATGGATTCTCAGCCTCGTTTGTCTTCCACCTTATTAATCAACTTGTTAATTAGAAACACAATAAGTCTGTGTTTGGGAGGAGGCATTTGGTTGGATTTGAAGGGAGTTGGGGAAATATAAGTACTGGGATTCAAGGAAAGTGCATTTGGAAGGAAATATGGATTCCCTCGATTGTTTGGAAAGCACTAGTAGTTCCCTAAGGTATGGTGATGCGATGCCCCATGTACAACTTGATGATATAGAATAGATGTTTGTGTTGTATTTCCATTATCATTTTGTATTTTTATTAGTCATGTAACATAAAGGGTCACTTTTGTCCTTTTTACACCCTTATTATTTAATGAGGGTATTTACATAATTCTTCCATGCACAACCATAGGCACAAATATCAGTCTTGGCTATATCTCGGCAAGCAAATTTCTCATCATAATATGGGTTTAGTTGATAAATCTCGGGGAAAACTTGGGGCTTAAAATGTTTAAAAAAATATAAAAATAGAAGAAATAAGTAAGAAAATAACATGTTTAGAGAATAAAATACAGATGAAATTAAAGAAATAAGAAAAAATTATAAAAAAGACAAAAAATATACTTAAGATATAGAAAACAAGTAAAAATGTAAGAAGTAATCGATAATAACGTGATGTTATCGTGATATTATCGTGAAACATATAAATTTCTGACATTTTCAAAATATTGTGATATTTTGCCTTTAATATCGTTTTATGAATTTATAGTGATATTATCGCTATATTTTCAAAATATTGCCTATATCAGTGACTATGTGCACAACTAATACAAAAGGATTAAAGAGAGGCCATGACCCACATTGGGAATCACACAGCCTCATTGAAGCCCCTATTCTCTCTATTCTCCTCTCCTCTTCACACTTGTATGTGCCAGGGTTTTCTATTGAAGATCCCAAAAACTATCACTTCTTAAATCATCATGGATCTGACAATGCTTTTCTTGCCATTTTTTTTCTTACTAGTATGAAATGCTTTTATGTGTTTGTTCTTTTATCATTTCCTAGTGATAGTTTTATTCTCTTCCATTTTTTGCTTTATCAATGCTATTAGCAATATTATTTATTTTATCCATATCCTTCATGTTGTTATTTGTGTTGGTTAGGTTTTTCAAGTTGAAAAACATACTTCTTTTGCCGAGGAAATAAAGAAATTATTAAGTGTCATAAGAATAGGCAAATGATGTATGAGGGAGATATTAAATAATGGTTATCAATACCTTCTAGTTAAATTTCATTTTTAATCATTTATTGAATTAAAAAAAAATTCTTCCTAGAACTCATCAAGGCTCTGTAACTAAACCCTATTAAACAATCAACAGCCATGCCTTTGACCTCAACAGTAAACACATACACGTGTGCATGCATTTGTATTTATTGTCTTGGTTTCCATTTCTCAGTCCTATGCGCTTTGCTCCTGCTCCTAACCATCAAAAGTTGTTTCCATGGAATGACAGAGGAATATTAATAACTAGGTAAAGAAATAAGCTATTTTAAGACATGTAGATGCAGTAACTTATACAAGCCCAAAGGATATTTAAACAACCACTGATGCCTAGCTCGCCATAAAATTCACAAACAACTTGTCCTCTCTATCTTGAAAAGGCTTTTGCCTCACCCCAATGATAACAGTTCCTAAACATTAAAGTCACTTAAGGAAAGGCTATGTTATATAAGTATCGGTATGATTATGAAGTCTATGACATGGGAATTTTGGAAAGTGTGTGTATGGCAGTATGGCTATTTACATATACATATGTATATTTATATGCCTTTTTTCCAAAACAACTCATATTACATCATCTTATGGTTTTTTTTGTTAAACAAATCAACAAATGAGTGTGTTTCAGTCAGATATTGGAGATATTTTCAAAATATCGCGATATTATAGCAGTATTTTCACATAACAATATTATAGGTAAAATATCGTGATATTTTGAAAATATCACCAATTTGATAATATCATGATATTATCAATTATTGTTACTGTTTTTAGTTATTTTTTACATCTTAAATGTGTCTTCTTATTTATTTTGCATTTTTTACTTATTTCCTTTATTATATATGTATTTTATTATCTAAACATGATAAATTCTTCTTCTTTTTTACTTTTTTTAAGCCCTGAGATTTTCTTGAGAATTTTCCAAGAATTATCATCAAACCTATAATATCACAAGAAATAGCCTCACCGAAATATAGTCGATACCGATATTTGTGACCATGGGGTGTTTTAGTCACTTTGGTTGTCAATTAAATGATTCTAAGATCAAGCAGTTTGAAATTTAAATTATAAAACCAGGCAGCTATTTGCAATTATCAAAAGTTAGATAGCTGACAAATGAGGAGCATTTTGCAAATAGTAAAAAAAATAGCTAAAACAAAAGAGAGAAGGGGGAAGGGGGCACTACTAGTGTTCCCCCATCCCCTTTTTTCTCCAATGACAGCACCACCAAGCTCTCTCTCTCTCTCTCTCTCAAAACCTAGAGGTCCGATCTAGTTATCAAGCCTGAGCTTGGTCTGACCCACCCATACCCATACACATGTAGGTCAACATGGGTACCTGGCCCTTATCTCCTACCCACGTTAGATAGAGGAAAGCAAAACATGATTTGCATGAACAAATATTGACTGCTGAAAAATATTTACCAGCCTTGCAAGCACAAGCAAAATGGAATTCTTCAACCCTGATATTTGAGAAGATTCCATGCGCTTAACAAGAGCAGCAATGAGACTCTGTAAATGTTGATGCATTTCTGAAGGCAAATGTAAAATAAGCTGCAGTATGTAACCTCCAACAAAAAGTGATGCAGAGCTGTCCAAATCTGGATCAAGGAGCCTGCATGCAGATTCCTCACGATTTAGAACCACAAAAGAACCAACCATATTGAACCACCATATAAGTATCATAACTCCATGTCAACCATAAAACATCAAAACAAATTAAAAAACTCACAAAATTAGAAGCCCCACAGGTGAAATTGTTATTGATAAATGTTGTATAACTGGACAAATGTTGTTTAAAACATAAATGCCAACAATGCAACTTAGTGATAAATGTTGAATAACTGGATAACACATTACAAAAAGGTTTTTAATGTTGAAAGCACACTAGTTAATACAAGCAAAAGTGCCTTTTATCAATAGGCAAGCTGAGGATAACCCCCATGAGATTCAGACCCAAGACCCCTTCTCAGTTATGATAATGCAGCCTAACCATCCAGCTATCATATTTGACCTGTACAAGCAAAGGTTAGCACAAAGAAGGATTGGAAAAGTCACAGAATAGCAGCATTAACAGCTGGGCAAGAAGTTCTAATAAATAAGAATTGCAAGATAATATAATTAAGACCAACAGCTTTGATCATAAGCCCAATATGCAATAATTCGTACAATAAAAGACCTTTGAGATAAAAACCGCTAGGAGAAGGTCATGTACAGTGAGTTCATTAGTGAGAGAGAGAGAGAGAAAGACTGATGTTGGTGTATATCAATATATGCTAACATTACACTTATGAAAATCTCATCATATAGCTACATTTTCATGATATAGGAGATTTTTTCTAGAATAATTCTCATATGTGCATGTGTATGTGTGAGAGAGAGAAGACACTATATGCTAACATCAACCTTATGAAAATCCCATCATCATATAGCTATATTTTCATGACAGAGGGGACAACGTGTTTACTATCATATAAAGCCACAGAAATCATAAAACCTATACTTTCTGACATAAGAACCATCATTTTCCCTAGAACAATCCTTTCATTAAACAATTTGTTTCTACTTTCTGTACCATAAAAAATAAAATACCATTTTATACATAAATAATATAGTGATGATGAACAAAATAATAACTCATAATTAATTACTGATTTTTTCAGCATACTTTAACAATCTGGCACTATAGTTCCCAGGAGCTGATAAACTTGGGATCTTACCAGAACTCGCTGCAAAGAAGAGAAGAGAAGGCACAGAAAATAGGGTCTGAAGTTTCACGATTCCCAATGTGGGTCATGAACTATTCTTTTCACTTTTATATTATAACAACGAGTACTTTACATGACAGGAATACCCCTGATAAAAAACAAAACAAAGATATAACAGTAAGAGGTAATAAAGAAAAAAATATACAAGCATAAATATACACTGGACCCAACAAAACATGAACTCGATATCCAAGATCCAGAACATAACTCGTTCCAATAGCCTCACTCAAGTTGTACATGGTACTTCACCGTGGACAACTCAAAAACCAGAATCTCTGTCTCGTCAGCCTTTTTGTAAATAGATCAGCAATCTGATTTTCCGTCAAAACGAATTTTGCCTCTAATTTCTGATCTTCAATTTTTCTCTTGATAAAGTGTTGATCTATCTCTATGTGCTTTGTCTTTCCATGATGGATAGGATTGAGAGATATCTTGATCACACCCTGATTGTCAAAAAGCAACACTGATTTAGGAATAACTTCACCTAAGTCATGCAGGAGGTGCCTGATCAATGTTATTTCCACTTTTACGACAGCCACAGATCAGTACTCGACTTCAGAGCTTCAATTGCCTACTGCTTTATGCTTCCTGCTCCTCCAAGAAACCAAAGCCCCCCCCCCCCCCCAATCAAAGGAAAATACAGTACCTTGATATTGATCTTCTCTCATTTGGGTCTCCTGCCCAATTCACATCCGAATAAGCCATGATAATCAAGACATCTTCTCCATTTGACCCTTTTTTGTAAACCAAAGCATCTTCTATAGTCCCTTTTAAATATCTCAAAATCCTTTTTAAAGCTTTAATATGTGTGGTCCTAAGCTCATGCATAAACTATGACACTTTATTAACATAAAAAACAATATCCAGCCGAGAGAAAGTGAGATATTGCAACATACCAACTATACTTATGAACTGAGTTGGATTCTCATATTTCTCCATCACTTGCAACTAAGCCCTTGATGTATGAGACAAGGAGTTAACACAGGTTTGCAGTCATTCATTAGCAGATCAACCTTATACTTATGTTGTGTCAACATAAGTTTGACATGTTTCATATCTACCTCAACTCCAAGAAAATATCTTAGCACACCAAGATTTTTCATTTTGAACTTTCTGCTCAATAATCCTTTCACTTCATTAATATGCTAATCGAGATTCCAACTGATAACTATGTCATCAACATAGATGAGAAGCAAAGTAATAAAGTCATCCATTTATAGATAAACAATGAATAATCTAATGGAGAGCGATAAAAGCCATAGCTTTGAATTTCTAAAGAGAAGCTTCTAAACCAAGAATGTGATGCTTGTTTCAAGTCATAAATAGCTCTCCTTAGTCTGCACACGAGTCCTTGGATCATTCTCACTATAAACCGGTGATTGTTCCATATATATTTTCACATTCAAATCTCCATGCAAGAACACATTCTTGACATTTAATTGGCTTAATCTCCACCCATGATCAAATGCCAAAGACGATACAATATGTATTGTCCCCATCTTCACTACTGGGTTAAATTTTTCTTCATAATCCTAGCCATATCCTTGTGTGAACCTCTTCACGGCCAACCTTGCTTTATCTCTCTCAATGCTGCCATCAGGTTTATATTTTATCTTATAAACTCATTTTGATCCAACCACATTCTTGTCAAGTGGTGTCTTGACAACTCCATAGGTATGACACACATGCAAGGCCTTCATTTAGTCATTCATAGCCACAAACCATCTCTTGGATTTCACATCTTGATGGAATGTTTTAGGCTCCTGTTTATCAATTTGGGTTAAAAAGATAAAAGTTTGTGCTAAAATTCTCGTAGCTCACCCATCTTTCAATATGATGTCTCACCCTAGTAGGTCTCCTCAAAGAAATCAGTTGTTCATCTTAATTGACATGTGTTTATTTCTTGAATCAACAAAATCTTTTTTAAACCTGTCAGCTATGTCACATAAGTGCGGGTGCAGTGCGGCACTATAAAAAAAAGGGTGCGGGGAGGGTAAATATATATAGTGAAATGCGTAGCTGCTTGATGAATAGGTGCTTGAGCACCTACATAATCGCATTGATTGTTCATCATGTGCGTTGATAGACGGTTAGTGTCCAAAAACAAAAAAAATTGTATTTTGGCACAAAAATGAGTAAAAATACCCTTTAGCGGCGCTTTTCAAGTTCCTTTGGGACCTTTAGCAGCGCTCAAAATCGATGCTAAAGGTAAAAGGGACGCTCCCGACATTACAAATTTGTAATGTCGCATGCATCCTTTTGACCTTTAGCGACTTCAAAAGCACCGCTAAAGGGTCTTTTTTGCTCATTTTTGCATCAAAACATGTCTTTTTAGCATTTTTTTCCGCAAACCGTCCATCAAGCACACTATGGACAATTAACGCGATTAAGCATGGGTTCAACACCTACCCATCACTCTCTCTCTCTCTCTATATATATATATATATTGTTTTAAGTCAGCATTACTAATTAAATAAAAGTAATTATTATATCACCAATTCATCATGCATAAATTCATGCAATAAAACAAATTAAATACAAAGTACAAGTCAAGCAGATTGCATATCAATCAAACAAGTCAAACAAAAAAGAAGCAGGGTCCAGGTTTCGGTTCTACTTAACCCAGGTCTAGGTTTGATTCTTCTGAACCTAAGTCTGAGTTCAAGTTCAACCAAACCCAGGCCTGAGTTGAACCCAACAACCCTAGGTTCTGGTTTTGCCGAACACAGGAGCCCAACCTAGTAGGCTTGGGTTTAGCAAAGCCGAACCAACCTTGGGTTCGGCCCTTGCAACAATTGAGGGGAGGAGGGAGGAGGAGGAGAAGGAAGAAGAGAGAGAGAGAGAGAGAGAGAGAGAGAGAGAGAGAGAGAGAGAGAGAGAGAGAGAGAGGAGGCAGAGGTGGAGGGAGGAAGAAGAAGAAGAAGAGAGAGAGAAGGAGGTGAAAGAGGAGAAAGAAGAAGAAAAGAGGAGGAGGTGAAAGAGGAGAAAGAAGAAGAGAGGAGAGAGAGGCTTACCAGTGTCACTACTGCTGAAAGAGGAGGAGAACACCACCACTACCGTAGGAAGAGGAGTGGGGATGGGAGGCAGAGGAGTCGAGAAGGTGGGGGGGAGGTTTATGCAATTGTGCCCTAACCCCCCCCCCCCCCCCCAAACCATGATTGTGGTTTTTTTTTACTTGGACCAAAATGGACTCGGTCATAGTTGACCAAGTCCATTTCTGGACATTTATAACCCTGGGTGCGGGTTGACTGCAGCTAGATAAGTTTGACCGCACTTGGTGCAACTGATTCTTATGGTAGCCGCACCGGGTGCGACAACCCTATGGAAGAGTCCATGTGACATAGCCTGCCAGCAATATGACCTGCACTGTTTGGGTTGATTTCCTTATCATGCCGTCTCTCCAGCACCAATTCTTCAAGAACAGGCTGTGGTGCTAAAAAATCACCTTGATCTGCAGCTATACTTTGTACGCATGGAAAAAGGTCTTCACTTAGCCAAGGTTGATAAACCACAATCACTTGGCTGTCCTGCAATGGGAAACCATGTGTATCACCCGAAAAATTAATTTCATCAAAAACAACATTCCTTGAGATCTTGCTTTTCCCTGTTTTGATATTATAACACCTGAAGCCTCTACAGTTGTCAGCATAACCACACAGGAATTGTTTTCAACTCTATTTCTCCGTGAACTATCCACCTCAATATAGCATATGCATCCAAAAGATCATAGGTCATCATATGATCCAGACCCAAACTCTCTCTCTCTCTCTTTATATATATATATATATATATATATATATATATATATATATATATATAACCGTGACCTCGTACACTCATTTTTTGAAATTGTTGGGCTGTACCCGCACCCATACCCATACCCATACCCATGTCACATAGGTTATGCTCTTTCATTTTATTATCAATTGAAGCATTTGCTAAACTGAATGACTTACACTTTATAAACCATTATAATAAGTTTAGACAAACAGACAGTGGCTAAAGGGTTCTTTACCTCAACCAGTAAATTGTACACCATCAGCTCTGAACCTAGTTACACTAGGTTCTTTAACCATTGTTGTAGCCCATAATATGTAATCTATGCCACCTTATCCATACCTACCTAGTGATTATGGTGCAGAACTTTCATTGTTCACACATCACATATGGATCGGTCGATTTCTCATAGTTGGCACAGCAGTTGTGCCAAGGAAAAGAATAGAAGAAGCAACCGAGTCATTCATGTATGCTCCGCTTGGATGGTAGGATACAGCTCAGTTGGTAGAGATCCACTCTTGCAATTGGCTTGTTGCAATTAAGGGTTAGATGTTTGATTATTATGCAAGTCTCAAAAACAACAAAAATCTTTTGGTTATATTGTTATTTCTTTCTCTCTGAATTAGGGCCATTTATGTAAAATCCACATTTAAAAAACATCCGGACCAGGGTCAAATCCGGACCCGACCCAAACCGAGTCTAGGGAAAACCCTAAGGGTTTTCCCTTTAAATTTTTTTACGCTCGCCTCTCTCTCTCCCCGCACAGCCGCGGGCCTGCGTTTTTCCCCCTGTGCTAAAAATCTATGCCCTCCCGCGCCCTTAAAATCACGCAAGGGTGAGGGGGAAGCCCTCGCCCCTGCGCTCCTCCTCCTCCTCCTCTCTCTCTCTCCTGGCATGCAACTAAACCCTGGAGCCGACGACGACTCTCTCTCAGATACACCTTCTCTTCCCTTCTTCTGTTTGCCGGAGGGCCGGCAAGAGGCCGACGGCTCCATGTCGTGCCCTCCCCCTTTCTTTCTACGCCCGTCGGAAGGCCGACAGCCCCCTACCACGCCCTTCCCCTCTCTGTTGCCTGTTTTAGATGGATCAGCAAGTGCCTATGCCCCTGGCCCTTTGTTTCTCGACAGGCCGGCGAGGGGCGACACCCCCTGCCGCCTGTGCATGGCTTAAGTAGCGGTTGTGCCCCTACCATTTTGGGTATTCGGTTGGCAAGGGTGATTGCCCTTGCTGTCGCACGTATCCCGGCAAGCAGGGGCACACCCTTGGTCTTTAGGCAGTAAGGGGCATGCCCCTACTGCTGTGTGTTCCCGGTAAGCAGGGACAAGGCCCCTGCCATCCCGATCCGGTAAGCAGGGGGAAGCCCCTGCCATTCTAGAATATCATCAGGCAGGGGCCTTCACTCCTGTCTCCCTTCTGTTTGTCAGGCAGAGGCCAGGCCTCTGCCACCGTTACTTGCTGACAAGCAAGGGCAGAACCCCCACATGCGCGCTTAGTTCGGAAGGCGCCCCTGCAGCTGTCCTTTTTCTGCAAGCAGGGGCTCTGTCCCTGCTGATGTTCTGCTGCCAGGTAGGGAGCCCGCTGTAAAAAAATCTTCAAAGATATGCACTACAAGCACAAGCTCCACGAAGGGATACGTGTACAAAGACACACCAATAACACTTGAATAAAAAGTACACAAAGGTACAAAGAGAACACTTGAAATGCAAAAGATTGAATCTATTGAGCAAGGGGGAGCATAAACGCTCTCAAAAGAATGAATACAATTAGAGGGGACACACACCTATTTATAATACAAGAGGAGACCAAAAGGAGGGGCCCCTACTAGACTTTGGAGCTCCTCCAACGGTTAGAAATCTAACCGTTGGAGGGGGGTCCAACGTCTCCCCCTCCTTTGATTTTTAATCAAAAAGCTAAAAAAGAAAAGAAGAAAAAAGGAAGAAAGAAAAGAGAAAAAGGAAAAAGAGAAAAGAAGAAAAAGAAAAGTTACATGCACATTCACAAGTGTGAATATGCGTAAAATTTTTAATGATAGAAATACCCCTGGGCAAATATATATATATATATATATATATATATATATATATATATATATATATATATATATATATATATATGATATGATATAATTTAACACCCCCCTCAAACTTAGGGCATGATGACCGAAAGTTGGCCAAGAAGAAAATGAAATCTGGGGGAACAGAGCGCCTTTGTAAAAAAGTCTACCAACTGGTATTCTGAAGTCACATAAGGAAGGTCTATGATTTTCTGCAAGTAGGCTTCTCTGACATAGTAGCAGTCAATCTCAATGTGCTTGGTACGCTCATGAAAGTG
Source organism: Nuphar pumila (assembly GCF_984573655.1). Classification (NCBI taxonomy): domain Eukaryota; kingdom Viridiplantae; phylum Streptophyta; class Magnoliopsida; order Nymphaeales; family Nymphaeaceae; genus Nuphar; species Nuphar pumila. The sequence continues at coordinate 69,453,993 of NC_143261.1, forward strand.
TTTTTTTAGCAATATAGTTTCCACTTTTATTATCACAACATAGTCTTATAGGTCCTTGGATCAGTACTCCCATGTCCTTCAACAATTGATGAATCCACACAATTTCCATAGTCGTGGAGGCCATGGCTCGATATTTTGCTTCTGTTGATGAAAGAGACACCTTCTGTTGTTTCTTGCATCTCCATGAAATCAGTGATTCACCTAAAAAAATACAAAAACGAGTGGTGGAGTGACGGTTATTTGGGTCACCTCCCCAATCAGAGTCAATATATGCAATCAATTCTAACTTTGAAGACGAGGAAAGAAATACTCCCTTGTTTATTGTGCCTTTTATGTATCTGACAATACGAAGTACAACACTCATATGAACTGAAGTGCGGGCATGCTGAAATTGACTCGAAGTATGCACGGCATGAGATATGTTTGGCCGTGTGATACTAAGATACATAAGTGATCCCACAAGCTGCAGATAGGGAGTAGGATTTTCCAAAGAAATCTCATCATCACCCTTTATTTTTGAGCCCACAACTTCAAGAGTCTCGCAAATTTTTTCATCTGTAATGTCAGACCTGTCAAGAATCTCGCAAGACAGTTTAGTTTGAGACAAAAAATAACCTCTATGAAAGTAAGCAACCTCAATACCCAAAAAGTATGTCAGATACCTTAAATCTGACATTTCAAACCTTTCTTTAAGAGTGGATTTGATATTTCTGATTCCCTTAATATCTCTGCCTGTTATTAGCATATCATCAACATATAACAACAAAATTACAATTCCCGCATCAGACTTTTTGACAAAGAGAGCAGTGTCAGTATAACAAGAATTAAATCCAGTTTCAACCATTATTTCATTAAATCGATCGTACCAAGCCATTGGAGTTTGCTTTAAACCATATAAGGCTTTTCTAAGACGAAGAACTTTATCCTTTGGTATATCCATGCCAGGGGGGCCTCCATGTAGACTTCTTCGTTAAGGTCCTCATTCAGAAAGGCATTTTTAACATCCATTTGATATATGTTCCATTTTTTAATTGATGCAGTAGTGATCAAACATCTTACAGTGATCATTCTTGCCACAGGAGCGAAGGTTTCTTCGTAATCAATACCATATTCTTGGCTATACCTTTAGCTACCAGCCGGGCCTTATAGCTTTCAAGAGTTTCATCACTTTTTGTCTTAACCTTAAAGACACATCTACATCCTATTGTCTTTTTTCCTTCAGGAAGATTTTGAAATTCCCAAGTCTTGGCTCTGTTAAGGGCATAAAGTTCATTATCCATTGCATCTCTCCATTCTAATATTTCTTTAGCTTCTTCGAAGTTTTTGGGTTCTTCATAGGAGTGAATGGCACTAAGGCAAGCCCTATGTTCTGGGGAAAAAGATTTATAGGATAAAAATCTGGAAGGGTTTCTCCTAGGTCTTTCAGTTCTTTGTAAGTTGTTATCTTGAGAGGGCTCACTAAAATCACTATATCTTTCTATCGCACTTCTAAACGTATTTCTATCTCTATGTGAGCATGTAATTGGTTCATTTACAACTTCTTCTACTGGTTGATCAGACAGGGGAGCTTCAATATCAATATTCTCATTATTTGTCTCATTATCACTGAAGAAATCTTCATTCCTATTTAGTAATTCAAATAAAAAGGAGTAATCAACATTATCAGGGAGGGTTGAGTCCTCAAAACCACTTTCATTTTCCAAAAAAGTGGCATTCCTTGAGACATACAGTTTATCATTTTGAAGGTCATAACACCTAAAACCTTTTTGTGTTTCTGAATAACCAAGAAAAGCACAAGGAATGGCTTCAGGAGATAACTTAACATTTTTATCAGTGAGAATAAAACATTTGCAGTCAAAGATTCGTAATCTGTTATAATCTGGTTCTTTTTTATATAAAATTTCAAAAGGAGATATTTGGCTTAAATTTTTAGAAGGAAGACGATTTATAAGATAGACAGAAGCCAGGGCAGCTTCGGCCCAAAATCGTTTTGGAATCTTTTGAGAAATAAGTAGAATCCTTGTAGTTTCAATAATATATCTATGTTTTCGTTCGGCTAAGCCGTTTTGTTGAGGAGTTTTGGGGCAAGACCTTTGATGAATGATCTCATTACTCTCTATATAGTCTTTAAATTCATTTGAGAGGAATTCACCCCCTGAATTTGTTCTAAAGATTTGTAACTTTCTATTGAATTGGGCTTCTATCATTACATAAAAATTCTTAAAAGTGAAAAAGACTTCATGCTTATGTTTTAGAAAGTATATCCAACTGTATCTTGAAAAGTCATCAACATAAATAACATAATATGAAAAACCTCCCTTAGATACTACAGGTGCGGGTCCCCATACATCCGAATGCATAATTTCAAAAGGCTTAGTTGAAAACATAGATCTTGAGCCAAAAGGCAAGCTTCTCATTTTTCCCAGAATACAATCATTACAACTGAAATTTTCTTTATATAATGTTTTAGCAAAATGAATATGAGAAAGCTTGTCAATATTTGGATGCCCAAGGCGTTTATGCCAAACATTTATATCTTTATGTTGGGCAATGTTACAAAAAAAAGTTTTTGGAACTTCAAAAAAATCCATAAAATAGAGGTCACCCTTCCTAGAGCCTTCCCCAATCAACTTTCCGGACTAGCGATCCTGTATCCAACATTTATGTGATGATAATTTTATATCACATCCATGATCCGAAAGTTGAGAGACGAAAAGCAAGTTCAAATTTAATTTTGGAATAAATCTAACTTTGGAAACAAAAAAATCTTGTTTTACAAAATCTTCAATTCCTTTAATTTCAAGAGAAGCCTCATCCACAGTAGAGACAAAGGAAGGTGAAAGGTTTTTAGAATAATTGGTCAGTTTAAAAGCATTTGGAGTCATATGAAAGGATGCACCTGAGTCTAATAGCCAAAGAATTTTACCTGGAGGAGAGAAAGAGGACGCAGCGGCTCCAGAAATAGATCCTTTGAGGAGTGGTTGAAGAGCTTCAATAATTTGATTTATAGATAGATTGGCATTGTTGGAGGTAGACGACGTCTCCTCTCTGAAAGTTGTCGACATTGCCACCATCTTTTTTCACTTGGGACACACGGGTTTTATGTGCCTTGGTTCTTTAAAAAAATGACACACGATTTTATTGTAGTCTCTTCTTCCATATTGTCTGTTATTTTCTCTTCCTCCTTGATTCTTGTTGAAGTGGGGAGGTTAATAAGGTTTAACATTGCTCCCCAGTCTAGATACAACGTAAGCTCCCTCGTCCTCGTTTTTAGAGGGGACGACCAATACATTTTGATTGGTTTTATTCATTCCCAATCTAGTTTCTTCTTCACTTATTTGGTAAGAAAATCTTCTAAAGTTGGAGAAGAAAAGAAAGATAAAAAAGATGATCTAGATTGTTCGAATTTGGGTCTAAGCCCATTTAAGAAATTAAAAAAGTGATCATCTTCAAGTTGTTTTTACCTCAGTTCGATTGCCTCTCCACTCCATTTAGGTTCAAGGATAGCAAGTTCATCCCATATGGCGGATAATTCAGCAAAATACTCTCTAACCGCCATCTCTCCTTGTTGTAGAGTCAAATCCTTCTTTTGGAGGTAATATTTATGGGACAAGTCTCTTGACGTATACATTCGTTCAAGATACTCCCATACTTGATATGCCTTCTTGAATTTCAATATATTGGCAGTAATCTTGGTTTCCACCGAAGAGAAAAACCATGAAAGAATTTTGCAGTTTTTCATCTCCCACTCTTCATGCCTTTTATTGTATTCTTCAAACACCTTTTCTCTTTCTTCACCGTCAAGGACCTTAATCTCTCCTCTCTCAATGATAATAATTTTAGGTTCGGGTTCGGGAATAGTTCCTTGAACATATCCCCAAAGACCCTTACCTTTGATATGAGCCTCCATATTTCCGACCCATACATGATAATTAGATCCATTTAATTTTAAGCCAAGAGAGAAGTGAGAGTCCTTTTCGCCCATTAAAGAGAAGAAAAAAGAGAAAGAGATGCATACCACAATGAGATATAAGGTCCTACTTGAGGTAGGATGCTTCTAAAATATTGAATGAAGAAACGAGTCTTCACCCCAATCACCCAAACTTGATGGCACGCTTTTCAAGGCACCCAATAGAGAGAACAAATCCCACGATCTTCTTTTCTCCTAACCAAACTTTAATACCATGTAAAACTACCTTCAAAGATGTGCACTACAAGCACAAGCTTCACGAAGGGATACATTTACAAAGACACACCAAGAACACTTGGATAAAAAATACACAAAGGTACAAAGAGAACACTTTGAAATGCAAAAGATTGAATCTATTGAGCAAGGATGAGCACAAAGGCTCCTAAAAGAATGAATATAATTAGAGGGGACACACCCCTATTTATAATACAAGAGGAGACCAAAAAAAGGGGCTCCTACTAGACGTTGGAGCCCCTCCAACGGTTATAAATCTAACCGTTGGAGGGGGTCCAACACATGGTTGCCAGTTGAGGAAGCGATACAGGAAGCAGGAGCGGGAAGTGAGGCACTTTCAAAATTTAGGAAGCGGGAAGCGTGGGACCACTTAGGAGCGAGTCGGGAATCGTCTCGGAAGCGAACCGGAAGCGACCTAGGAAGCGAGGGGGAAGCGAAAAAAAATCAAAATAAAAAATACAAAAAAATTGAAAAAAATTGGGGAAGCGTGATGGGAAGCTCGCTTCCCATTAAAGGGAAGTGTGTTTCCCATTAAAGGGAAGTGTGCTTCCCATTAAAGGGAAGTGTGCTTCCCATAAAAGAGAATCGCGCTTCCCATTTAAAAGTGGTGCTTCCCCGCACGCTTCGGAAGCGCGACGTTTCATGCTTCCCCTTTTACCTAGGCGCTTCCGGTAACTCTGGTCCAACGTCTCCCCTTCCTTTGACTTTTAGTCAAAAAGGTAAAAAAGAAAAGAAGAAAAAAGGAGAAAGTAAAGAGAAAAAGGAAAAAGAGAAAAGAAGAAAAAGAAAATAAAGAAAAGTTACATGCACATTCACAAGTGTGAATATGCGTAAAATAGAAAATGATAGAAATACCCCTGGGGCAAATATATATATATATATATATATATATATATATATATATAAATTTAACAAAGACCTGCTCTTTCAGGCAGGGGTTCGACCCTTGCCTCTTGCGTACTAATCAACTAGGGAGGGTACACGATAGATCCCGCTTGTGCCCCATGGCTCAAGTCCTACATCACCTACACTCGTAGGCACTCGCAGCGACGCAACCTCCCGAGGTAGGGAAAAGTTACACAAGGACCTTGGATGAATTAAATAAAGTATTTGGATATTGACATAATGACAAGTGATATTTACATGCATGACTTTGTGATCGCTTGTTCCTTGTCTTTATTTCTCTGAAATTCACATGTTTTCCGTATTCTACATGCATAGGCTTGTTCTATAGCAAATTCATGTTACTGCTTTTCGGTACTTGTTTTATGTTGATGTCGCACCGTAGATACTTAGTTTTGCTAGTACATGGTTGTTCTTTTGCCACCCTCAGGCAAGCCTCCTCGGGTGTGCAGGTGCGCGTGCAACATTTTGCACCTTGCAAAAATATGTGAAGTGGAGTACAGACACTGTAGTATCGAGAAGAGGGTCTTCCTCGTGCGAGACTCGACTTCTTGAGCATGAAAGACTGTTTTTAAAGCTAGTGTTTTCTCTGTGAATCGCTAGATGCAATTATCTGCACCCCGAGTCGGTTACTCGAGAGAGATACTTGAATCCACGGCGATCCTGAGACTTGTGTTCTTGTTTTGTAGAAATTAAGCTTGCTAATTGAAATCACTTATACTATATCCTACTGAACACAGTGTTGGATTATCCTTCGAGAAACCCATGATCTACCATCATAACCGGACCCTTTAGATGGGTACGGTATGTATACTATGATGGGTAGTATGAGAGGTCGTTGAGCACCTCGAACTTTGCAATGAGCACTCTATTGAAATAAATAAAGATAATGATGTTCGCCTCCAAAGGCCAAATGCTCAAAGAGCAATGCATGTCAAATTGCAACCAAATGAATTGCAACATATTAATTGTTACCCTCTCATCGTAGTCGTACCTTTAGATAGGTACGGCTGTACTTTTAGAAAAGTATGTCACGTTGGTGTTACGATGTTTGGATGATGAGGTTGTGGCAACCTCGAAGCGTGCAAAGAGCACAAATGTTGAGATCACATAAATGGTGATAATTTGCCTTCATAGGCAAGATGCTCGAGTGGGTCTAGTAGATCAGAGCATGTAGAATGAGACGATGGTTAAGAAACCTTCGTCGTGCCCATTCGACTCTCACAGTTCATCAAGAGAAATAATGGATAGTACAAAAACTCCGATGAATAGGTTGTTAACAACCACCCAACGGGCAAAAGACTCGGCTTCTCCAGTCATCGGAGTTAGGGAAAATGGGACTACCATAAATTATCCTAGGTGGTAGCTCCCAGGTACTTCTGCAGAAGTTGGATGCATCCATGGGCCACGAATGTCTTTGAGGATTGACTCTCTTAGTCACTGACTGTCCTCTTAGAAGCGGACTCAGTCAGTTACCCGGGTTAATGAAAAATACTTGATATAATAAACCCTCGGATCGGTCTCGGTTGTTTCTACGTTTCGCTTGAGTGCGTACCTATAGGCCAGTTAATATCAAAACTTAAAGAATATCATGTTCATAATAGTTGTAGATTAATGAGATTCATACTGCTTACGATGTTACTTATGTCTTATGATGAATATCTCTTTCAGTACAGTAGTTCTTTGCATGTGTTGCTCATGCTAGAATAGATTTACTTTCTCGCATATCAATTACGCATTTTGATTATTGCTTTTAATGAAATAAATTATTTATCTTATGAATGTCCTGCTTTATTTATTCTTCATTGTCTATTCATGCACCTACCAGTTTGTTATGAAACTGACCCATTTCATGGGCAGGTGACGAGTAGAACCTTATAAACGGTCAATGGCGCGATGCAACTTGGTTCGAGATTTCCTTCTTTCTGCTAGTGTCTTGACTCTGTGTTTTGGGTTTTCTCTAGATTTTTGGATTGTGAGAAGAATGCCTATTTTTGTAATAAAATGCAAATACTATTAATAATCTATAGTTTAGTTCCTCACTTCCTTTGAGTAACTGCTTTATGGATGATGATGATTTCAAAGCTAACGTGCCCAGAATTTGTCAACTTGCGCTCCTTTCTAAATTGCTTCCACTGTCTATTTTAAAAATAAAAATCCTAATCTTTGAAAGGTTTTTCATCAATGTTTTCAAATCACAAGTTAAAATTTTTGGGTGTTACAATTTAGGCGCTTTTTAAGAATGTAACACGCATTATATTGCATGTGTTCTTGTTCTAACTTCTTATCATTAAGGCCACAAATATCATTGATGCAACCCCAGGTGCTATATTACAAAGGGAAGCAATACATTATCAAAAGAAATGATCATAGAACATGTGACAATGAAGAAAAGAGACAACATTTTTGAGAACTTACTAGGCATGCCATTGCGAAAAAAGAGCATGCCGAAACAAACTAGTGCTTCCTAGTCATTCTTCTGCATCTTATGAAGAACATCATTAAGATCATGTTCAAACAAACCCCACTTCCTAGGATAGAAGGTTAATGCTGACTATCACCTTTTGACTCTTCAAGAGAACTTGAGATTTACAAAATGCTGGTTGAAGATGACATATTACTACATGCTATGTCACATGGACACTTCTTAGCATGTGTGTCCCTGTATATCACGTGTGTGTTCCAGTTTTACAAAACTCTCAAGTTATACCAAGCAAATTAGTATTGTGCCCTGGACCCATGTCCATGTCTCTGTGACATAGATTACATGGACAGGGCCAGTCAACCTAATAAGTATAAAAAATGCGCTGATTCCTAAACTCCCATAGTGTGCATCTCTTTAAAAGGTAAACTATTTTCAATTAGGAGAATAAGCCCAATGTGAGATTTGCATATATTGTACGAACATTTATGGCATATGATTCCCCATATTAGTCATTTCTTCCATTTCTTATCAACAAGTGAGATAAGAGCGGTAAACCCTTATAATTGCACATAAATGACAAGACAGACAAATGAGACCATGACATAAGTAATGAAGCAAGAACAAAGCGAACACCAGCATTAGCCAACCAAACCTTGAGGCAGAATCAAGGAGGCTCCTCATTGTGAAACCTGGATCAGCTCCCCAAGAAAGCAACTCTTTCTTGCCACCCAAAACAAATGCAGATAGACATTCCGTTGCATTCTGCAGAAGAGACAAAAAAAAAACAAGATAGTGACACATAAGTTGTATAGGGCAGACTCATGCAATACCAACCAAAGTTTATAGCAGAATTTACTGTTACCTGAACCTCACCATGATCATCGCTTTGTATAATAATCTGGACGACGAGGTCGAAGCAAACATCATACGCCTGTTTCACAACATCAGAAGGGGCCTTCTGCAGCAGTCCAACAATAACTTGCTGTAAGATAAACCTTCATGGCTGATAATGCAATTCACCTGCAACAGGTGCAGGTTAAAATCACACAGCAAGTATTAAACCGTTCACACCTTTATTAGCATAGTCAGGAGATCCAAGGAACCTGCAACCAAGCCTTCTGGTTGTTGACGTGGCTGCCAGAAGAGAAAATGCAGTGGTAAGAACCAAATGTGCATATTATATGGTTCCTACCTCTAAAGCAAAGAACAATCACCACACAATCAGACTGACATTTACTAGCGAGACTTTACATTTTGCAAAATAGGGCCAATAGAAGGTAGGATACGAGAAACAAGAGGCTGTAAGCATCCAGGCACATCCTTGATCGCCTGAAAGGAAAAAGAAAAGCAAAACAGGTGTCTCAATAAGAGATTACCAAATGCAATTTCAAAAAAATTCTCAACTAGGAATAACATGCCACTTATAATTCAAGTGATGGAATTGTTTGGAACAGCATGAAGAAGAAGAAGAAGAAATGTTTATTTCATAATTACATGTGAAATGTTTATTTCATAATTAAGGTGCAGGAAAAACAAAACAAAAAAGCCTAGAACAAGCTGGGAACATGATGAACCAGGATTTAAAAGTGAGGGATTAGAATAATCACTAGGATGGGCTGCCCCTCCTGAAACAAGCCAAATCAAGAGCTAACCATATCCACTTCATGTATTTATATATAATCCATGTACTTTTTCAAGGAATATATGAAATAGGTTTTAAAGTAAATGAGTTGGATATGAATAGTTTAGAGACAAAACACCAACTTTATCAATAGACAAAAGTAGGAGAGAGAGAGAGATACAAGACATTATCAGAGGGTACAGCTAAAAGAATGAGCACTCACTCGAGCCATGGGGTGAGGCTAACCAGTCTCCATGTAGACGAGTCAATTCAGTATTAGTCTGACCTGTTTTTATCTAGCCTTGTCCAAGCTTAAATTTCCCATTGAATTTGTGTATAAAGTTTCACATAGTGCTTCGTTTAGTCACAAATATCTTGACCAGTGTTGTAAGCATCGTACCAAGTCGTACGACATGTATCATAACTATTACATATGGCCATACGATACACACCAATATGGGGTATCGGATGTATTGTATGATACACCCCCGTATCGTACGATACACCACAATACGGGGCATAATCACAAATATCACTGAGATTTTGAAAATCTCATGATATTTTCATGATAAATTGAGAAAACGAAACAATCCCGATATTCTCATGAAATTTTTATAATCCTGGTATTTTTAATATTTCCCGATATTAATGTGGTATTTTTGCGACATTATCGCAATATTAAATGAAAAAAACTTACACAAAGGGCAGTTCCATACCTTTGCCCTCATTCAGATCTCTTCATCCAAAAAAAAGCACTTTTAAAAAAAGGGGACCTCATTCAACTCCCCTCAGCAGAGGGCCTTGGGTAGTCCCAACACTCATTCTTTCCAATGCCAAAAGCAAAGAGGGAGATGTCTCTTAAATAGCCCAAGGAGAGGCCATTCTCTTTACTCTTCATCGATATGGGACTAAATTCCCTTTACCCTTTACCGAACTTCTCAATACTCATCACTTAATAAGCATGCTATATTTGTAAGCTTTCAACATATAATAATTTTTATTACATATGTATTTATAATATATTATAATAACAAATTGAGATTTTTTTTTAGATTTTCCCCAAAATATAAACTTTTTTAAAATCTCCAAAGATATTCACTCATTGAGAAATTCCCGATAATGATATTTGTGACCAGTGTTGTGAAAAGCGTTGAGGCGTAGTGAGGCGCTCCACCAAAAACCGAGGCAATGTGTAAGCCTTGAGGCGTAAAGCGTAAGCCTCAATTTTTTTTTGAAAACTTAAAAAATATTATAAAAAAATATCTAAAAATACAAATAAATAAAGAAATGCTTTATTGATTAAATAACAATCAATAAAAAATAAAAAATCTCAAATAAGTACTAAAAAATATAAGATTAACATATAAAAGTAACTAAAAAACTGATTACATAACTCGAAAATATATGAGATTAACCAAAAAATGTTAAAATATACTAATAAACTGATTACATAACTGAAATAACTGGAAAATATATGAGATTAACCTACAAAAGTTAAAATATATGAGATTAACATATAAAAGTAACTAAAAAACTGATTACATAACTGGAAAATATATGAGATTAACCAATAAAAGTTAAAATATATTAAGAAACTGATGAGTTGTGGAGCCTGATTCATAGTTTTTAAACTTACAAAAGGGGGGTCCGGGGGTTCCCCCGCGCGGTCAACGGGCGGGGGTCCGCCCCTAGCGGAGGGTTATAGGGGGGCAGCGCCCCCCCTAAGATTTTTTTTAAAATTCCGCAGCCCATTTCATAGGGGCAAAAATAAATAAAAAATCCAAAAATGGACCAAAATGACCTTGGGTGTGTTGACCGCACCCAGGGTCGAGTTGACCGCACCGGGTGCCGCACCCGCGTCGCGTCGATGCGGGTGCGGCACCTGTCTGGCCGAATCCATGTGACATAGTTGTTTGTTTTCTCTTTCAGGGAATTTGAACCCAAGATTCCTTGGTTAAGATGCCTGAATTTCAGCTAGAACTTTCAGGCTTTATACAGCATGGGCACTTCTACTAGGCCCCATACCTATGATGTACCCATGCCAGTAATAGGTGGTACACCTGACACGGATCAATCGGGTTTTTTTATGTAGGTCGATCCAATTTATCCATCTTATGATCTGATCATTGTATGGTCTATGCTTGGCAATAGCAGTGTAACTATATACTTGTTGATATTTGTTAGTTAACTATATACGTTTGACATGCTTCAGAATTTTAGTTTGTAATTGATAATCTAACTTCATATCTAGGGCATTTTATAAAATATAAGATAATTGTGCATATATATATATATATATATATATATATAGGAAACTACTGTCAAATAGAGTTCTTGAGCACATGCATTTAAACTTAAATGATAAGGTAGACATTGTCCATCTGATGAATGACAATATATCATGGCATAAGTTCAACAAATGTCCTCTGCTGGTTGTAATAAAGAACTGGTGAAAAAATATGCAGCTTGCAGTGAGGCGCGCCTCGCCTTGAGGCGTGCACCTCAAGGCTTTTGCGCCTTATGCCTGCGCCTCAAGGCACAAAGCCCCTCGCCTAGAGGCAATGCGCGCTTTTTGCGCCTTGAGGCACGCTTTTAATAACACTATTTGTGACTATGATACGAGGTGTATCGCATGTCCCTTGGCGCATTTTAAAAAATGCTGAAACCGTTTTTTTGGTTATGGGTTTAACACCTCCTCCCTCCAAAGGTTGGTTCTCTCCTTTGTGTAAAAGCCATTAAAGGGGAACCCACACACCCTAGGAGGCTTGAAAGCGTTTTAGACGCCGATTCTTGTGCAAGGAAGAGGCCTTATACGGTTTTCTCATATAAGAGTGCATTTTCACCCATTTTCATTTAAGAAAGTGAGACAAGGTAAATTCTCATTTTTTACTTCATTTGTGTAAGATTAAAGTTGGAGAAGGGCAAATTTGTACTTTTTATGTTTTTAGAATATGTTTATTCATTGTTACCCTTAATCCCATTTTGTATGCTCATAAAACTCAAAAGTTGCCCCTAGGCGTGTTCTTGAGCATAGTTTTACATCCTTGTGGTGATTCGTTTTACTAATTTGTGCCCTAAAAGGTCGATGGAGGGTGGTCTTAGAGGATGCCTCCAATACAATCCTTCATCAAAATAATGTATATTAGTTGACTTGAGGATGTGTTTGAAAGAAGCAGTGAAGGGTAACTTTTGTGGTTTTATAATGCACGGATGTTTGTATAGATTTAAATGTCATATCGTAGAGCAATAATAACTCCACCATGCAATTATGTAAAAATCGTATTTTTTCTGATATTCGTGTTAAGCTTCTTACTAGTCTTATAGTAGATAATAAAAGAAAGGCACAAGTACATACAACATTTGTCGAAATGAAATCATTAGATGTGGTCCCTGATTAAGAATATGAAGATGACTCATTATCATCTCAAACTATTGAATGTTGCAATAAACCGAGAAAATCATTGAGTTGAAGTCTGATACTGAAGATGACTTTTATATATAGACATATGTTAATGAATTCTAACATGTATGCCTTTGTTCTTAGCATGGCATTCTGTAACTAAAAATTGTAATGAGTTATGAAAATCTTTTAGCTTTTAAATATAGTGTTATTTTGTCTTAACCGATTGTATTTGTGGTGATTAGGTTTACAAATGGATTGACGTCCCCCATGTGTTGAAGAGCCAATGTGGTGATACTTTGAGATTCTCGTTGGTTATGAGGGCATGTGACTTTGAGATGCAGTTTTTTTCATTTAGTGTTTCACGAGGAATTGTACCACATGAAGGAGCATATGGTGGAAGAACTGAAAAGAAGTCGTCATTATGTATATGCAGGACCCGACCCGATCTATATACTGAATCGGGTCCAGACCCAATCAATGTATAATGTAAATTAGCATGTTATTAAGGGGTATTTCTGTACCCTAGAATTTCATACTCAACATATTAATAGAATGAAAGGCGCAGCCACAAGGCTCTGACGCCCTCTCTCTCTCTCTCTCTCTCTCTCTCTCTCTCTCTCTCTCTCTCTCTCTCTCTCTCGGTGACAAGTCTGTGTAGAGATCAAGGACTCCTTTCTCACATGATATCAGAGCAGCGTGACGTCTGGGAGTGAAGAGCTGCCTCGTTTTCATCCTATCAACGTGAAAGCCGACAGGCGCGTGGATCTAACCAAGTTTGGGTGTGAAAAGCTTGATCTCGGTTTCACGGTGACAAACCGCGTTTTTGGTTTCACGATGACAGGCACGTGAATCTGTGAAAAACTCGACCTCCTATGTTTCTCGGTCACAGGTCGTTCCTCTCTCTTTGTCAACTTATTCACCTTTAATCTGAAATCATACCTCTGTTTTTATTTCAGATCACTGTGGTTCTGCTATTTTTCTACAATCTGTGCTTCTGAAATCTTTGTTAACCTCTGCTGTTTCGTGGGTTCTGAAATTACTTTTGATCGTATTTTCTGAAAACACATTATTCTTTTTCTGTTTTTCTCTTTCTGTTTACCGAGTACAACCACGTGAAATTGATCCAACACGTGAACTTGTTTCTCCTGCTTTTCTGTTAGCCGAGACATGCTTCTACCATATGTTAGTCGAGTGCTCTGTTAGCCGAGTCCAGGCACATGATTTTGATCAAACACGTGAAGCTGATTAGCCGAGCCCTCTATTTTGTCTCTCATACCTAAGTGTCAGTTCAGGTTTTCTCTCAAATGGATTTTACTCATGCGCAGTCATGTCTGTCCTCAAGCTTTCTCGGTCAGCTAGTCTCTAAAAAACTGAATAACTCAAATTTCTTAACCTGGAAAAGACAGATCATCTCATTTATAAAGAGTTAAGACCTCTCTGGTCATCTGGATGGATCGGTTCCACCGCCTCCAGAATTCATTTCGCAGGAAAAAGCGGCCGATAAAGGAGAACAATCCATTGTTCTTCACAAGAATCCAAAATATATTGTTTGGATGAAGAGGGATCAATCTCTAGTGGCATACATCACTTCAACTCTCTCACAGGAGGTCCTTGTTGCCCTTCCTGATGATTGTTCGGCCAAGGAACTGTGGGATAAGTTAGTTCAAACATATTCACAAATTTCTGAAGCAAGAATTATGTTTCTTAAGCGAGAGTTTCAAATGCTGAAGAAAGATTACATGTCTATTATGGAATAGCTGAACAAAATTAAAGGCATCACAGACCATCGGGCTATTGTTGGGTGTTTTGTTAGTGAAAAAGATAAAGGGAAACAAACCTTGAGTGGATTGGGGTCAAACTATCATGTTATGACGACAACCTTACTATGTTTACCAGAACTTCCAAAGTTTGAAGATCTTCGTGCGAAATTATTGCAATATGAAATGACTGAAAGGATCTTCTGAAGATTCTCATGGACATTCAGGAACCCAAGATGTGCTAGCTACGGGAATGAGTTATGGTCGAGGACGAGGAAGTTCTTTTCGAGGAAAGGGAGGCCAAGGGAGAAATACATATGGAGGTCGTGGTATACGTCCAACACCCAATATACAAGGACAAAGACCCATTCCCACCTGTTTTCTATGCAACAAGAAAGGGCACATTAAAGCAAATTGTTCGTTTAATCCTCAAAACAAAGGGAAAGAGGCTAGGAAGGATGGAGAAGTAAAAGAGTTGTTGTTGGCAGCCTTGGCAGGATTGAATATGAAGCAAAATGACAGGCATTTTGGTATGTCGACTCCGGAGCAGCTACTCATGTCACGGGTGATGTAGGTAAACTCTTGACTCTTACTCCTTATGTTGGTAAGAATAGCATAGTCACAGGAGATGGATCTCATCACTCAATCTCACATATTGGAAATGCCATTATACCCATGTCAAAGTCCTCTCTTAATCTTCCAAGTGTCATCCATGCATCTAATATTCAAAAGAACATTGTTTCTGTCTCAAAAATTGTTGATGATGCTAATGCTTCAGTTGAATTTACTCTATCTTCTGTTTATGTCAAGGATCTTCGCACGAAGAAGACATTCGCTGAAGGAAAACGATGGGACAACATGTACATCTTTCAAGAAGAACCTTCCTCTATTCATTCCGACTATTCATCCTTGAAACCTCACCAACATCAATTTTTTGATCCTGATTTTATATTTACTATTTCTGAATGTAATAAGCCAAGACTTTGACATCCATTGTGGTCGCCATTTTATTGAAAAACTTGTCTTGAATAATCCCATTCCTAAGTCTAGTCTGAGTTCAGAGGTCGTTGATACAAAGTGTTCCAGTTGTCATTTATGTAAGAGTCATATTTTACCATTCGCTTCCATTAATAAAAGAGCTTCAAGGCCATTTGTTCAGATGTCTGGGGTCCTGCCCCAATTACTTATCTTTCTGGCAGTAAATACTATCTTATTTTCATTGATAGTTACTCGCGTTATACTTGGATATTTTTTATGAAGCACAAATTAGAAGTCTTTGGATTGTTCCAGAGATTTCATTCTTTTGTTCAAAATCATTTCTCTACCAACATTCTCAATTTCCAGTGTGATGGAGGAGGTGAATTCTCCTCGAATGACTTTATTAGTTTCCTTCAACATAATGGGATAAAGAGAAGAGTATCTTGCCCGCATACACCTCAACAAAATGGGATTGCTGAGAGGAAGCATCGACATATTGTTGAGACTGCAATGAGCATGATGCACGGGAGCAATCTCCCTGTATCATTATGGACTGAGGCTTTTCACTCCATAGTTCATGTGATAAATCGACTGCCCATGAGTATCTTAGAAAATAAGTCACCATATTTCTCTCTATTTGGCATACAACCCGATTATTATGAATTACGTGTGTTTGGCTCTGTTTGCAATGTTCACATTGACAACTCACTAAGGCACAAGTTCTAAGATAAAGCCTTAAAATGCAGGTTTATAGGATATGCAGAAGACTACAAAGGATACAGGTGCTATGATCCCCTGAGTAAGCGTGTCAAAATATCAAGGAATGTAGTTTTCGATGAAATGAACTTTGATGATCAGCCTGCTAATTCAAGCCTTCATGCTGATAACTCAAGCCCCAACGTTGAGGTATACTACTCATGGTTAAATTCAGAACCTTTTTCCAATGGTAAAGTAGTCTGTCTAGCAAATTGCAGTCAGAAGGAGACACATGAGGAATCAGCCAATGAAACTCAAACGGAAGAGACTGTTACACATGACTTGGAGCCAACAAGGTATAAGGGTGTTGTGTACACCCGGCGAGAGAAAGAGCCCTCATTCATTTCTTGTACAAGTACGGACCCATCTGATCCCGCTTCATAGATGATGGATATCAGAAGATCCTCACGGGTTCGACATCCGCTTGACAGGTGGGTAAGTTATAAAAAAATTTCATTGGATTTTCAGTTATTCTTGACATCCATAAGTAAATAGGATGAGCCCCTCATGTTCTATCAAGCTGCGAGCTCTAGAAGATGGGTAGATGTAACGCCCGTGAAAAAAAATCGTGTCGGACACGTGGCACAGTCGGTCTGTCGTGTCAGACTCGGATCCGAGCTGGACCCGGACCCGAGTCCGAACTCGGACCCGACTTCTCGATCGTTCGAGAAGCCTGTGACTTTAAAAGGTCACAGGCGTCTCGGGCGAGGGGCAGAACCCCTCGCCCCTTCTCTCTCCTCTGCTCCGTCTCCCTCGCACTGTCGCCGACGAATGGAGACGTCGGAGAGCAGCTCCATCTGGCAAGCCTTCCGTCTCCGACAGCCTTCGAGTCCAACGATCCTCCCTGCGGCCGTCGACGTCGGCCGCTCGTGGCCGGCCACCTCTTCGTAAACACCTCGCTGTCCCCTATGTCGCAGGACGCCAGCGACTTGCCGCCGGGCACCCTTTCTTCCTCTCTGCCTCCCCGTCGCCGGTAGTTGCAGCCGACGATAGCCTGCGAGCTTTGGCAACGCCACCTCCCTCCGTCCGGCAAGCCTCCTCGACAACCACCTTCTTCCCCCTCTTTTTGCTGTGAGGGCGGTGACCTCCGACGACCTGCCGACCAGTGTCGGCGACCTTCAAGCACTGCCGCCACTGCGAAGCACTGTCTCCCATGCAGCCACCGTGGTTCGTCGCCATCGGCCGCCTTTGTTCCCCTGTTCCCGGTGTCCCCTCTCTTTTCTCCAACCACCTGACGCTGGCGAACCCGAGAACCCCTCAGACTCCCCCACTGCGGTCTTCCGAGGTATAAAACCTTGCTCCTTTGTGTAGAGTAGGTCGACAGGGGGACTGGGCCCCCTGTTGTTTTTTTCGGAAGGGGTTTCACCCCTGCCTCTTGGGGTCGTTTGTCAGGGGGCTCTGCCCCCTACCCCCATCCTGTGTTCGGCAGGGGGCTTCGCCCCCTGCCTTGTGTTTTTCGGTAGGGGGCGAGGCCCCCTGCCTTTGTTTCATTCTCGGTAGGGGGCTTCGCCCCCTTGCTTTTGCTTTGTATTTGGCAGGGGGCGCCCCCTGCCTTCAGTTGTTATCCCGACAGGAGGCGGAGCCCCCCCCCCGATCGCCTGTTGCTCCTCGGCAGGGGCTCTGTCCCCTGTCCTTGTGCCTGCCTGCAGGAGGTGGAGCTCCCCCTGCATTTGTGTCCCAGTAGGGGGCGGAGCCCCCCTGCTCTCTTATTCCTTCTCAGCAGGGGGTTCTGTCCCCTTGCCTCTTGCGTTTTGCTGGCAGGGGGCGAAGCCCCCCTGCTTTCGAGCAGGGGCTTGCCCCTTGCATTTCATTGCTCTCCGGCAAGGGGCTTTGCCCCCTTGCCTTGTTCTTGCTGCCGGCAGGGGGATGCGCTGCGCCCCTGTCTCGTGTTCTGACAGGGGGTGTTCCCCCCCCCTGCCTTGTTGCGGCAGGCGTTGCAGGGAGCCTTTGCTCCCTCCCCTGCCTTTCTCTGTGCCAGGAGACAGGGAGCTCATGCTCCCTGTATCTGTTGCTGTAGCCAGGCAGGGCTGAGGCCCCTGCCTCTGGCACCCTTGTCTGCAGGATGCAGAGTTCCTGCATCTGCCTCCTGCAGGCAGGAGGCCTTGCTATGTCTGTTGCTTGTTTATTTTACGGCATATACTAATGTTCCAGGCATCGCAGGTTGAACGGTGGATCTAGCTTGCCCTCTGTGGCTCGAGCTCTTGCTTGCCTACGCTGCGTGCGTACGAGGATTCGCAACCCCTTAAGGTAGGGGATTCTTGCGTTAAAGGACAATGAACTGATAAATGCTAAAATAAGAAAGATAACTAAAAGATGACGATATATGTATATGTATAATATATATACGTATGTCTTTACCTTCAAGAACGCGGTTTCGCGATCCTTGTCCTCTTTACTTTCTCACACTTTCCTTTTTGTCGCCGCCGCGCTATATGTGCCTAGGCTTTCCATTCATGTCTTTGCATTTCATGTCTTTTAACTCAAGGACGCGGTTTCACGATCCTTGTCCTCTTTACTTTCTTGCACTTTACTTTCTTGCTGCCCCGCGCTTTGCGCCCTGGCATTTACTTGCTTATGTCTGCTTTGTTCTCCAGGATGCAAATCTTGGTCCTCCTTTACGTTCTTGCACTTTACTTCCTGCATTTACTTGTTGCCCCGCGCTTTATGCGCCATGGCCTTGCTTACTGCTTTACTTTTCGTACTTTACTTTCCTGTGCTATCGTGCTTGCTCTTGCACTTACCTTTTGAATGTGTTTGTCCTTACCTTGCTGTTGCCCTTCATGTATGTATTCTCATCTCCGTCGCATGCTTCTTTTCTTGCTCACGCTTATCGTTTAATCGAGGTGCAACCCCATGCCTCGTGAGTCGTCCTTTACACTTGCGTAGTCAGTATAGGATCTCCTACCTCACAAGTTGCTTACGTAGTTGCCTGCTTGTGTGTTACGATGATCGAGGTATGATCTCATACCTAGTGTGGAGCTCTAGCGTTCTACCCTCGCGGTGCAGCTTCGCCCATCGAGTCTTGCCTCTCGATTTGCCTTTGTATTGGTAGGTGCACGGGTTTGCCCCTTGTCAGCTTGCACTCCCTGAGTGCAGCTTCGAGTGTATAGTGTATATCATTTCACTTGTCTTACAAGCCACGACACACACTTATGCACTTCGGTTCTCCAAAGACATCGTCTTAGGTGCAAACCTATTTTCAAGATGTATAACTTGTAAAGCAGTGATAGTGGCCGGATCTCCCAAATAGATGTATTTGGGAAAGGCGTGTTACAACCTCAGCTCTCCTATCCGATACAACTTAGATAACCCTGTTTAGGAGCCTATGCACGAGTAGGACGGGGATCCTATTGAGGTACTTGCGTCATCGTTAGATCGACGTTGTATCACTTCTGATGCAAGACCTAGTTCTAGGCTTTCTGGTCAAACCCAGATAGTAGTACCTTCCTTCGTGAAGGTATTGTTGGATCTCTTACGAGGGATCCATGTTCCTCCTCTTGTAGTTGTACCCTTAGTCACGTACGATATGTTTGGACTACGAAGAGCAGGACGAAAGGTCTGTAGTAACCTCTAAGCGTGTATTGACACATTAAGCAAATCTTGTTATATTGATATTCGCCTAATAGGCAGATTGTTTGCGATTGTCTAAAGGACCCGAGCACGATAAGTTGGAACTTAAATAAGTTCACTGTGGGCTTCTGTAAAGCAGAAATGTTGGGATTTCCTGCGAGAGATCCATACCCCTCTCATCGTGGTTGTACTTTTGAACAGGTACGTTGCGTACTACGATAAGTAGGATG
This sequence comes from Nuphar pumila, assembly GCF_984573655.1. Lineage (NCBI taxonomy): Eukaryota > Viridiplantae > Streptophyta > Magnoliopsida > Nymphaeales > Nymphaeaceae > Nuphar > Nuphar pumila. The sequence goes on from NC_143261.1 coordinate 69,473,840, forward strand.
AGAGGTTTATGTCTGCCTCGAACATGCAATGGCATGTGTTTGAGATCACCAGAGTGATGTTTCTACCCTCACTATGAATTAGCCCTTTTCATCGTGGTTGTACATTTGAATAGGTACGTTGCGTACTGCAGTGAGTAGGATGAGAAGTGTGTGGTTGCCTCGAACGCGCAATGGCGCGTATAATTCACCTAAATAATAATCATGCGCCTTCACAGGCAAGATGCTCGTTTGGGTTGAAAGACCAGAGCATGTAGAATGGGACGGCGGTTAAGAAACCCTCCGTCGTGCTCATTCGGGACGGTTCATCAAGAGAGAAGATGGATGGTACAAGACTCCGATGGATAGTCATTAATGGCAATCTCGGGCAAAGATCCGACCTTCCCGAGTCATCGGAGGTTAGGGGAATCCTTCGGGCCACTTCTGCAGAAGTTCAGATGCGCATCCTTTAGGCCCTTTGTTTGCCTTTGGGGATTTACTCTCTTGGTCACTGGCCGTCTCCTTAGGAAGCGGACTCAGTCAGTCATTTGGGGTATAATAAAATACATAGCATAATGGACCCCCGAATCGATCTCGGTTGTTTCTACGTTTTGCCTTGTGCGTACCCACAATGGCCTGCTCATTAATGAGACAAGATATAACTTATACACATGATCATGAGATATGCGTGTTGTGATATGAACTGATTGCTTGCTTGTTAGCTCGATACGCTACTCGTTGAGCTAGGTACGCCTGTCGAGGCGTTACCCTTGTTGGTTAAACTGCTTGCGCAGTTCTGCTAAGTAATGACTAGCTTCTCATACTAGTCAATTACTTATAATACTAGCATTATGCTAGTTGTTGCATATTGTGCTATAACTGCTACATGATTGCTTATCATAGCTACTGGCCGATAGACTGAACTATATAATGATACTTGTATATGTATTACGAGCGTTGTTATGAATGCTTGTCTTATGCAATTGCTTTGCTTGACTGGTGGATAGAGTTATTTACTCTTCACCTATTATATTTGTGGGATTGCTATAGTTGCTTGTGTAGCACTATAATCCTTATTGCTCTTGTACGAAGCTGAGCCTTGCTTACTCTACAACATACTTGGTCAGATCTGCTCGTCTTGCTTGTTCCTGTTAGAGCTAGCGTCTATCTTACTTATTGCAGCTTTTGTTCTTTCTTTTCCTTTGCACCCCTACTAGTCTGTTGTGAGACTGACCCATTTCATGGGCAGGTGCTAGACAGGTCGAGACAACTTGCGATGGCACGATGACGTGATGCATTCAAGGCAAGGCCCTTTCCTGACGTTGCGCTCCTGGGGAACACTTTTGATAGATGTGGTATAAAGTTTCTTTGAAAGCATCTCTTATGATTAGAACTCTGGATTTCTAAAACTGTATTACCAAAACGTGGTTCTTTTCATTTCAATAAAATATATATTTGAACTACAAATCGGTTTGTAACGAGAAGTCTGCATTTATGTTGTAATGCACCCAAGGTCTAGGGACTTGCTGTTTTGAACCTGATCCTCCACTGAACTTCTGTTTTAAACTCTGATAAATGATTGATTTCAAAGCTTTCAACCTTTTTCATAAAAGGTTTCAAGTCCATGATTTTGAGGCGTTACAGTAGAAGCAATGAATGAAGAAATAGAGGCCTTACATGAATGTGGGACATGGGAGATTGTACCTAGACCACTAAACAAAAATGTTGTTAGGTCAAAATGGGTGTACAAGATAAAGTATAAACAAGATGGGAGCATCGAAAGGTACAAGGCTAGACTTGTAGCCAAGGGATTCACACAAGAGGAAGGACAAGACTTTGATGAAACTTTTAGTCCTGTAGTTAAAATGGGGGCCATTCACATTGTGTTGAGTCTAGCCATTAAACATGGATGAACATTAAGCCAGCTGGATGCAAAAAATGCATTGCTGCACGGGGATTTAAAAGAGGTCTATATGGAACAACCCATTGGATATGCAGAACGAGGCGCCAAAAAACATGTATGCAAGTTAAAGAGAGCACTCTATAGTTTAAAACAAGTTTCTCGTTCCTGGTTCGACAGTTTTTCTCTAGAGATACAAAGGCATGGCTTCTCTCGATCCCTTCTCGATCACTCATTATTTATTCACAATGAACAAGGCGTCACTACTCTTCTATTGATATATGTAGATGACATCATCATCACAGGGAACTGTCAAAGTCACATTGAGCCGGTGAAGAAGTTATTAAATCAAAGATTTAAGATGAAAGATTTGGGAGAGCTGCGATATTTTCTTGGGGTAGAAGTTGATAAAAGAAGTGATACACTCACCCTTACTCAACACAAATACACGGACATTCTCAGCAGAGCAGGCATGACAGATTGTAAGCCGTTAACAACTCCAAGTGTCATTCATCAAAAACTGAGTTCAAAGGAAGGAGATATATATGAAGATCCCACTAAGTATCGCAGCTTAGTTGGCATGTTGCAATACCTGACTTTTACTAGACCTGATATAGTATCCTCGGTTAATCAGGTATCCCAGTTTATGCATGAACCTCGTATGTCACATATGAAGGCAGTCAAACGTATACTTTGTTACCTGAAGGGTTCAGTTGGTGATGGGCTGGTATACAAGAAAAGAGAATTAGATCCAGGCAGGGGCCATGAGATCGTCATTTATGTTGATGCTGATTGGGCGGGTGATCCAGATGAACGACAATCAGTATCCGGTTATTGCAGCTTCATTGGATCAAACTTGGTATCCTGGAGCAGTAGAAAACAAAAGGCGGTTGCTAGGTCAAGCACCGAGGCTGAATACAGATCGCTGGATGCTGTCACGACTGAGGCTACATGGATAAGACATCTTCTGACAGAAATGGGAGAACCGATTGCTCGGTCACTGCTACTGTGTGACAATCAAAGTGCCATCAACATGTCCTTCAATCCCATCCACCATAGTCGAGCAAAGCATATTGAAATAGATCAACATTTTATTAGGAAAAAGGTTGAAGATAAAGAGATTGAGCCCATGTATGTGCCAACTGAAGAACAAGTTGCTGACATTCTCATTAAAGGGTTGACAAAGGACATATTTTGGTTTCTGAAAGGCAAGTTGTTCATGGTTCAGGACCATGCACAACTTAAGGGAGGCTGAAAAGAAGTCGTCATTATGTATATGTAGGACCCAACCCGATCTATATACTGGATCGGGTCCAGACCCAATCAATGTATAATGTAAATTAGCATGTTATTAAGGAGTATTTCTGTACCCTAGAATTTCATACTCAACATATTAATAGAATGAAAGGTGCAGCCACAAGGCTTTGACGCTCTCTCTCTCTCTCTCTCTCTCTCTCTCTCTCTCTCTCTCTCTCTCTCTCTCTCGGTGACAGGTCTGTGTAGAGATCAAGGACTCCTTTCTCACAAGAACACCATAATGTATGTTAGCTACATACGAGGCACGAGTTGAGATTCACGCTGATATAGAAGAAATCATAAATATAAATAATAAAAGAAGGATGCATGTGGTATAAGCAATGGCATATTTTTGGAGAGTGGTTGCACAACCAAATGATGGAAATGATGAAGAGCCACAAGGCCCACAACAAGATGTCATTCCTAATTCAAAACGTAGGATGTCTAATAATGAAAATGACTGATGTTATTTTGTATCTTTTGTCACAAAACTTTTGTGTAACAAAATCTATATTTAGTTGATTGCATAGTCACAAATATCAATATCAGCTATATCTCGACGAGGCTATTTCTCACGATATTATAGGTTTGATGACAAATCTCGAAAAAAAATTCAGAAAAATCTTGGGGCTTAAAAAATAAAAAACATATAAATATAACAAAAATAAGTAAGAAACTATCATTAGAAAATAATTTACATATATAATAAAAGAAACAATTAAAAAATTCAAAATAAAGAAGAAAAACACATTTAAGATGTATAAAATAAATAAAAATATTAATAATAATTGATAATATCGCAATATTATCACGATATTCTCATTATAATATTATGATATTATCAATTTGGTGATAATTTCAAAATATCATGATATTTTACCTATAATATTGTTTGCTAAAATACAAGATAATATCATGATATTTTGAAAATATAGTCGATATCTATGACTATTGCTGATTGTGACATCTATGTTTAGTTGAATCATGAATATTTACTGACATATTTTGTAAAACCCACTAAAAAACTTTTCGGACCCGACCCGGAAACGATAACCCATTAGGGTTATAACACACGACGCAGGGGGGGTGAGGTTTCTTAAAAACCCTCTTCCTTCGCCCCCCCCACCCTGCGTCGCTTTCCCCCTTCCTCCCACTGCTAAAAAGGGAAACCCCTTTGGGTTTCTAGATTGATGCCCCCTTTAAAATCACGCAGGGGGGAGGGAGGGCTCTCACCCCTGCGCTCCTCCTCCTCCCTCTAAACTCCTCCTTCTCTACATGGGGTAGCGCCGACAACGACCCCGCCCTCTCTCCAGGTACGTCTCCTTCTTCGTCTTCCTCCCTCTATCTTCTCCATCCTCTTCGATTCCTCCCATTCGACAGGGGCCTGGACCCCTGCCGATTGAGATTCTCGTACAGCAGGGAGTCTCGCCCCTGCCGCTCGGATTCGCAGCAGGCAGGGCGAGACCCTGCCTCCCTCTCTCTCGGTGCTCTCTGTGTGCAGGGAAGGGGCCGAGCCCCCTCCCTACGCTCCCCTCTCTCGGTTACCTGTCGGAGGGCCAACAGGGGGCCGCTGCCCCCCTACCACACCCTCCCTCCCTCTAAGATTTCGGCAAGGGCTTGGCCCCTGCTTTGCCTCTCTTCTGTTTGTCAGGCAGGGGCCAAGCCTCTGCCACTGTGGCCTATTGACAGGCAGGGGGGCAGGGCCCCTGCCTGCGCTGGACCTTTGGAAGGCAGGGGCGCAATCCCCTGCCTCTGTCTTTTTTTAGAAGGCAGGGTTGCAGCCCCTGCCTCTGTTTGACCTGTCGACGGACAGGGTTTCAACCCCCTGCCGCCTTCCTTTTTAGGCAGGTGGGGCAGGACCGTTGCCCCCTCCCCTTTTGATGACAGTAGGCTGGTAGGGGCACACTGCCCCTACTTCTGCTACCGACAGGACAACAAGCAGGGGCAGTGCCCCTACCACCTTTCCTTTTAAGTTGCCATCAGAGTGGTGGGTAGGGGTTGCGTCCCTGCCCCTTCGCTAGGCGGATAGGCGAGTAGGGGTTGTATACCTGCCCCTTTCCGATCATTATTATGGCTATGACATTCTATGTATTCTTACCTTGTGCAATTTACGTGATGGATCCCGCTCGTGCCCCATAGCCTACATCACCTACACTCGTAGGTGCACGCAACGTCGCAAGCTCCCGAGGTAAGAAAAAGTCGTACGAGGACTTTAGATGAATTAAATAAAGATTTAGGAAATTGAGATAATGACAGACGATACTTATATGACTCGTGATTTATTGTTCTTTGTTTGTCCTTATATCCTTGAGATTATATGCTTCCTGTAGCCGGCATATTTTGCATGCTTATTTAGTTTTATAGTTAGTTCCTGTCGTAATTTTTTTTACTTACTTCTTGTTGTCGTCGTACTGCATATGCTTAGATTTGCTAGTATTAGTTCTAGCTTGTGATTCATCTGTGTGTTGCTAGATGCAACTAATTGTACCCTGAGTCGGTTACTCAAAAGGAATGATTGGATCCACGGCGATCCCAAGACTTGTTTGAGATTTCCTGCTTCGTAGTGATTAAACATGCCAAGTATATTACTGCTTTTAAGTCATATGAAACACGGTGTGGGGTTATCGTTCAAGAAACCCATAACCTACTATCATCACCGAACCTTTCTTTTGACAAGTGCGGTATGTTCACTATAATGAGTAGTATGAGAGGTCTTTGAACACCTCGAAATGTGGAATAAGCACTCTGCTGAAATAAATAAAAATAATGATGTTCGCCTCTACAGGTCAAATGCTCAAAGAGCAATGCATGTCAAGTTTGAACTAAATGAATTGCAATATATTAAATGTTACACTTTCATCATAATCGTACATTTGGACAGGTATGACCGTACCTTTGGACATGTACTTCAAGTTTGTGTTACGATGATTGGATGATGGGGTTGTGGCAACCTCGAAATGTTCAAATAATACAATGTTGAGATCACATAAATGGTGATGATTCACCTTCACAAGCAAGATGCTTTAGTTGGTTGAGAGACCAGAGCATGCAGAATGGGTTTTCAGTAAACTAACACCTGACGCACCCATTCGAACCGCTGACTCCCGTCAAGAGAGAGGATGAGAAGGTACAAAACTCCGATGGACAGGCCATTAATAGCAGTTACGCGCAAAAGACTCGACTTCCCCAGTCATCAGAGTTAGGAAAAATGGGCTACAAAAGATAGCATTCAGACACTTCTACAGAAGTTGGATGCATTTATTAGAACAAGTGGCATTCGGAAAATTCTCTATCGATCACCGACCGTCCCCTTAGGAGCGGACTCAACTAGCTATTCGAGGTATTGAAAATACATGACATAATAGACCCCCAAACTAGTCTCAGTTGTTTCTATGATTCGTGCCTTGTGCGTACCCGCAAGGCCAGCTAATATCGAAACATAAATTAACCTGTTCTCATTGCTAGTTGAATTGTTCATGCATGTTGTAGCATTACACTTGTTAGTTAAACTACTTATGTAGTTCTTTATTTATATTAATTAGCTAACCGTGCTAGTTAACCGCACATAATGTTGCTTACATCTTGTGTTGTCTCTTTCCTTCAGTTTAGATATTCTTTATACATGTTGCTTAGATTTAATTTCTCGCAATTACAAATGCTACTACTGCTTTCAATAAAATAAACTGTTTATCTTGTGATGTCCTACTTTATTTATTCTATATTGTTTACTTGTGTATGATGCAATTAGGGAACCACAACCTTCACGTAATGGGTGCCGACGTTGCGCTGCTCCTTCCAATGCAGGATCGTGCGACACACAATAACTCAATGGCAACGTTGAAGCAAAGGCTCGGATCAATGGATCCGAGCAACAATTTATTATAAGATTGGTAATGATCACAGTGAAAAGAAACAAATGACTAGCAGAAAACTGAACAAAGTAGGCTGGAATGAAAGCAGAACAGAGAAGAAAGAAACAACAATTAACGTGCGGCTGAATGAAAAAAATAGGAAAAGAAACTTTGAAGATTCCAATAATCTGTCCTGCACGTACAACTAGGATGGGTATTTAAAGTGTTCAGCTGGATCCGGGTCTCGGGTCTGGCCTTGGACCCGCGACGACTCTTGTTTGCTGCTGGATCTGGGACATTCGGGCCTATGCTCGTCTGGAGTAGGTATGAAGGGGGACATCATCTTTGCGTCTTGGTACCGTGATCTGGGTCAGATCCACTACTTAGGTCCGATCCACAATCCCTTCGTGCAGGTCCAGTCCTCTCTGGGTCGATCCTGCTCTGCATCATTCTCCCTTGGTTGGAAAGAAGTCAACTCTGACGACTTGTTGTCTCCACAGTAAGCATATAGATCAGACGTATTGAAGATAGGCGAAATATGCCAATCTTCGGGGCAGGTAGGCATTCAGTCCCAATCGTCGAAGAATCTTGAAAGGGCCATATTTCTTAGGACTCAACTTGCCGTAAGTACCCACTGGGAAATGCTCAGGACGCAGGCAAACCCATACTAACTGACCATCATTCTCCCTTGGTTGGAAAGAAGTCAACTCTGATGACTTGTTGTCTCCACAGTAAGCATATAGATCAGACGTATTGAAGATAGGCGAAATATGCCAATCTTCGGGGCAGGTAGGCATTCAGTCCCAATCGTCGAAGAATCTTGAAAGGGCCATATTTCTTAGGACTCAACTTGCCATAAGTACCCACTGGGAAATGCTCAGGACGCAGGCAAACCCATACTAACTGACCAACTTGTGAACATTGCGACGACCTTGGTCTACGAAAGCTTTGTAAGCTTCGTAACTCTCCACAAGCTTGGCTCGGACTTGCCTATGTATATCATGCATGTACTCAATGGCATCAAAGGCGTCTGGGGCTGGGTCTGGGGACTCGTCACAGGTGCTAGATCTACTATATGAGTGGGTGACCGACCATAAACCACATGAAAAGGAGACTTGCATGTGGACTGGTTGATGGAGCTGTTATACACGAACTCGGTTTAAGGCAAGACTAGGTCCCATGTTTTGACATTCTCCCCCACTAGACTTTTTAACAAGTTCCTAAGGGTGCGGTTCACAACTTCGGTTTGGCCATCGGTTTGTGGGTGGTAAGCGCTACTGAACTGGAGCATGGTTTTAAATAAGGCCCATAACGATTTCTAAAAATGGCTCATAAAACACGTGTCACGATCTTAGGTGATCATGTGAGGCAATCCATGAAAACGGGCCACGTCCTTGAAGTAGTATGAAGCTACTAACGAGGCATCAGTGATTCGCTTACACGGGACAAAAATAGCCATTTTGAAAAAACGGTCAACCACAACTAAAATAGAATCAAAACGACGCGAGGTTCTGGGAAGGCCCACAACAAAATCCATGGACACATGCTCCCAAGGTCGCTCAGGGATGGGCAACGGAGTATACAAACCACTATTCTGTCGTCGACCCTTAGACACTTGACACACTCGACAACTCTGAACAAACTTGACAACATCTTTGCGCATTTTGGGCCAAAAGTAGCGTTCATCTAACAGAGCGAACGTCTTATCACGTCCAAAATGTCCAGCTAGTCCCCCTTCATGTAACTCGGTAATCAACTGGAGTCTAAGAGAGAATGCAAGCACAGATAACTTATTACCTCGAAAAAGGTAACCGTTATGTATACTAAACCGTGGGTCGGCTGTGTTATCAGAGGAGAGGCACCCTTCCCAGACTTGCTAAAAATCAGGGTTCATTGGGTACAACTCCTTGCACTGCTCGAACCCAATGACCTGCACTGACATAGTCATCAAAAGGCTATTCTTCCTGCTAAGTGTGTCAGCTACCATGTTCAGAGTACCAGATTGATGGCGAATAATGAATGTGTACTCTTACAGGAAACTGACTCACTTGGCATGACGAGCACTCAACTTCTTTTGACTATGCAAATACTTTAATGGCTCATGATCCGTGTACAAGACAAACTCCTTATAAATAAGATAATGCCTCCAATAACAAAGGGCTTGTACCACGACATAAAACTCAACATCATAAGTGGAGTACTGACACCTGGCTTGAGTCAGCTTTTCACTAAAGAAAGCAATGGGTCTGCGAATCTAACTCAAGACTACACAAATTCTCACTTTAGAGGCATCACACTCAACCTCAAAGACTGCGCTAAAATTAGGGAGGGGTAAGACGGGGGCATTAGTCATTTTATCTTTGATAAGCCTGAAGGCCTTTCAGGCAACAGACGTCCAATGAAAACTAGTCCCCTTTAGGCACTCCATGATAAGGGCCATGAGGGTGCTGAAGTTTCTCACAAAACGACGGTAGAAAGTGGCTAACCCGTGGAAACTACAGATCTCTCCTATAGTCTTTGGGGTAGGCCAATCTACAATCGCACGGACTTTGGCGAGATCCGCCTTAACTCCATCAAACGATACAATAAAACTCAAAAATACAACACTTACGTCATAAACTCACACTTCTTGGCATTGACATACAACTTTTTCCTCTGTAAAATCTCTAAGACCTTACGCAAATGACTCAAATGATCAGACAAAGACGAACTATAAATCAGAATATCATCAAAATACACAACGACAAACTTCCCTATTCAAGGACGCAACACTTGGGTCATCATGTTCATGAAAGTACTCGGAGCATTTGATAACCCAAATGGCATGACTAATCACTCATACAATCCATCACGTGTCTTGAATGTCGTTTTCCACTCATCCCCCTCCCGGATACGAATTTGGTGGTACCCACTTTTTAAATCAATTTTGGAAAAAAATAAAGGCACCAGCCAACATATCAAACATATCATCCAACCGAGGAATGAGAAAACAATACTTGACAGTGATGCGATTGATCGCTCTACTGTCGACACACATGCGCATGGACCCATCCTTCTTAGGAGTGAGCAGGGTACTGCGCAAGGGCTCACGCTCTCACGAATAAAACCCTTTTGCAGTAACTCATGAACCTGCCTCAACATGCTCGGATGGGTTCATGCAATACGCGGGGAGATTAGGGACACTCGACCCCGGAACAAAATCAATGGCATGTTGCACCACCCGCGTCGAAGGTAGACCATCAGGAAGGTCGTCTGACATAATGTCGTGAAACTCCTCAACAAGGGGCGCGATGTCCGCGGGAACGGGCAACGACGTACTCATCGATGGCTTAGCCACCAGGGCATAACAATAACCATCCTCCCGACAATGGCTCAAGAAAGACCAGTAAGATAGGCTTGTGAGTCGGAGAACTTGCTCAGGCTTACCCACAGTGGGAAAACCGGTCTCCTTGATAGGGAGGACTATTTTGTGGCCCTTAAAAAAATGAGTATGTGTTCCTACGACCATCGTGAATGGTCTTGCGATCAAATTGCCAAGGACGTCTCAAAAGAATGCGACACGCACTCATAGGGGCTACATCACACCACACCTCATCGTGGTAATGTTCAACATGGAGAACCGAACTAGACAACGTTGGGTGATAGGGACCTCGTTTCCTCTTTTGAACCATGTCATCTTGTACGTTTGGGACAATTTCTCCATTTTCAAGTTCAAGGTGGACACGACACTCTCAGACACCATATTCTCACACGCCCCAGTATCACTTATAACATCACATAAATGCCCCTCAGAGTTACACTGGGTTCTAAAAATGTTATTCCTCAACCATTTTGCAGAAGTCGCCTCTCGGGGTGCGGTCAACGGTCAAAATATGACAGATAGACAACAAATTTTCGACGTTGACGTCAAACTCTACAACCTCCATCTCGTTATCTCCAACCAACGACTCACCCTCACTCTCACTATCAAACATTGACTCAATAATACCCTCAATGAAATGGGCGTTCTTGCTCGCTGTGGGCACTTGGACGCGACATGTCCTAACTCTTGACACCTAAAGCAACGGATGGTAGATTCACTAGGCTTGGCTTTGAATCTGGTATGGTACGCGGGTCTGGACTAGTCGGGTTTGCTAGGGTCTACTCTAGGGATGGACTTTGAGTCTTCCTTCCTAGGGGAGCTCACTCCCCTGAATGGGAAACTCGACTTCGGTCGACTGGACTGGTCACTACGGGAGGTCATATATTCCTGCCTCATTTTTAATTTTTCCTCCATATTCATGGCATAGCTACTTGCCTGATCCAATGCCTCGACTGTGAGACAACTGAAATCATCAGAAATAGCAGGACGGAGACCAGAAAGCAAGCAGTCTCCTCGATCTGCACTCGCAGGGATAGACGATGGAACTCAGTAGTGTACTCCGCCACAATACGGGTGCCTTGACGTAAGGTCAGGTAATCCTTGTAGGCTCTCTCGACGTGGTCTGAAGGCACGAACTTTGACTGCATCTCCTCCCATGTTTGTATGCGCTCTAGTCCTTGCCGCTCCCTCGACCTCTGCAGCTCAACCCACCATGTTTGCGCTCGGCCTCTCAATCCAGTGGACGCTAGAGAGACACGACGATGCTCAGCTACAGTGTGGTAGTCGAAGAAAAATTGTACGGCATAGGCCCAGTAGAAGAACTGCTCTGCATCGAATCGTTCTGCGAACTTCGGAAGGTCTAGCTTCACCCTGTAGGTGGAGGGGTGCTCTGATGCTCTATGCTGACGAGTTTCTACCATTCCTGCAGGATACTCGTTCCAGAAAGTGTCGTAATCCAACACTGCTTCATCACCCTCTTCATGGTACTGCTCGCCTGGATGTTGGTGCTGACGAACTCCAACGACATGTGGACAACACTCAAGTTGCGTCGGTCCCTGCTAAATCTGCATGGCGCTGGAAACTGCCTCGGTCTGGCTCGCCTGTGGGTGGGAACCATCTGTGGTCGGCTTTGCGGCACCGGTATGATCAGATGTCCTACTAAAGGTGGAAGGGTTGCTCAGGTTGTGGGTTGGTGGGAAATGGATAATGTGGGTTCGGGTTATGGGTCGAGTTAGGATAGAGATAATGTGTTGGGTATGATACCGGGTTCTGGATTGAGGATGGGTGAACGGATTGAGTCTGGTACGGGTATTGGGTTTGGTTGGTGTAGTATTGGGATGATTCACTCGATTGGATCTGGATCGGGTCAAGTCCTAAACTATTCGTTGGACCCAGAATGGGGTAGGTGGGATCATGGATTGAGTTGTGGTGTGAGAATGCCTGGTTTGAACTTGATCCTTGATCCGTAACAAGATGGGTCTGGTTTTGACCCGGGTCAAATTCAACTGGAGCTCCGTCCAGGTCCGATATGAGTTTGGGTCGGTATTGGATATCTGTTGGGGTTCAAAACCAATGGGTTGAGTCCGATTCGGAGTGACCCGCGAACCGGACCCAACTGGGTACGTTAGGTGAAGGGGTTTGAGCAAAGTTGTTAAAAACGCGCCTCAAGGTGCAAAAAGCATGCCTTGCCTCGAGGCGAGGGACTTTTTTCCTTGAGGCGCACTCAAAAAGCGCAAAACCATAAAAGTGTACGCCTCATGCGCCTTGAGGCGTACGCCTTAAGGCGAGGCGCACCTTAGCGTGAGGTGCACATTAAAAAATCGGATGAGCCGGACCCGGGCCCGTATTCTCGAAGGATTGAGAACCTGTGTCTTTAAAAAATACACAAGCGCCTTGGGCGAGGGGAAAAGGCCCTCGCCCCATCTCTCTCCACTATGTCCCCTCTCATCCCCCAAGACCGCTCTCGCCGGCCACTACCCGCCGCCGGTCATCACCTCTTCTACCTTCTTCTTTCCTCTGTTGAGAAGGCGTCGGCGACCCGCCGGCCACCACCGTCATCTTTTCTCTGTTGCGAAGGTGCCAGCGACTCACCGCCACCGCCGTCAGTTCCGGCGACCTCAACCGACATCCCTGACGCCGCCTTTCCTTTGCGTTTTCCGGTGACAGGTAAACCCTCTTATTTGCTTCTTCTCCGTGAGGGGTCGACCGACAGGGGGGCAGAGCCCCTTGTCGTCGCCTCTCGTCGGCAGGGGGTTACCCCTTGCCTTTCTTTTGGGGTCGACTGACAGGGGGGCGGAGCCCCCTGTCGTCGCCTCTCATCGGCAGGGGTTCCCCCCCCTCTACTTTTCTCTCTTGGTCGATCGATAGGGGGGCAGAGCCTCTGTTGTCGCCTTTCATGGGCAGGGGGTTCCCCCCCTCTGCTTTCTCTCTTGGTCGACCGACAGGGGGGCAAAGGCCCCTATCTCTTTCTTTTTCGGTAGGGGGCCCCGCCCCCTGTCGTCGCCTCCCGTCGGCAGGGGGTTCCCCCCCTGCTTTTCTCTCTTGGTCGACCGACAGGGGGGCGAAGCCCCTTGTCTCTTTCTTTTTCGGTAGGGGCTCTGCCCCTGTCGCTCACCTTGTCGTCAGGCAGGGGGTTACCCCTGCCTTTCTTTTGAGAGGTCGACCGACAAGGGGGCAGAGCCTCCCGTCGTCGCCTCTCGTAGGCAAGGGGTTACCCCCTGCCTTTCTTTTGGGGTCGACCGACAGGGGGCTCTGCCCCCTATCGTCGCCTCTCGTCGGCAGGGGGTTACCCCCTGCCTTTCTTTTGGGGTCGACCGATAGGGGGCGGTGCCCCCTGTCGTCGCCTTTCGTGGGCAGGGGGTTCCCCCCCTCTGCTTTTCTCTCTTGGTCGACCGACAGGGGGGCGAAGCCCCTTGTCTCTTTCTTTTTCGATAGGGGGCTCCGCCCCCTGTCACTCATCTTGTTGCCAGGCAGAGGGCTCTACACCCCTTGCATTTCCGGCAGGGGGCTCCAACCCCCCTGCCATTTGCCTTGTCGACAGGGGGGTTGGAGCTGGTTCTGCTTTAGTTCTGTTGATTGTGCTTTGTGCGTTGACGATTTTTGTAGTTTACTTGATTGTGGTGCTCGTTCAGTAACAATTTTGCTTTGTTTCACCCTTTTTATCCTTTTCGTATGTAATATCTTTCTCTACTTTACGTTGCTTTGTTCTGTGAAAAAAATCATGCAAATGTTTGAATCAATTAGGATTGTAATACATTCCTGTGGATTGCTGAACTTGTATCTTTACTTTTAGTTGTTAATCTGTGTTTGCATCACTACTAATAGTTCTGTGCATCGGGTGTCTTATTGTTTTGCTTGCATTTGCCATCATTTTCTTGTTACATTTTCTTGTTAAGTTTATTTTCAATCTCATAAATTTTATTTCCTGTATTTAGATTAGAATTTAGTTGTTAATTTACTAATTATCGTTTTTAGATACATTAATACTAGTGAGACTAGTTAAAAAAAACTGCAGTACATTAATACTTATGTTGAAGTTTTAGTGTAATATAACATGACAAGTTTTGAATGTGGTATGTGTTTTCAACTAAAAGAACTAAAGAGATCACAATCATGGGTTTGGTTTACAAAACCTGCAACGGACCAAACCTGGTTAAGATGGACAAATTACTTAAAGGACCTTTCAACTCACATTATATTTTGATAGATTTGCAACTTCCTGACTACTATGCCTTCAGCTAGCACTTGTGGAGGGGTGACACCCAATTTTCCGATAACGGTTGGGTTACATCAAGGATTTGCTTTAAGCCCTTTTCTATTTGCGATAGTGATGGATATATGGAATGTCGGTTTAGTAAGCAACGAAGTAGTGATGGGAGTGTAGTGAAGCTTGGTGAGCAAAAAATACCAGTGAATGATTATTTCAAATATTTGGGATCCATCATTCAAAAGTATGGAAAAATTGATGGAGATGTAAATCATAGGATAAAGGTTGGGTGGATGAAATGGAAAAGTGCAACTGGAGTGTTGTGCGATCGTAGAATGCCATTGCGGTTGAAGGGAAAGTTTTATAGGACGACTATTAGGCCCGCTTTACTATATGGTACGGAATGTTGGGCTGCCAAGAGACATCATATTCAAAAAATAAGTGTAGCTGAGATGCGGATGCTTAGATGGATGTGTGGAAATACAATAAAAGATAAGATTCGAAACGAGGAGATACGTAAGAAGGTAGGTGTTGCACCCATTGAAAATAAGATGCGAGAGAATCGTTTACGGTGGTTTGGACATATTCGGCGAAGGCCTAATGATGCTCCAGTTAGAAGGTTGGAGAAATGGGAAAATATATTAGTTAAAAGAGGTCGAGGTAGGCCTAGGAAGACTTGGATGGAGATGATAGGAAAGGATATGAATGCTTTGAACCTCACCGAGGACATGGCATTGGATAGAAATGATTGGAGGAAAAAGATTCATGTGGAAGACCCAAAATGAATTTCTTTTTTTGGTTCATATCGCTGACCCCAATTGTTTTGGGATGAAGGCGTAGTTGTTGTTGTTGTTGTAATTATCTTATATTTGATTATCAATGATTTGAAATTATAGGTGAATACAAAACGAAGGAATAGACTTGGACTTGGTTTTTGTAATGTACAATATGAAATTAAGAGAGAAAAATATGAAGAGGAGGGCTACCAAAGACCCTATATGTCTAGATCATATAGACTCAGACGATGAGTGGATTGTGGAGAAGGAAGATCCAGTGTTGCCAAGTGATCCCAAATGGTTGAAAGATTCATGGTTGGATCTGAACTTTGACATAAATGTCATTGAGCATGTGCCTATTGAAAAAGTCACTTCACCTCATGTTTCACAAAGTGGTTCTAGGCAAAACATATCTTCAAGAGATCGAGGTAAAGTTATATTCCTTTTACCTAGCTATGAATATAAATGTATTTTTTTAATTACATAACATAAATATTTAATACATGATTTTTTATTGAAGGAAAAAGAAAAGCAAAAGAAGTAACTGAGGACGTGGATGAAGAAAGTGTAGATGATGAAGAGTCAGAGAATGAAGATGAAGGAGAACTTATTTATATGGATTCTTCAGATGATGATATTAAAGACTTTGATATTGATGATGACGAGACACAACGAGAGCCTAGGCCCTAATTCATATCATAGAGCTATTGGCCATTTATATGTTTTTTGGGTCTTTCAGTTGTAATTGTGAATGTTAACACTCTCATTTTGAAGAGTTTTGGACAAATATATTAACATTTGGTTGTTAATGTTAACATGCATTTTCTAATTATGACTTGATGTTGTTAGTGCTAATATGCATTTTGTTGTTAATGTTAGTTTTTTATTGAATGAATGCTCATATTTTAATTCGTAGATACTTACATAGATCAAGTTGCTGCATTAATGTTACTTTTACATGTTAATCTCATATTTTTTCGGTATTTATTTGAGATTTTTTATTTCGTGTTGGTTGGTGCTTCATCAATAAAACATTTCTTATTTATTTATAATTTTAGATAATTTGTATAGTTTTTTTAAGTTTAGAAAAAAAAAATTTGAGGTTAACGCTTTGCGCCTCGAGGCTTACGCCTCGCCTCGCTTCGCCTCAATGCTTTTCACAACACTGGGTTTGAGGCTCGGACCCACTCCTTGGGACCCAAAGAATGGTCCCCGAGATCCAGGTCTCGACCCTCTCAGGTATGGACCCTCTCAGATCCGGCCCAATCCACAGGTTTCCACCACCCCCTGCACGCTGGTGGGTTGTAGAAGTGCTCCCACGCGCAGGCTCGAGAAGGTCGGTCTGACCGGCCGCTGCTCGGGTTGACGCTGTTGTGCCAGCAGCCTAGCCCAACGTCACGTTGGGGCCTTGCGAACCAGGCACAGACACCGTAGCACGAGGCCAAGCCTACGCACCCGAGCTGACGCTGGGATGCATGGTCAGAGCCCCGTGACTTGGCTGGCAAGCACCGACGGCCAGATTAGCAACCGTGACAGGGTCCATCGTTAGGGAAGGCATCAGATTCAAGGCGGTGGCGCAACCACGAGAGATCGGTTGGCCTGGTTCGACTGCGGTAGCATGTACTTGATTATCTGCGTCGTCACCCAATTCTGCTCCTGTTTTCAGCATAGAAGTCGTGCGCGCCTCCCCGATCGATTCGATGACCACGATCCGATCTTCGATTTCATCCAATCGTTTCGACATGCTGCCTACGTCCTTGCTTACGCGTAACATGTTTTCTTGGATCTTGGTCATCATGTCGATCATCCGCATCATCGGATCCTCGTTGTCGGTTTCCTCCCGCTCTTTCCCGTTTGTAGAATCGTTCCTCGCTTCTTGTGCCATGTCGTTGACGAATGAGGAAGGCTGGGGATCTGATACCACTTTGATGCAGTGAGGGGACCGCAACCTTCACATAATGGGTGACGACGTTGGGCTGCTCCTTCCAATGCACGATCGTGCGGCACACAATAACTCAATGGCAACGTTGAAGCAAAGGCTCAGATAAATGGATCCGAGCAACAATTTATTATAAAATTGGTAATGCTCACAGTGAAAAGAAACAAATGACTAGCAGAAAACTGAACAAAGTAGGTTGGAATGAAAGCAGAACAGAGAAGAAAGAAACAACAATTAACGTGCGGCTGAATGAAAAAAATAGGAAAAGAAACTTTGAAGATTCCAATAATCTGTCCTGCACGCAACCCTAGGATGGATATTTAAAGTGTTCAGCTGGATCCAGGTCTCGGGTCTGGCCCTGGACCCGAGATGACTCCTGTTTGCTGCTGGATCTGGGACGTTCGGGTATGTGCTCGTCTAGAGTAGGTACGCAGGAGGACATCATCCTTGCGTCTTGGTACCGTGATCTGGGAAGGGTCCACTACTTGGGTCTGATCCTCGATCCCTTCGTGCAGGTCCGGTCATCTGCCTTGGTCAGGTTGTATGGGTCGATCATGCTCTGCATCAGTATACCTAACAGTTTGTTATAAAACTGACCCATTTCATGGGCAGGTACCAAATAGGACATTAGACACGGTCGATGGCGCGATGCAACATGGCTTGAGATCACCCTCTTTCTGCTAGCATCCTGATTGTTCTTGGTAGATAAGATTGGTTTGTAAGCTAACGTGCCCAGAATTGTCAACTTGTTTGCCTTTCTAAAAAGAAATTGCTTTCGTTGACGTCTTTAAAACAAAACCCTGAAATTTAAAAGGTTTTCTCTAAATGTTTTCAAAATTTACAAGTTGAAATTTTGAGGCATTACATATTTATGTTTAGTTAATCTTATTGCATAAATTTATTTGTTCTTCTATTCTATGATCCTTTGGATTTTTTTAGTGAAAATGCGATTTTTTACGATACATATCTTATTTCGAGCCTAGCAAATAAGGGTTACAATATGTTTTTTATAATCTTGATCTTAACAGTTTTCAAATTCTTAAAGGTTATTTTCAATTGCTAAAAATATTTTATCACAATTCACAAATTTATTGTATCAACTTTTTCCAGGAAACTCATTTTTGCATATTAAATGATCCTCATTTTTATTTTTTTAAAATTCGTCAATAAAAATCATGGACAATATTATAGCAAGAATAAGATTCATGATTAATGTGCTTGGCTACCTAACCCTATAATTTCATTCCTCCCATATGTAAATAGAAATCTTCCTTCTACTTCCATTCCACCTCTCCAGTAGAAGGCCTTAATCACAGCAAACTCTCAACAAAGAGCACAGTGAACACAATTGCCCTAGGCAACTCCCTAGCCACCAAGGACATTATGGGGGTAAGGTGATGCCAATGAATTCAACAAGGTTAATAAGTCTTGGCCAAAATTTTCCAGAATTCTCAAAGATCCACACAATATCATCTTCCTTTTAAGGGTTGTACCAAACTTCTCAGAAGCAAACCAACTCAACCATATCATCTGTTTTAACATCTTTGGAGTGTGATCCACCACTGATTGTTTGTCATTCAAAGGTAGTTGGCTAAAGGGAAACATTGAGCGCCACCAACCAAAATCCATGTAGTCACCATCGATTGTTATTTGAGCTGTAATCACCGATTTAACGACAATCTCATGCACATGCTGCTAACCTTCAAAAGCTCTTTAAAGGAGGACTTTTCAAACAACCATGGAACTTCCAGAAAGTGGATTTGGCCCCATTTCTAAGGATGGTTGAACCTTTCCTAAGGGACTAAAACATCAAGACAAACTCTCCACAATCTCATGCTTCAATTTAACTGCCACTTCCTAAATTTACCACAAATGCTATTAGCAATATTTACATTTTAATGACCTAAATCCGCCATTCATTCTTTCCGATTAAATCCTACAATCATGTATAAATGAAGATGAAGACAATGATGATTGTGATGATAATGACAATGGTAAAAAGATGAAGAAGATACAAGAATAATGGTGAAGACAATGGTGAAGACAATGGTGACAAGGATGATGAAGGTGGAGAAGAAGATGGCAAAGTAAAATGACATCCAAAATTGTAGACCATTCACCGAGGCAACTACACAATATTGCTACCAAATTTGATAATGAACAAAAGTAAGAAAGGAAGCCTGCATAAATTTTTACTAGGCCTACCTCCAAAACACAAAGTTTTACCAGACCTACCTCCAGAACTTCAACTGCATCAATACTGATGAACGGATCTGAAACATGTTGAGCCCACAAGGTGAGAACTAAAGGAGAGATAACTGGTTCTACAGAAACTGTTGCCCCATTTCCTGATATTCAAGCAATAAAAAATAAAAAAACCAACAAAAACAAGGGCCCAAAAGCACAATGTACTCAAGAACATAGGATCAGCAAGCTAGAAGAAAAAATCCAACACAAGAACCATCATAAGACATAGCCAGACCTGCCTTAACTGCAGCTTGCAGTGTCTCCAGAACTAGATGCAGTGTTTCATCAGAAGCCTGTAAAGGAAACATGTCTTCCTTCAACAGTCTAAGTCAACTGATAAAAGATAAAACGTCAAAGTCAAAGGTACCTGTTTAAGAAGCTCTACTATGGCTGAAAATAGACCAATGATATGAGGCTGAATATTGTCATGGCTAGAATCCTGTAACAGTTGAGATAATGCACGGCAAGCACCCACTTTAACTGGTGGGGGACTGCAGACAATGGGAATGAGCAGCACCAATCAGTTTCATCAAAACTGAAGCTGTGAATTTTCCACAATGACAGAAGCAAAAAGCTGTTCTTACACTTCTAAAGTAATTGCCTTCATAGCTGCAAAAAGAAAATGGTTCAGAGTTTCTTGTCCAATCTGTTGAAGAATAGAAAACTAAGTGCAAGTATTCAAAAAAAGACTACATAATCCTGAACAACAAAGGAAAACCATTATCAGGTTACCACAGACGAAAATTTAGCAACTGCTGAAAATGCCCTCGCATGTAGAAAAGGAAATTCTTGAACCCCTGCTAAATTAAATTGAACTGGATAAACAACAAGAGGGTCAACAACCTACATGAATGTCAACAGGCAAAGCAACCAATACCTATTCCTATATCTTCAAGAAGCATTAGTTCAATGCACTTTCCTATCCTTAGTTTCACTGATTCATCAACCTGCCAAGAAAAAGAATTTGAACATATGGTAATTGCTGAATAAAATTGATTGCTAATATTAGAAGGCAATGAAATTCAGCTCTGTCAACAAGTGAACAACAACACTGCAAAGTCATTTAGAGCAAGCAAACCTCAGGTTCAACCACCACTTCTGAAAGTGCCCCCAAAGAAAAAATGGCTGCTTCTCGCAACTGCCACAATGAATATCAGAAACATTGTGAGATGGGCAGAGATAACACATATAGCATTTTCCGGTTGTCAAGAGAACGACTGGTGAAGAAGCTCTACAGTCACTACTAACAGATCAGAACTAGCCTAGAGTGAACACCAGCTTAGTTGGGCCACACACAAAATCAATATCATACACACTAAAGGATGCAGTCAATACAGCCAGAGCTATGACCCTAACCCAAGTCAATTTGTGTGGTTTCTTAAAACTACCTCAGATAAACACGAAATACATGCAAGATCATCATTAGAACCATCATATTTGCTGACCATCAGGGAACCAATTGGATTAACGAACTGAAGTTGGCTCGAGTCATTACGTATTAAACAGAGGGAAAAAGCTTATGTTACAGTTGGAGGAATAGTAAAAAGTGATAGCAAAACCTGTAGCTATCTGTACTGAAAAATGTTATCCCTCATAGACAATGGAATATATTGACATGAGGAAGATAAAGTTGTATCATCTGCAATCATTTGAATCATGAGATACTTCTGGAACCAACCATATATTTTATTGAGATAGGTGAACCTAAGGGCAAACGAAAATCAGGTTTCTTTAGTTAAGACATTTTGTGGACATTTGATAGATTGAATCCTAATCATCCTAGTGGGTAATCTGAGAATTTCTTCTAATCTTCCTTGATTTTTAAATGGCAAAAGGGAAAAGGGAGGAAATAGGAAAAACTTATTTTCCAAGTTGAGTGTAATGCTTACACCAACAACTAAAAGCCTAATCAAACTGCAAGGATATGGGAAAAAGAGGATTTGTAAAATAAGAAAAATTCAACACTAACTTTCCACCAATGACTAGAACCAGAAACTTTTGCTTGAGAAGACTCATCGAATCGCTTTTGAGCAGCTTGTATAACAGCATCGATTCCTTCTTCATCATAAGCTTTAACCACCTCTTCCAACAACAATAAACCTGATTGTGTCCAAACAATGTACAGAAGTTAGCCAAGAAAAATTTCAACAGAACTCCCCCAAAAAAACTTCAGGCAATACCAGAAATGCGACAACTATAGGTAATGTCATCCTCATCAGCAACATACTGATTAGCATCCAACACCCAAGTCTGAACCTGCAGAAACATCATAAAAAACATAACCAGGACCAAAACTTTTTTACTGCCACAAGATCTGAATCACAGAACAGATTTAAATAGGCATGCAACATGATACTTAACCATTACAATAGAAAGTAAGAAGACGTTTCACCAAAACATAACTAAAGAGTAAAGAATATGACTTGGAAAACAATGATAGATGAGATGTGAGTAAATGCATCACAGTGATCAAAATCCAGCTTTCTCCAGTCATAGATGAAAATGTCTGGAAAATTCCAGATTAGAACAAAATGGAAGTCTTAAGTAGTTAAAAAACCACTTCTCTCATGTTTCCAGAAACATTTAATACACAAGGGCACATTCAATGTATAGATCACTGTCACTGGTCTGCCTATTTCGCTTAACTAATTCATGGACAACCCAAGGGAAAATTTTCAAACTTGCCCTACAGAAACAACATAACTGCATGGGTAAGCAATGTCCTTACCTTATTTATAAGGCTCAATGCCATAAACAACTAGGACAGGTAGATGAATACATGCATCAAGTGATTGTTTCACAACCATGTGGCAAAAACTCTTGCAGAGAAAAGAATAAAAAGTAAAACATCTGAAGTTCTACTCTCAGTCTCTCACCAGCTCCTCAGTCATTTGCAGAAAAGCAACACCGTAGTACAGCAGCTCTTTAATGTTTCCTTGAACAACCTGGAACAACATTTTGTCACCAAAAGAAAAGCAACACAGTCATGGTTCTCAATATAGCTGATAACTCATCTCTTGTATCACAGGAATACACGGAAAATTGGAAACCATATACCTTACTTAGCTTCCGGTCGCCAACAACAGTGACGAAAAACTCAAACAACTGCAACACAGCCAACCCAGAAGACAGATATTGAGTTCCAAAGGTCATGAATAATCATAAAAGACAAAACCTATTCACAGTGTTCCATTCTCATATTTTTTATTTGGGCAATGACATACAAAACAAGAAAAGTAGTTTAAAAATTCAATGATACTTCCACTGTTCCACAAAGAAGTTAGGAAGTAGGGATGTCAACCAGCCGGATGTAACCGAACATCTGATCCAAATCCAAATTAGTCGGGTTCGGTAGTCAAGACTCAGATCCAATTAATAATCAGATCATAGTCACAAATATAGTTCACAAAAATTTCTCGGCAAGGGAAAATCTGAAAATATTTTTTAAAATTTTGTTTTTCTCACGAAAATCTCTGTCAATTAAAAAAGGAAAATATAAGTAATGATAAAAATTAAAAGGAACATAAAATGAAAAAAACACATTAGTCTACCAAACCGAGGGACACTTGTCATATGGTAAAAAGATCGATAGTTGGCTGGATGTGATTAGTATTACCCAAGGTTGTAAGTATTGTATTGTTACCCGTATTGGTCGGGCCCAAAGTAACATTGTATCGTATCGTAAATTTTTAATAAATTTTTTCTAAAAAATCAAGAAAATAGCAAAAATTCTAAAAAAAAACATATCACATGAAACAATGATGAATTGCACAAAATACAACCATAAAATCACATATGAACTATGTCACACGGACTCGGCTCCAAGGTCGATGCACCCACGTCGACACGCACCGACACGGGTGCGACTCGGACTCGGTCAACCCGACCCTGGGTGCGGTCAACACACCCAGGATCATTTTGGTCCATTTTTTGGATTTTTTTTTTAAATTCTGGGCTACAGAATTAAAAAAAATCTTGCGGGGGGGGGGGGGCTGCACAGTGGACTGTGCTGTGTCTTTGCACTTTATATATATATATATATATATATATATATATATATATATATATATATATATATATATATATATATATATATATATATATATAGCCGAGTCCCCGTGTCCAAAAATTTTAAAATCGTGCCGCACCCGCACCCATGTGACATAGCATATGAAATATTTATGTCTTTATGAGCCGTATAAGACATCATCAAACATCAACTAATATAAAACCATAGATAATATTGCATGCATATCTCACAAGAACAATGCAAAATATTAAATATCTTGCAATTAAGAACATGCTATAAGACTCATACTTTCATATTACATAAAAAAAAATATTATGACAATAGTTGCACTCGGTTTTCACTCATTACTTGAGTGCCCCATTGTCATGCCAGATCATCTCAAGCAGTGTTGTGAAAAGCGTTGAGGCGTAGCGAGGCGCTCCACCAAAATCTAAGGCGAGGCGTAAGCCTCGAGGCGCAAAGCGTAAGTTTCAAATTTTTTTTTATTAAAACTTTAAAAAAACTATAAAAATTATCTAAAATTATAAATAAATAAGAAATGCTTTATTGATGAAGCAACAACCAACAAAAAATAAAAAATCTCAAATAAATATGGAAAAAATATGATCTATGTAAGTATCTAAGAAATAAAATCTGAGCATTCATTCAATAAAAAATTAACATTAACAACAAAATGCATATTAGCAATAACAACATGTGTGGCTCGAAGCAGAAGAAGTAGAGGGTGGAGCCAAGGCTGATCTAATTGAATACCTAGGTACCTTTTATGCTCACAATTACAATATCCTAGGAAATAATGAGATCATATATGGGTCAGGAGACTGGGGACAAGGCTGATCCACATCCAAAATAAATTTTAAATGGTAATTTTAAATCCAAATCCGAACTAGATCTGCTGTAAGAAACTTTTAGTCAGAATTAAATTTTATAAGGCAATACTTGATTTGGTGAAAGAAGAGGTTGAAACATGTCTACGTGTAAAAGTCACAAACTAATTAAAATTGATCCGCATTTGAATACAGATCATATAGAATTTGTGTTCTATCAGGAAAGATTATGTTTTATATTGCAACAGATAGGATTGCGTTGGATGGACTAGCAACGAGCTGATATGATTTCCAGCTAGGGATGCAAATGGATCTATTAAATTGGATTATTTTTTTATCCAGATAAATATTGTAAGATGGATCAAAATCCAATCCATTTGCATTTTTTACATGCAAATAACATGCTTTTCACTTTTTTTTTTTATGGGATCCAGTATTACCACATATAGTTTCGATTCAGATCCAACTTAACCGCATTAAATCTGATTCGGGTCTAAATGATCAGAACTGAATCCCAGTCAGACCTGATAAATCATTTTTGCATTCATTTCTAAAAGCAATAAAATTAGACCCAATAGAATAGAAATCCATCATAATCCTACTTTTAACAGCATCTATGTATTACAAAAATATATGAATGAACATGAAAAAATTGGTTGCATCATGCTGTCCCCATTAATTTATGCACAAAGCTACCTTGAGGAAGACGTGTAAATGGGCTGAGAATGAGAAGAGATAAGAAGAAGAAGAGGAGAACGAGAGAGAGAAAAAACTAGAAACGAGAGAGAGAACCTGTTTTGGGGCTTCACCACAAGAGAGCGAGAGAATGCTGTGAGAGCCAAGAGAGAGAAAAAACTAGAAACGAGAGAGAGAACCTGTTTTGGGGCTTCACCACAAGAGAGCGAGAGAATGCTGTGAGAGCCGAGAGAGAGACTATTGTGAGAGTTTCTGTGAGAGACTGCTGTGAAAAAAAAGAGGGGCTTAAACATAAAGGCCCCCGACCCCTTTATGTTTAAGCCCTAAATTTTGGTCAAATGAGGGTTTTGACCCTCATTTGACCAAAATTATTGAGGCATATGCGCCTCATCCTGAGGCGCGCCTCGCCTCGAGGCGTGCGCCTCAAGGCGTATGAGGCGCACGCCTCAGGCCTTTTACACTTTACCCATACGCCTCAAGGCATAAAGCCCCTCGCCTTGAGGCGAGGCGCACTTTTTGCGCCTTGAGGCGCGTTTTTAATAACACTACAACAACAACAACAACAACTACTACGCCTTCATCCCAAAACAATTGGGGTCAGCGATATGAACCAAAAAAGAAATTCATTTTGGGTCTTCCACATGAATCCTTTTCCTCCAATCATTTCTATCCAACGCCATGTCCTCGGTGAGGTTCAAAGCATTCATATCCTTTCCTATCATCTCCATCCAAGTCTTCCTAGGCCTACCCCGACGTTTTTAATAACACTGATCTCAAGAAATCTTTGTTTTTGTGTAAAGCCTGATTTCTACCTTGATATAAATCTTTAATTTTTTTGCTTCGGGGGGTAAGCACCCCCCGAAGCAAAAAAAATTAGAGAGTAGCTTTGTAATTTTACTCGTAATAAAGACTTTTTACCTTAACCTATTTTCTTGAGTAGAAAAATGGTGAAAATGCACTTTTTTTTACCTTAACCCCTTCTTTGGGTGAAAAACGGTGGAAATGCACTTTTTTTAACTTAACCCCTTCTTTGGGTGAAAAACTGTGGAAATGCACTTTTAATGGCCTCTAAACAAATGAAAAGATCAGCCCTCAAAAGGTATTTAAAACCCAAAAAAAAATAACTTTCAGTTTTTTTAAAGTACACCAAAGGTGTATCGTACGATACAAGGGCATATCTTACGATACACACTCGTATTGTATCGCAAAACCCAAAAGCAATGATATGTATCGTACTCTATCGCACGATACGGTATGATACTTACAACACTGGTATTACCAATGAAAACAAGGGTATTTTCATCACTTATATGAAGTTAATTATGTTACCCATTGCACGCACCACCAACAAAAAAAGAGGTGGTGAATGTTGAATAGTGTAAGTGCATACTTGTATGTATATATTCCTACTAGTGAAGGGTAAAATTGTAATATTTCAGGGAGGGTAGTATCTTTTGTCTTGTAGTGTAAAGGAGGAGTCAAGCCCTATATTCTTGTAATTCTCTTTTTTGAATAAGCAAGCAGTCCTACCGCTGTTTAAATATGGTATCAGAGCTTGATTGAAATCGGAAGGGTGTCTTGTTGAAGACTGAGAGGAAGAAGCTTTATTTGTGTTGGGACCCACCTCGTTTTGCATGCTCCGTTGCTGATGACTGTATCGAGTTTGGTTTTTTGTTGGTCGATTGGGGTTGGATTTTATTAGCTCTTGACTTTTATGAATGAATGAACCAAAATTTTCAATGATCGGATGGAATCTTGATTTTTTTGTGGATTTTTCTTGTATTTTCTGAAAAAAGTGATGAACAGTACCATGAATGCAAAAAGTTTGTGATTGTGATGTTGGTAGTGAGTTTTGTTTGCCCAAATCAGTTGTAATCTGGTTGTTTTTGGGTGTATGATAGATTAGGACTGATTTGAAAGGTTGTTTTGGTGTTTGGGTGCAGTTTTGTGGTGGTTTTTTCTTGTATTTTCTGAAAAATGTGATGAACAGTACCCTGAATGCAAAAAGTTTGTGATTGTGATGTTGGTAGTGAGTTTTGTTTGCCCAAATCAGTTGTAATCTGGTTGTTTTTTGGTGTATGATAGATTAGGACTGATTTGAAAGGTTGTTTTGGTGTTTGGGTGCAGTTTTAAAGATAGATTTGGGTTCCTAGTTCAGGCGGTAACCCATTTTCTGAGTTTTTTTTTTCAGTTTCGACCAACATACTATGTTGGGTTGCTGGTGCTTTGATATATCTTGGTTGTTGTTGGGTTTATAGTGTGGTGTTTGATGGTTGTGTACTCACTTTGAGATTGTACCGAGTTATTTGTGTTGCTTTCATGAAGGTGAACTGTCGGTTGTTGTTGGGCCTATAGTGTTGTGTTGTTAGTTGAGCACATAGATTGAGGGTTTGTTTGGCTGTTCGTAATTGTCCTTGTGAAGACATTGATAGATAAATTTAAGGTTAACTAGTATCCAATGAAATTATTGAAAAGAATTTATCTAGGTAACTTAAAAAATTAGAAACATGTACATATCCATGTAGAGTTTAAAACTTCCTTAGGGGCTCTAACACAGATTTGCTCTATTGTCATGTTACCTAAATCTACTGGTCTCTGGAATTAGTGGTAGACATGAAATTGGGACTCGTTTCTTCTGTAATCCACCTAAACCACACCCCACCTCGAAAACAAAGCTTATCCTCCAATAAATCAACATTCATGGTCGCATATTTTTGCCTAGTAATTGGATCATAAAATTTGTATCCTAGTAAAACACATTTAACAACGCTAATGATCAAGTTCATCTTTTGAATAAGCAAGCATGTGGATAAAGGATATAAAATTGTAGTCACCAATATCATTCTCAACAATTGCTCGCTGAGGGGTTTTCTTGGAGTTTTTTTTTCAAAGTGTTTTTTGATAAAATCTCAAAACTCGAAAGTTTAAAAAAATGAAATTTTTAAAGAATAATAATAAGAAAGATAAGAAAATAATAAGTTTTATATTATTTTTCTTACAAAAATATAAAGAAACAAGCTTGAATAGTTTTGAAAATACAAAAGAAACAAAAAATAGAAAAAATAGGCATAAAATATATAAATAAGAATTTTTCAAAATTCAGTGATAATATCACGATATATTCTATTCTAGCGATATTTTGAAAATATCATAATTTTTTGCCCATATTATTGACTTAACTTAAAATGGCGATAATGCCATGATATTTTCAAGATATAGATTGACTACGTATAAAATGAAAAGCTCATGGAACAATATAGATCATCCTTGCACTAATTAAATCTCATATCATGTTTAAATTTTAATTTTTTTCATTGTTTCATACTTTATAAATGATCGGTAATTAATTAATTTGATTACTTACAGTTTTTATAGTTGAGCAGTAGACTTCTTTTGGTATTGGTTGTGCTCAGCTTCAGAACTTTGTGGTCTAAGTCTTATACCCCACAGGTAGTGCATAGATGGAATACTTTTGAAGGGTTGATCACTATTTTAGTATTTTAGTATTTTAGTATTTACTAATCCTTTTAGGCTTTTACCATTAGTTATTCTTGTTGACATTTTAATTTTTAATTTGTACATAACTTACATTAAGTTAAGGGATACTAACTTTGTAATGTGCACTTTGTTATGTAGTGCCATACAAAGAGGAATGGATTTCTGCACAAAGAACTAAATAATTTGGTGTTTGTGCAATATAATAAAAAATTGAGGCAAAAATACAAAGGAAGGGAAAACAAAACAGATAATATTGACTCCTTTGTATTAAGAGAAGATGAAATGAATGAACAGACAAGCAAGGATAACATGGCCTACAATGATGAGGATTCATTTACATGGTGCAATGTTGGTAAAGCAATTGGAGCTTTAAAAGATATGGATGGCCCAAGCACTCATTCCAAGAAGGGCAAGGGAAAGAAAAGAATAGAAAAGAAATTTGTGAGCATTGAAGAAGAAAAAGAAGCTAGATCATAAGAGATTGAAGAAGTTAACTATATATATATATACACATATGAAGAGAAAATGTTTTTTATGATGATGATGGACTTGCATCTTCATCATCCAGTGACTAGCTTGCTTTTTATTTTTTCTTTTATTTATTTGAGATTGTAATATGTATTGGTGTCTTTAAACATGTTGATTTGGAACTTGATATTATTACAATATTACCTGAGTGTCTTGTTTGTCGGTTAACCTTTTTACCAATTTGTAACTCTTATCATTCATTATGGGTGCGGCATGTTTTTTTTGCAACTATTTTTACTATTTTGAAAAGTTTGCACTAGATGAAATATCTTTTTCTTTTAAGGAAAATGAAAATTTCACTAAAAGGGTGATGACACCCTAAACATCACAAAAGAATGAAGGCAATAAAAGACAAAGAGGAGACATATTATGCTTTGTACATAGTTATTTATACGAATGATTGTGTATTGATTCTATGCATAGGTGATTTTTGTTACATACGCCACAATATCTAGTTAGGTAGGTGCTAAATATTAAGTTTTTGTGCTTTTATCGAGGTTTAATAAGTCAATTGATGATAACATTGATTGAGAACACAAATGCAAATGTTTTGGATTGGTAAGTTCATATCAACAAATTGGTGACAAATTTTTTACTTTTTCATGCATTTTTCTTCTATGTTATTTAATTTTATGTTGACTACATATTTTCTATTAATTTTAAATATTTTAATATTCTTTTATTTTTTAAACTTTTTTTGTCCCCCTATTGAATGACTAATCCCATGTAGCACCAACTAGGCCTTTTAAGGGCCTAGTGCTTAGGAGGTGCCTATCACTTTTGGCTACAGAAAACCAAAGGCTCCTAGGTCGATGTTTCAAGTCTTAAAAGATGGGAGAGTAAAGACATGATTACCTCATAACACATGGAGTGAGATAGATGCCAAAAATGAGGTTGTCGTTAGTTGGTCTCTGACTCTCTCACTTTAAGTTCTAAGTTCCTCTACTTTCTCTTATCAAGGCTCCATTCAAAGGCAGGTGGGGGGCTGCTTTCTTTATCAAGGAACATAAGCTCATGTCAGTTTCCTTCTTTTTTCGAGAATTATCATCAATTCAAGAGTGCTTTGTTTCTTTTAAATTAGGCTTCCCTGCTATATCGGAACACAGATCTCTAATGTGACAAGTCATATCGCAATGAGAGCAGCTTAGCTCACTTCAACTTTAAATGTGAGTCCTCGACCAATTACATAAGTTAGTGGCTCCCCATTTACTTCTTCCTCTTTTAACTGCTACCTTGGATGCATTAGGCCATTAAGAATCAATCTTTACATGTTTGATTCATAACTTGTTTCAATAACCTTCTATCTTTTTCTCATCAGAGGAGAGTGCGGGTTTATCAAAAATAGATAATTTTAACTACAAAGCATATCAGTTTTATAGTTCCATACACCCGTGCAACCCACATAGAAGATCAAATACTTTTCTTTTTACTTTCTTCATTTTGCCTCTTTGCATGCGTCAATTAATCAATGTATGTGAAATGAATTCATCCCACGAACCTCAGACATCAGCATAATATTTAGTCATGATTCTAGTTCCCTGACCACCAAATTTATTGGATATTTCATAGTCCTTTACAATATGTTCCTCTTAGAACATGGATCAACGTCTTCCCTGACCTCTTCGGCTGTTTATAGGTGCACAAACGCTTATGAGATGTGGTTATGCATTGATTGAGGTAGCCAAGATGCCACCAACTCATTCTCCTTCCACTATAATGGCATAACTCCTTTTCTTTTAATTTTCGTACATAACCAATATATATTCTCATTTCATCCAGTAAGTACGGTGATTTCTATCAATCATTATCTTCATTTTCATAATCAATTTAGAGTTCACGATTTTCAAACCCTTAACGCTTCCAAGACTCATAGTGGCACCCCTATAGAGTACCCTTCCCTTTGGATCCACCTAAATTCTACTCACATCACCCATTTTTCCTTGATGATGAAATGAACTATCCATTTACTAACACTAGCCGGCATCACGGTATGTATACACTCAAAAGAGTATCCTGCTTTTTCACTTCCATCAATAATTGCCTGTCTGAATTATTAATGTCTGCATCGGTTCCCATACCTAATCTTGCACATTTCCAACCATTCTTTGAACATACAGTCATGCTCTAGTCAGTTAGGTTCTAACTCTTATGTTGCTACTCAAATGAACATGAGTGCTTTGAATCAGCCCAACCACTTCCATCAATAGCTGCCTGCCTGAATTATTAATCTTTGCATCTGGTGCCATGCCTAATCTTGCACATTTCCATCTGCTCTTTGAACATCATTGCCATGCCCAGGATTCTAACTCTTATATTGCAACTCAAATGATTATAAGGGCTTGATTCAGCCCAACCAGGTTGAGCACTCAGCCTTTCTCAGAAAAGGAAGAATATGAACTGTGGCAAAAAAATCAGAAAAAGAAAAAAGAAAGAGAGATGTAACTCACTGAAGGAGACATAAAATATAGTAAGGGTAAGGGCTCAAGACTTCTATAAAATCCTATCCATTCTTTTGTTTGTATCCTTAGGAGCTAATCAATTTGTGAATTTTTCCACCAAAAACAAATGTACATCATAATTACCTGAATAACAAAGGCTTCAAGGCTTGTATCTTCACCATCTGAATCAACTCTTCCAGAATAGGGATCTTCTGTACCTTGAATTGATGATAATTCGTACACTCTCAAACATGAAACAAATGTTTGCCATGTAGAAGCCAGGATCGCTACAATTAAAGAGAAGATTACAAATAAATATAATAACAGAGACAAAGAGAGAGGGAGGTGGAGAGTGAGGGATAAAAAAATAATAATAATAAAGAAAACGCAGAACCTAAGCCTTGGGTACTGTATGAACTTACCAACAAATTCTGCCTCTCCAAGGCTCCGGAAACTTTGAAATAACTGGATTAAGCACTTCAACACCTGATTAAAACTTAATTAGTGATGAGCTGAACATATGTGAAACAAACTGATGGCATGGTTAAATGCTGAAATGCAAGCTACGATCACTCCAAAAGAACACTGTGAACAAATTTGGGAGATTCATAAGATACCCGCCCACCTCCATCCTAATGCTCCAATCGTCTGGATCCTCAGACTGCACGGGAGCTTGTAGGATATAAGAAAACTGTTCCATCCATGCTTTAAACATTGGAACCATCAAGTCTCTCGTTTCTGACTAAATAAAAGGAAGAAGATCAATTGAATCACCTTATATTGCAATTAATATGGCACAAACAACATTATGCAATATAATTTGGTGCTACATATAGCATACATGTAACATGATGAAGTGATACCTTGTAGACACCACTCATTGACCCCAACGTAGAAACACAAGAATGAACTATTGAAAGAGCTTTGGTTCTCATAGGTTTATCATAGATCTGGAGATGAACACAATGGCAAGAATGTTACACAACTTGTTGTTATAACATCTAATAGCTAATACTGGTTGCTGATGGGCAGCAGGTTAATCCCATCTAGGTTAGAAATGAGGCTATAAAAAGATGATCGATGTCATCAAGAGGGCAGTGAAAATAGCTTTACAAACTAACATGGTGTGACGAGACGATCGTGTATAAGTTTGGAAACAAAATAGGCACTAGTCTTGGTACTGATGTATCATCCAAGTCACCAGATAGAAGAGCCAAACATCTCAGGCCTCCATGAACTGCAAAGTACAGAACAAGAAAGGACAAATAGCATTACAAAACCATGGGATAACAAATCATGCAATAGTTCAGTAACAGAGAATTTACCCATGTATATTTCTTCAGAACAGAGGTTCAGGAAAAATAACTGATTGAAATACAGAAAGCATCATGAAACATCTGCAGCCTTTACCTCCGTGCACATTGGTTTGGTCACTAATCAGCTTCAAGAGAAATGGCATCAACTCAGGCCATTCCTCTGGCCAGTCATAATGTGCAATGGATGCCACTGCCATGCTAACCGCTGTGCATATCTTGCCATGAGAGTCATCCAAAGCCAGAAGCAGGAGGTTTCTTATAGCAACCTGGCAAATTTAGTGATGAAAACATTTAAATGAATCATCAGCCAATAACTTTCAAGTTTCAAACAGAAGCCAAACATGGATTTGAAGGGAAATGTCATAATATGATAGTTTTACAGAAATGCACAGCAGTTAGAAACTCTGCAGATTCTGTGTATTCACAGAAACCCGGAAATTTCAAAGTATTGACAGTAATTGAGGGTGTAGCTTATTAATCTTTTAATGGAGGTTATCTTGGAATGATTAAGTTGCATAAATCTTGAAAGCAAAGCCTTCCATAGCCTGATAGAGGGCAAAACCTGCTTACCGTCATGAAATAAGAAAAACCCATATGTTGGAGAATTTGTTATGAAAATTGAAATGCATCAAGTATTATTCTTGTTCTCAAACGAAAGAAAATTGGGACCTAACCTTTTCCATGGATGAAACCACTGGATGCACGTAATTTGGATCATCTTCCTGCCAGTGCTGTTTGACGAATTGCTTTAGCAAAACTGCAGCTAAGTGAGAAGGTTAAGTTTTGCCCGATACTTAAAAGAAGTCTTAAGATATGCATAAAAAACAATTGCAATGCAAGTCTATTGCAAAAAGGATTGCATTCTAAATATTTCACTATGTTTTCGATTGAAGTAGGATATCTGGCGTAGTCCCATAGGAAGCTCTTTGTTGATCGTGACCTTGGATAATGCAGCTCCAAAACCTTCAAATAAAGTACGCAATGTAAAAAATCACAGCAATAGGTCACACACCAAAACTAGTATAAGCCTTCAAATAAAGTAAGAAATGTAAAAAATCTCAACAATAGGTAACACACAAAAACTAATTCAAGTTTCAAGAGTTCCTGAACAATAGAAAAGACAAAACATGGGCGTGTTTCAAATGAGGAAAAAAGGATAAGAAGGGAATTTTCAGGCCAAGCATATAACACCTTGGAGATCTCTGGATTTAAATTAATGGATGATGAACACCTCTTGCATTCCATATGTTAGTTATACCGTTCCTTAAATTGCAGCCATAGAGAATAATGGTAATAGCAGTACTTTAAAACCCTGAATCCAAATTCTTTTTTTTCTCTTTTAACATGCAGGATGAATTTGCAACCAACCACAGAATCACTTTTTCATTTTCTCTTTGAGAGAGTCAATCTAGGGGATTGCCCCCAACTTGATTGTTAAGATAGTGCGACTCTAACCATTCAGCCATAATATTCGATCGCCACTTTCCACCAACAAACCATTATTATGAAACTAAATGACAATTGGCCAATACTTTGGTGGCGGCAATTACTTTCATCAGCGTTTATACAAAATTTTACCCAAAAATCATCACGATGCAACTCAGATACAATCTTTAGTCATCCACCGAACATCAACTTCGCATATAAAACACCAAAAAAGGGCGAAAACAAAAACACCGTGGTGTTTTGACTCATTTCGAATCACCATCCGTGAACCAGAAACCACCAAAAAGCATAACTTTTCCCAGTAACGAATCTAAGAAGTAACATTTCGAAGTCCAAATTGTTGCAGAAAAGAAAAAATGTATCAGGTTTCATCATCGGACTCAGTCCGGTCTCATTACTGGTTCATCAAACTTCCTGAATGTTCCTCTATTATTCTAATTTGCTATGCCGTTTTGGTTTTGCTGTTGTTTCTCCTGCAAGGTGATCACTCAATCACCTTAACCTGCACCCAATTCTTCCGATCTCGTTACTGAATTTCCTTCCATCCCATTCAAAAAAACAACAAAAAGGAAACGAAAAAAAAAACAGAATTCGAGGACGAGAGGCAGGGTCGGTACCGGGTTGAGAAGACGCCGCCTTGAGGGAGGCCTCGGCGAAGGATCGGACGTCTTGGTTGGTGTCGAGCGTGGCGGTGAGGCAATTGAGCAGCCATTGCTGGTCCTGATCCATTCCTAGGCTCGGGCAATCCATCGACAGCCGGGGAAACCCTAACTCTATCCCTAATTGAGGAAGAAAGAGATCAAGGAGAGGATCTTCGCCCTTTCGCAGGCTATATAGTGTGAGAGAATGAGGGAGTTGGGGAGGGAAAGGTGAGAGCAGGACGAGTGTGTAGGGCGGAAGGAAATGAAAACTTGGGCCTTTTTTAGTTTTTTTTTTCGCTTTTCCTAATTTTGTTTTCCCGCTCTATGGCTTTAGGGCTTCAAATGGATCCGGATCCTTTTGGTTTTGGATCATGAATTGGATCCAGTTAGCGGATTGTTGGCCGTGTGGGTCCCGAAAGAAACTTGATATGGATTCGGTCAGGAGTCCGTGGCCTGTGTCCTGGTTTAAGTAATGGCCTCAAACGTTGCCGATATTTTGAAATGTTGTGATTTTATCGTGATAATTTCAATTTGTGATATTACGATTAAAAAAACATAATGTTTTCACAATATTTTCTCCTAGAAAAGCTCGTTTCTCAAGATACCACGAGATTATGCTTCACCAAATATTTTCCTGGTAAGCCAGTTTGGGTGTGTGTCCTTGGTGACACGATCAGACACACTGACACGTATAGACATTATTTTAATGTGCTAATAATAATTTCATTGATATTATTTCAATAAAAATACATTTTTTACTATCAAAATATTAAAACAAGATATTAAAAGAAAACTAGTTTCTTTGTGTCTTATTTCCCAACAAGTTTTCAAACTTGCGAGTCGAACTCGTGTCATGTGTCCTTATGCCAACGTATCTTTGTCACATTGGTAACAATGGCTTTCCTATCATGTTATATACATATATATCATGCGTGATGGAAAAGCCCATTTTTTTAATAGGGCCTTTTAGACCAAAGGCTTTAGCGATGGTAAAGCACGAAATGATGCACAAAAATACAATGGCCTAGGGCGCGTCAGACCCTCGTCCGAACGTTCTAGGATATGGGATAATATATATAGAGAGTAATGGGTAGGTGCGAAAATAGGTGTTAAATGATACTTGCTAAATAATTTTTTAATGCTTTTTATTTTATTTTTAAATTCTAATCCATAAATATGTGATTTATATACTTGGTTGTTTAGTGGTCAGCTCTTTAAGTGTTCAATTTTGACACATGGGTGAGATTTTATAATGTTCAAAAAATCAACAATCCAAAATCTTTGTAAAATTTTTAAGCTTCAAATATCGTTTTTTTTTATAAAACACATGATCCAGATTTGGTTTGCTCATAAATCGATCATGCCAATGCATTTATGGGGTCGAAACTGCAAAAAAAAAACACCAAAACGACAAGAAAACCCATTTAACATGTATTACAATGGCTAGAATATGAGAAATGAAATATGAGAACTGAAATACAAAAACTAAAAATATATTTTTAGCATTTTTTTTGCAGATCCAATCATGTAGATGTGCTTGACATGGTTAATTTGCTAGGAATCAACCATTGGATTGTGTAATTTCGATGAAAAGGTGACATGCTTGAATATTTATGAAGATTATGAGCCATTGCTTTTAAAATCTTAAAAAAATATCATTTTTGCATGATGATCAATATAGAGTTATTATAAAACCAATCGTGTAGATCACATCCATAAGGTTAGATTTAAGAGAAAATAACAAAGAATCTATGAAACTGTCTGTTCACACATTAATTCTTATATTCTAGTGACTCCCGCTCCCTATATTTAGGGTAATTGAAATATGTTTATC
Source organism: Nuphar pumila (assembly GCF_984573655.1). Taxonomy (NCBI): domain Eukaryota; kingdom Viridiplantae; phylum Streptophyta; class Magnoliopsida; order Nymphaeales; family Nymphaeaceae; genus Nuphar; species Nuphar pumila. The sequence goes on from NC_143261.1 coordinate 69,510,647, forward strand.
AACTAAATATGTTTAGTGGCATAAACCAAGATTTTTCATATAGTTTTTTTTTTATTTCAAAAATTTCACCGTAAGTATGTGATTTAGACGTTTGTTTTTATAAAAACAGATCATCTAATTAAACATGTATAAGAAAGATTTTTTAAGGGTTGAAAACCAATAGCTTAGAATATTTATAAATATTCAAACATAAAAAATCATATTTTATTTTCTAATTATGATGATTTAACAATCGATTCCTACAGGTAATCAAGCCCTAATTTACATTTTAAGAGCAATAAGTTGATCTCTAGCCGAGAGAGAGAGAGAGAGAGCACTTGATGGTTACATTATCAAAAAATTTGGACCTTCAGAATTCTGGATATTTATGTCAGCCAAACCATGCAGAAGTGATTAATTATTGATAACATTTTATCTCATCACGAAGAATTATCAAACGAAGAACATTTAAAATTTGACGAAATGGAAAATCACCCTGTTTCTGTCATTTGAAAAAGTCATGAGGGTAATAAGATCATAAAACCAACCGTCCCACTGCGCAGGGTTACTTCCGAGGCTTCTCGAACCCACCCTTCTCTTTTCCAACTTCCTCATTTTATTCCCATATATAGTTCTGAAGAAAAAGTGAAAAAATATCGTTTCAGTGAGGCGAAAACCGAGCAAAGATGATCATCTCCCGTTTGCTTCGTTCGCAATCGCTTTCTATCCCAAAGCTAAGGTGAGCCGCGGTCTTCTACATTCTCCCTCTAATATTTTTGATGGTTTTATGTGAATTATTGTTGGTGATCGCGATTTGTGAGATGGGTGGTCTTGTTGTCCTTGTGGGGTATCGTTCTAAACTGAACTCGCCATGCCCCAGATTGCGAATTTGCGAAGAAATGACGTTATTCCATGAGTTTGATTTTTGATTTGGGCGTGCGTTATTTTAGTGAATTATTCACTTTTTGAAGGCGTGGTTGCTGCGTGAGGGCGTATAACATATTTTTTGTGCGTTGCATGATGCTTTTTGCTTTTTCTCTAATCCCTGTTTCATTTGAAAGTGCAGTAGTTTCTTTGTATTGGGAACTGCTGCATTTTTTATATTTATAAAGTTCTTTTGAAATTTTTTTCTCATATAGTACTTTATGTTTACTGTGAATGTGTTTTTTTTATGTTAATTAAAAGGGAGTTTTTTCTCAGTTCCAATAAATGTCCATTCATGGGAAGTGTTAATCGTGAATGAGGTGGTTGCCCTTTTGCTGGGCTTTTCTTGTATTTGGATTCTCTGCGGTGTAAAATTTGGTCTTTTTAAGTGGAGCTCACTGCCAGGCCCTTAATTTATGCTGTCTCTTCGGTCAGTTTATACTGATGCAATATTGTGGGGCAGTCATGCTTCTGTTACTCTCAGGATCATTTACTATTGTTGCATTGAAAACATGTTTCAAGCTTGTAAATTGACTGTTGTCGAGGATATTTGGTTTGACAATATTGAACTTCTTGATGAATTATTTTGGAGACTCACGCGGTTGTGTTGAGGGTGATTTCAGAATCCCTCGGGTATATATTGATCATCAACAGTCTCGAGCTGCTTTTCACTATATCATTTAAATGACAAGTGATGTTAAAATAGCATGATAATATCCCTAACCGGGGAATTCAAAGGGAAAAGAAGAAATAAAAAAAAAAGAATGGTCGCGGTTTTGTTGAAACCATGTCTGAATCATTGCTTCTTTCTATCTGTCAAGACTTTGAGTATATGATGCTGTCATGTAAGTGATTATACCTTACTGGAATTGGATAGTGTATCATATCTTCTTTAGATTCCTTAGGGAGCTCTGATTCTGGATGCTCCTTTGTATACTAGGATGTTAAATATGGGTGTCATTCACAATTATGTAAAATAGTATATGCTCCCACAAGGCCAAGAATTGCTGAAAAATGATGAATGAGCGCTGAGATACAACCCAATTATTCTTTGCTATTTTCCAATCACCTACTATAAAAATCCAGAAAAACAGTAAAAAGGGCAGATAGATTGGCACGTTAGCTTTCCAATGCCACCAAGATGGCCTTGATCTGATGAGCGTTTTGAGTGAAACATCATCTGGAAGATAGACTTTTCGACTGTATTTCACCCTCTGACTAAAGGCCAGATTCACATGATTTTTTTGTGAACCTCACGAAGTTCGTATAAAATATAGGCGAGGATGAAGAAGTCAGCATAAACTATAGGTAAAAAAAAAAAAATCTGCGGGGATGAGGAAGTCCGCATATATTTTATGCGAGGATGAGTAAGTTTGCATATATTTTATGAGGAAAACCTCACAAAGTCTGCATAAAAGATATGCGGACTTCCTCATCCTCACCTATATTTTATTCAGGCTTCCTCATCCTCGCAAATATTGATCATTTTTACTTATATTCTATGCGGACTTCGTGAGGATTAAAAAAAAATTATGCGAATCTACCTTTTTAGTCAGAGGGTGCGATACAACCGAAAAGTATATCTTTTAGAGGACGTTTTTCCCAAACCCCTCATCATGTCAAGGCGATCTTGGCGGCATTGGAAAGCTAACACAAATTTGTCTCTCCCTTTTATTGTTTTTTCGATTTTCGACGTAGGTAGCCAAAAAACAATATAGAATAATCGGGTTAGGTGCAACTGTGCTTGTTCATCTATTTTTTCAGAACATTGTCGGGGCAGTATTTAAGTGTTTGTCATTTTTCAGTGATTCAGATGTCATTGAAAAGATATTTCTGTCTAGTTTCTTTGTTCTTTTTTGTATTTCTTCGGAATCCTTCAATTTTTGGATCGAAATCAGTAGTAAAGTCTGTTACAAAAGAAATTCACATATGAGGTTCGCATATGCGAATGTTAAAATAGTCATTTTCACGCCCAACATTGCTACTTTGGTCATTGGGCAGATTTTTGCAAATTATGGTGTTTTTGGGAAACATGTCATTTTTGTCATGCAATACGGTCATTTTTCGTATTTATTTTCTCTATGTACCCATGTTTAATCATGTTTGTTGTCATGTGTGCAGTGATCCAAAATGTTTATCTACATGCAGTAGATTTTTCTCAACAGGTTCTGAAAATGCACAAGAGCCAGTTAAAGTTGAGGTTGCAGAAACCATAAATCTTCCACCACCTCCAACAGAGAAGGTGTGGAGTTACCTGAACTTCCAGTGTTTTACTCGAGATTTTGATCAATGTAGATAGTTATTTTCTATATCAATCTGCTCTTACTACACAGTTATTCTATACTAACATCTATCCGCTCAATTGTTTCAGCTACTTGTGCTAGGTGGAAATGGATTTGTTGGTTCACATGTCTGTAAGGAAGCTTTAGGGAAGGGTTTGTCTGTCTGTAGTCTCAGCAGGTAGTAATCTATGATCCTCTAGAGAGGTGAATTTGTTGTAATAAATTTGGAGAGATGAATTCTCTATGCATGCCTATGCAGGAAGAGGCTGAAGTGTTTTATAGGAAAAATATAATGGTTGATGAAGTCACTTTTATTTGTCCGGAAGCAGTACTGTTACTTTTGTGCAATATTTGTTAAACTATATACAATACAAATATATATTTTCTGAGTAAGTATTTTACATGTATGTATTATATATGTATTGGTGCATATTATATGCATATGCATACATACACAAACACATACAAACACACATGCATACTTACATACACACTTGCAAAAACACATGCGTAGAAACCTACTTCCTTAACATCAACATTGCCAACGAGTTTTTAGGCTAGACTGCAAGGCCACAATCTTGTTAGGGAAGAACAATTAGAACTTCCTCCTCGTTATCTCCCAGCTCAATATTGGTTTGTGTCAGAAATTTGGACATGCTTTTGTACCCAGCAAAACTTCTAACAGGAAACCAGGTGACTGATATCGGTGGTATTTGGAAGCCATTACATTCTAAAAGGTTTTTTTAGAGAAAAACAAAAAGGAACATATTATGATATTTTTTGAATATTTCTTTGTTGAAAATATTGTGATAATATCCTGATATTCATGCTTTTAAGAAAACTCTTATTTCATCTTTACATTTTAAGTATATTTTATTTTTAATATAATTTTTAAAATCTATCTAAAATTTTCTGAAAAATAATGATAAAAAGGTTTTCTCTTCTTTTGCACAATTTTATATATTTTTTTGAATGCCAAGATTTTCTCGAGAAAATCCACTTTTCTAAAATCTCTTAAGAAAATCATTGCAGAGAAATAGCTGAGACCAGTATGGTGACAATGTGGAAAAAAGTAACTGTGGGCACCCTAATGCCTGCTAAAATTGGACGTCTTCTTCCTGCCATAATGTGTAGGCTGTTTTAGTGAGTCCCTTAAGAAGATTATGGCCTTACTGACACTGAATATCCATCAGATAAGTCAGTTGAATATTGCTAGTGTTAATATAAAAAAAATATGATTACTGAAGTTTTCTAATGGCAAAAATACTATGATAAAATTGAAAGTATCACACAAATATAGTTATTTTGATATTATCCTGACTAATTAATTTTACAAAGTAATTTCAAAATTTCCATTTTTATTATTTGTTTTGTTTATTACATACATTTTTTGGGTAAGAAGCCCACTTGGATTCAGAATGCCTCTTTGCTAGCCTACACCCTTTTATACGGCCTTCAACATGAGGCATAAAATGAAGCAATGGCTTAGGTTTTGGAGAGGTTGGGCGTAACCCCTAATTACCTCTTGTGGGTGGGTGATACACAGTATTCTATTTATACTGACAATCATAACCCCAGATAGGTTTAATTACAAAGAAGTATTGTTTACATAAATTTCAAGAATGCTACTTCTGAAAAAAAATACAAAGATGCCGTACTTATATAAAAATGCTATAAACGAAATATTAACATATATGAAACTCCAATTGTGCTCCCAGAATAAAATTTGAAATTACATATGCGCCATTAATAGGCACTGGCTAATGGTTGTAACTGGTTCTTATACCTACATCATAGAATCATATGGTATGATATTTACTGAAATATATCTTTCTAGAGGAACTGAATACCCAAAGTATGGAAGATTGAAGGCCAATTTTGATTTTCTCTTTCAAGTTCAGTCCAAGTTGGGTAGTCAAATATCAAGTGGCCAATATCAGGGTACTCTTGTTTTTATGGATGCTCAGGTTACTCATATCCAATCACTGCCAAGCCTAAGGAGACATGAGATGGCAAAAGACATTCCATGATTCCATCTATGCAGCTGAACAATGACATTGTGAGAGGAGGCTAAGAATATATATATTGCTATTGGGGCTGTTAACACAGTTTTAATAGTTGTAAGATTTGCAATACACTGGATTTTCTATAAGTATGCAACATGCTAGAAATTTTTGGAGGCCTTATTATCCTTTTATATTCTAAATGATCAATGATTTTGCTCCAGTACACACCTATACCTCTGTCAGTTCTTTTCCATCAACTATTGCATGAACTGTGACATATAATTTGGTGGTGTCGTTATGTAAAAACCATCCTCTATTTCAACGTGATCCAGTTTTTTGGTTATTTTACATAAAATCTGCTAAACATAAACATCTATGAATGCAAGGCATTTTTGTTTTTTGGAATCTAGTGGCTTTAGCTATAATCAAGTGTCATGTTAAGAAACCTTTTATCTGCCTGATATTTATTTTATTTGCTTTTTCAGATCTGGAAAGTCAACTGTGTGTGGGTCTTGGGCAGACAGTGTAGCCTGGTTCCAAGGTTTGGCATCAAGTACTTATCCTTTGTGTTGGGACTATGATACACATATTTTATTGTCCTTTTCTCAGGAGACCTGCTTGTACCTGGCTCATGGAAGGACGCCCTGGATGGAGTGACTGCTGTGGTATGTGGTTCATATGCAACATGCTTCATTTGAAAAGTTGCTTACTCAACGGAATCATGATTTTGTTATCCATGTTTAGTTGTCGATCTTCTGAGGGCATCTTTGTGTTCTTGCTGTGCATACATTTATGTACAATGCCTACATTGTGTTTTGTTTTTTGCCTAGTGCATGGAGGCAATTTGATGTTTGCTAGTGTTTAGGGATGTATGCATGTGAACTATGACAACTTTTATGCGGTAATACTAATGTCAAGAATCTTAGCTATAGCTAATACTTTCCTCCGCCTTTTAAAATGAAATAAATGTAAAACTATCACCTGGAAACTAGTAAATGAACAATGTAAGAATATAATAAAGTGTATTAGCTTGAACATCGAAGGCTCTTTATTTTTTATTTTTTATTTTTTCAAATGAGAACAATGAACAAGACTTGAATAGAAGAAGAAGGAGGTAGGCTTTCGTTCCTAAATGTGAAACACTGGTGGAAGTAATATAGGTAAATTTTGGTGCTTTGTAGAGCCTGCTTTTTTCAGGAACCTTGCTAATTGTTGCGGCTTGGAAGCTCTTGTGGCATGTGTCTTGTGCTAGGGTTTGGCACTAGGCTGTGCATAGACATGGCACGGTCATGAAGGCAATGATGAGCATGGATGTAACATGGTGCAGGGTGTGGAAGATGTGCTTGTGCTTATGGGTGCCCTGTGCCAAGGTTCGACATTTGGCTGTGCAAAGACGTGGCATGTGCTTTGGCATAAAGGAAGCTACCGAGCAAGGGCGTGTGCGAAGTGCAGTGAGATAGCCCCTTTGGAGCATGGATAGGCTGGCGATGGCGTGCAGGACACAACCGGGCCAACCTCGTAGCTTAGCAGGCCCATTTGGGGCTTGCACACATGTGCAGCAGGCCATAGGCCAAGAGACACACACAACAAGGGTGCACACACAGCGTGGCCATTACTGTGCACGTCTAGCATGCACAACAGTGGTTTGTGCAACGACGGGGGTGCAGGGCGCATCACGTCATAGAACGCAACGTGCATGACTATGCTGCAATAAGTGGCACATGCAACAACGTGCACGGAACACGTGTGTTTGCATGCATGAAACTTCAAGGCAAAATCCCTACATGCATTTTGAGTTGTTTGGGGCCAAGATTGAAAATTCACAGTGTAAATGGACCATGAAAACACATTGGTGAAGTCAGATTCGAGAAATGACAAAGTTGAAAAATTTATGGTTCTCCAAGGGTTTTTTGGGTTCCTCCTACCAGCGGGTGGGGAGGGGGGCGATAACTATCAAAACACCTATACAAGGTACTCATTTTTTAGTATGTTGGCCAACACTTGGCACAGGTTGAGCACGAGCGCCTCTATGTCGCACGAGTTGTACTGGGAGTGTATTGGAGTGTCCGTGTATAGTGAAAATCCCCAATGGGATGTGAGCATTGGCCTTGAGCGTGCAATTGAGGTACCTTGGTGCGGCGGTGTTGTCCCAACCATGCAAGGTAGCATGAGGTCGTGCGAGTGCATGCACGACGTCGATTAACGAGTTTGGGTGATACTCTTCGCTAAGGCATGAATCATCAACTGGTCTTCGGGCTGGGGGTCGAAAGGTCTTACCCTTTGGTGAGCGAGGTTCCGGTGGTGGTGTGCCCATGGGGTCACGATACGCCCCATAGTGTGCAAGGCAAAGTTCTCCATGTGCGGTTTGCTCCTCAGATGGCGATAACTAAGGAACACTGACTCGAGGGCTTGGCACGCATCAACAATGTCTAAGTGACACGTCATGCTCCTTATGACCTGCATTGGATGTTGGTTACGTTAGTAGTACCGCTAAGGCACATTTCAGCTTCGGTGACATTGTGCACTTGCCTGTGGGTGCGGCAAGGCATGTTTGGACCCCTTGGTTGGAGGTGCTAGCCGGTATGGGACGACTATGTACTTAAGTGGTTATCAGATACACGACAACCATGATCGGATGGATTCCTTGAAAGGAAGTTTGGTTAAGTGCAAGTTTCACTGTATACGGATTATGCGTAGTGCTGCACGGGCATTCAAAGGGTGCTAAGTGTGAAAATTTGGCCCTTCAAATTATGCCCGTGACACTAATCTCAGGCATGTGTCCTCAAAATTAAAGTTATTCAGTTCCCTTCATCATAACTCTGATGGTTGTTGGTACTGTTACATACATTTCAGTCCTCTTATTTGTTGGTGATAATGAAAATACTGGGAACTGTAGCCTGGAAATAAGTTCAGAAAAGTTAATGCCTGGATCTGACACCCTTCATGCCTGAATCCTCCAAGATTTGTATTTATGTCACACGAATACTCCATTTTGACTGCCGTTCCATATCCTTTTATATACAAGTTATATTGGAGAGTTCATAAAAATTACCATATCCCATTATCGGCAACCATATCCATGTGACATAGGTTTGTATGTTGCATCATTGGATACAATCAGCAATTCCTTCATAGAATTTCGTTTCTCCTCTGAACTATGATATGCTTTGTTGGCCCCCCTTCATACCAACTGAGCCTAGCAAAAATTTCTAAATGATAAATTGGCATTTCGACATAGCGTGGTGATAGATACCAAAACTTGGACATTATCAAGACTTGAATTAGGATTACTTGGGTGAATAAGTGCTTCATTTGAAAGGGCTTTTTAAAATATAGGCAGGAACTGCTGTGTTTCATGGGTTAGAGTACTGGGCTAGGGTGAAGTCAGAAGAAGTTAGACTGCCTGTTGGCTGAGATCTATATGTTAAGATCAGCAGTATAAAAAGAAAATAGAATAAGGAACACAATAATAGAATATGTTGGACAGACTTAATTAAAGAGAGAATTAAGGTGTAACCAAGTTGATTTGGGCATATCATGTGGACACTTGAAACTAACAGTACAAGTTGTGTGTATAAATAAGGGGTGTTATTCCCATTGTAAGTATGCCTCTTGCATATATTTTGTGAAGTTAATAAAATATTATTTTTATATATTGTGAGCTCTCTTGGTGTGTGCCCTTAGTGGCCTTTGTGAGTGTGCCCGTGCTGGCTGTTTGTGTTTGTCCATTTGGATACTTTGGTGGACATTTGCTCTCGTTTGGTGGCTGTACTCTCTTTACGAAAATTCGTTGTTGCCTAAGGGAACATTGTGAAGTAGCTTTAGAAAAATGCAAGTCATTTGTGACAGAAATCTGTGTTCTCAGATGAAAGATTTGGTATCCGGTAGGGGTGCAAGCTTGTTCAATATGGGCTGGATTGTGATAGATCTAAATCTGAGTCCAAATATTGGGCAGCAAGTCCAAAATCTGAATCCAAATTTGAATTCGACCAGATCTGGTGTAATAGAGTTAAATATGGATCTCTTAAACCACAATACTGGATCCAATAAGAAAAAGGCTGAAAACATGAATTTTACAAAAGTGGAAATGGATCAGATCAGCAAATGCATAAAGAAGCCAAATAGAAACAAAGTTATCATGTATATTTAGAAGATGCAAACTACCACTGGAAAAGAACACAATGAGAGGGAGAATATCACAAGGTTTTCAAAGGCACGAGGCATAATGAGACATTTTTTGGAAAATATAAACAGGGCATAAGCCTTAAGGTGTTTTGAGCCGTAAAGTTCTAAAATACTACCAAATTAATTTTTACCTATAAGGCATAAGTGAATAACAATAAATATAATCTATCACATAACATTAGACTCCCATTCCTTGATGTTTTGGAAAATCAAATACTAATAGAAATTGTTCCACCATAGGCCCACTCACACAATTAAGGTGATACATGATTGTCCATTCTCTCCTGAACATCCCAGGATCTTTTCCCCTTATGCACACCTGTGGTAAAATATTGGGAGTGTCTTGCTAGTGGGTGAGGGTGCGATCCTGGGGTTTTACCATCCAAGTATGGGGCTGGTCCACTTATGTTTTGAACCCGCCTAGAATGGTTTGACACCTTGGACAATTTTTTTTGTCATAAACAAACTGGTAGAAGTTAAACTTCTTGAATTTATGATGTCAACATAGTGACTAGATACTAGTATACATTATTATTCAATTTGAGAAGAATTTTTACATAGAAATTCAACCCATTATTAGTGGACTCTTTTATAAAATCAGTCATACAAGAATATGATTAGCCAAGAGCTTGGATAAAACTTTTTGTCATTTATCAATTGTACACCTTATGCATTTATTCTCATTTTTTATTCTTGTTTGATAATTTATTTTTATTATTTAATTAAATAAGGCCATAAAACTGCATAGCTAACAATTTTATATAATCGTGCTGGGCATGCTAAGAAATATATCATTTGCCACTATACTTGATATAAATAGATAATTATTAGGATTATCCTTTTCTTATTTACCTGAACTCTAGTGCATTGTAGTTATGTAGCCTAATTTCCTATCAAATGGGAGTTATCAATGATTACAGGAATTATCTTTTCAAATAGAGTCTACCTCTATTTTACTTATTTTATATTTAGTGTATAAAGTTGTTTTTATCGTCTCAAATTTAGGCTTACAACAAGGTTTTTAAATAAAAAAATTTAGACTTATTTTCAAGTGAAAAGAAAACGTTGAAAGTTGAAACTAACTAAATTATACCATGACTTCTTAATGATAAGCTCATTCTGGAGGCTTAGGCCTCTTCAAATAAGAGGCCTAGGCTTTTTATTCACTAGTGAGGCTTAAAACCTCGGAGGCAGGTAGAACCCATGAGGCATAAAAGGCTTAGCCTCTCAAACCTCAATTATAGCCTCTTAAACCCATAGAGTATGAGTATTTTTCTAACTACCAATCAGTGTCTTTGGGGAGTGATTAATAAGACGAGATTACTTTTTTTCTGAGTCAAGTTGTTTGTTATAAATATTGGATTAATGAATAACCCTTCAATGATAAAACACTTGTAGAGAGTGTATTTCTTTGTAAGGCCAGTTGTTGGTTTTCGGATATGCCTGCTGATGATTTTCATATGTTTTTTCTGTCGATCTCTTTCCTTTTGAAAGTTATTAAGCTTGATAACTTGTACAGATATGCACCTTGAAGCATCTCATGTTGCTATGTTTTTCATTTTTTTCTTCTTCAATCATCTGCTTATCTCTGCTGGATCAAGTCTACTGCTTTTTCTTTCCTTTGTGATTGTGTTTCTGGAAACTTTGTGTTTGCATTTTTTGTTAGTTGCAAGTTTGTTGTCTTCTTTATTTAACATGAACTAAGCACCATCCATTATGTTTGCATTTGTTTGGTAGCTGCAAGTCTGTTGTCTTCTTTATTTAACATGAACCAGGTACCATCTGGTTTCATCATTTCTAGGTGTCGTGTGTTGGAGGTTTTGGCTCAAGTTCGTACATGTACAAAATCAATGGTACTGCAAATATTAATGCAATTAGAACCGCATCAGAACAGGGTAAAACTGACTTTATTCTTTGTAACATTATTCCTGGTGAATTGGTATAGGACACTTCATTTGACTGCTCAAGTAGATTCTTAGCTAGGAGAGGATGTTTGGTTGTGGTTGGTGCATTCCAGTTATTTTTTCCCCTTTTGTTTTTATTCTGTTGGTTAAAGCTGAAGCAAGCAACCCTGTTTTTGACAAGGATATAAACATAATTCCTTGCTACATGACAAACACATTCACATTCATATTTGCTTTACTTTTGAAGCTGAAGCTCACAAGCTGTCTTTGTTTAATGCACTGGAGAAAAAAAGGAAAAACAGAGACGAGTCTCCATGTCTCTTGGTCTGTCAGATCAATCTTGCCTTGGTCAACTGCATCTGAACTTTTGCAACCACTTTCCACAAGATAGCAAGATGTGAGATGTTCCATATTTTTCGGATGATCCCTGACGTCTTTGATGAAACTAGTTGGATTATCACATGGTCTTACCATGTTTAGCATTTCTTTATTTTTTAGGTCTTGCTTGATCTTGTGAAGGCACCTCTACGCTTTTCTTATTAAAGCTCTTTCTCTCTCTCTTAGTCAGTTCAGTCTCTTTACTCTAAACTCTCTAGAGAATCATGGACAAAGTTAATCATAGTTCATCTATGTATCCAAAGATTCCAAACGTGGTTATCCTTGAGTAACAGTGATATGTCCTTGGTGCAAGACACCAAAAGTTCTTGTGAAACTTCCATAACATCATGTGTACACACACACACATAGAAACCCACCATTTTCCACCAAATTCTGGATGTATGCCTATGTTTTAAGTCTTCAAAGAAAGTCTTCAGTGCTAAAGGTTAGGTCAAACTGTTTGTGCCATAAGATTTATTTTCTTCGTAATCACACCTTATCTTATCATCTTCATTATCTCAAGAAAGTTTGGTCTTTTTCCACAGAACTGATAAAATCCATACACGTGGTTCACAAAACTGTTAAGGCATTTAAATCTAATTGTGCACTTAATCAACGAATCAAGTTATCCACGTTTCACATTCAAGTTTTAGCATTGACTTCCTCAAGGTACTTAGGATTGGATTTCACTTGTACTGCACTACCACAATCAGTTTTCTTTTGTTTATTGATCGATTAGTTTCTGAAGTGTCTCAGTAAACACAGAGGCACACACTCTACTACAGTATGCTATTCATATTATTAAAATATTTATGGGATCCTTTTCCTAGTGCCATTCTTTCAGATGTCAGGAACTGCTGAGTGGCACCATTTAACAGTAATGAGTCCATCCTCATCAATTTTGGCACTAGTGCAGCTAAAAATGGTTGTAGGCTATGTCACATGGGTGCGGGTGCGGGGATTCGGCACTTCCAAAAAACCCGGGTGCGGGGGTGCGGCAGGGGCAAAAATGTAATATATATATATATATATATATATATATATATATATATATATATATATATATATATATATATATATATATATATATATATATAAAGGGGGTCGGGGGAACACGCGGGTTTTTTCAAATTTCGCAGCTGTCAGCTGCTGCAGCTGACAGAACAGCTGCTGTCAGCAGCTGACAGAACAGCTGCTGTCAGCATAATTTTTTTTTAAAAAATTTTGCAGCCCATTTGGGCAAATTTTTTTAAAAAAAAATCCAAAAAAAATGGACCTAAATGATCCTGGGTGCGGTCAACGCACCCAAGATCGGGTTGACCGCACCCGGTGCCGCACCCGCACCCGCGTCGAGTCGCGTCGACGCGGGTGCGGCACCCTGCTAGCCGAATCCCTGTGACATAGGTTGTAGGAGTGAACCAACCCAAATATCCTTGTTAACAAAGGGCAGTGTGGTGGTTGCCGGGGTGGACATAATCTTTTGGTGCCACCGTCCTTTTGACACTTTCCTGATATTAACTAGGCCAGAAACTTGATGGTCAAGGGAAGCATCCTGTATGAACTGTCTGAAATAAATCTTACAGTGAAAGAAGGTGCTGAACTGAGGTTTTTTGAAAGCTCTATGGTTCATGGCTCCATATAAACTCTCTCTCTCTCTCTATATATATATATTGTGAGAAAACAAGAGTCTTCGAGTACGAATACAATGTCCACCAAAAACCAAAATGGACAAGCACAAAGATGCCACTATAGGCACACCCACAAAACGACACAAAGGGCACACACAAAGAAGGCTCAAGAGATAAAGAATAATATTTTATTTATTCACCAAAGTATGCAAAAAACATACTTTCAAATAGGGGATTCTCCCCTATTTATACAAGCCAAGAGGAAGCCCTCTAACCGTTGGACTAACTCCAACGGCTAGTCAACCATATGTTAACCAAAATAAAAAAAAACTAAAAAATAAAAAAAAATAGAAAGTTTATTTTATATATAATACATACATACACATACATATATATACAAATAAGTAAACATAGGTATGTATACACATAGATACACATATATATTATATATACACATTATATATGTACAATTTTAACACTTCCCCTCAAACTTCAAACTTACCAATGATCGAAAGTTTGCTAAGATGGAAGTGAAATTTAGGAGCTCAGAGAGGTTTAGTAAAGAAGTTTGCCAATTGGTACTTTGAGGTGACATAAGGCATATCGTTTTGCATAGTGACAATCCATTTAATGTTTTTGTTCTCGTGAAATTTATGGTTGTTGGCGATGTAGATAGCACTCTTATTATCACAACATATCTTTGAAACTCTTTTTATTTGAATTCCCATGTCAGCCAACAGTCTTTTTAGCCATACCGCCTCTATCATAATAGTGGCCATAACCCAAAATTCAGCTTTCGTTGATGAAAGGGAGGCTTTCTATTGCTTTTTGCACCTTTACGCGATCAGAGATTCACTTAGAAAAACATATAAACTCGTGGTTGAGTGTCTATTGTTGGGATCACCTCCTCAGTTTGCATCAGTATGAGCAATTAAATCTAAAATAGACGAAGAAAACATAAAAATACCTCTAGAAATTGATGATTTAATATATCTAATGATTTGCAAAAACTACCCCAATGTGAACAAATGTAGGAGCATGCTGAAATTTACTAGTTGTGTGGATAACATAAGCTATGTCAGGTCTAGTAATTGATCAATAAAAGAGTGCTCTAATCAGCTATCAATAGGATGTTGGGTCTTCAAGAATCTCTCCATCATCAAATTTCATTTTGATATTAGTGACTTCGGGAGTATAAACTCTCTTATCATCCGTTATTCCAAACCTGTGAACAATATCATAAGCAAATTTAGACTGAGACAATAGATACCCTTTAGGGGAATAAGCAACTCCAATCCTTAGAAAGTATTTTAAGAAACCCAAATCAATCATTTTAAAATTAGTTTTAAGAATTCATTTAATATTTTCAACTCCCTGTTTGTCTCCTTCAGTGTTAATCATGTTGTTCACTTAGATGAGTAAAATAACAATGTTTGTATTAATTTCCTTAATAAACAAAGTTGTGTCGGTCAAGTATGATCTAAAACCAATGTCAATCATAACTCTACTAAATCTATCATACAAAGCCTTTGTCGTTCGTTTCAAGACATAAAATGCCTTTCTTAGGCGAAGAGCCTTCCCTCAAGGAATGTTCGTACCAGGTGGTGCCTCCATGTAGTCAACAAGGTCCTTATTAAGAAAAACATTTTTAACGCCTATTTGGTATATAGTCCAGTTTCGAAGAGATGCAACAACTATAAGGATTCTAACAGTGGTCATACAACCAAATAGGGCAAAGGTTTTTTCATAGTCTATGCCATATTTATGTGACTATCATTTGGCTACTAACCTAGCCTTATATCTCTTAAGGGTCCCATTACTCTTTGTTTTTATCTTGTACACCCACCTAGATCTTATAGTTTCTTTTCCTGCGAAAGGTTTTGAAGAGTTCAAGTATGAGCATTTTTTAATGACTCTAATTCTATTTTCATGACTTTTAGCCATTCAGAGTTCTCTTTGGTTTGGGCATATGCTGAGGGTTCTACATAGGAGTGAATTAATGCTATACATTCTTTGTGCTTGGAAGAAAATGAATCATAGGATACAAATTTTTTTGGGGGTGTTGATATTCTGGAGGATCTCCTAGTTTGTGTATCATCTTCGCTTCTAATCTTTAAACACTTTTCAAGTACACATGGAGGTTTTTGAACCCTATGTTTAGTGTATTGCACATGGGTTTGATCACTCCATGATACTTCATCCCTTGATTCATCAACATTTCCAAGATCACAATCACAATCATCAACTTCATGCTTTGAAACAAAATCAAGTAGAAAGGAGTACTCATTTGCTTAGACTTTTCACCATCAAAGAACTTTTCTTTAATTTTTCATTTTTATAAGCATAACACCTATAACATTTTTGGTTGTCAGCATATCCAAAAAAAGTACAAGGAATAATCCTAGGTGAAAACTTGGCATTTTTGTTGGGTAAGACAAAACACTTATAACAAAAAATTCTTAATTTAGAATAATGATGGGTGAGTTTGAAAGTTTTTCGATAGGAGAGATATTTTATAATGATGAAGATGACATTCTGTTTATAATATGCACAATGGTTAAAACGACTTCAGCTCATAATACGAAACATGATTGTCAATAAGTTCTTGTGGTTTCCATAATGTGCCTATCTTTTGGCTAAGTTATTTTGTTATGGTGTATGTGCAAGATATTTGTTGTGCAATGCCATATAAATTGAGATAAACTTTAAATTATTTTGACAAAAATTCTCCCCTGAATTGGTACAAGAGATAAAAATGTTATTGTCAAACCTATTTTTGACTAAGTTATGAAAGTTTTGAAAATGCAAGAAAACTTCAGATTTATGTTTAATCCAAGTATATTTAGAAAAGTCGTTCACAAATATCACATAATATGCATATCCACATTTTGACATAATTTGTGTCAGATCCCAAACATCTATAAAATGATAATATCCAAGAATACAATACTTACAAGTAAAATTATTAATGTTACAAAATTTTTTCAAATTTGAAAAATATGAAAATTTGGATACATTTGGATGTCCTAATCTTCTATATCACAAGTTTAAATCTAATTTTTGGACATTACACTAAAATGTATTATTGGGTATCTCCAAAAAGTCCATGTAATAGAAGCCTCATTCTCTATGGCCTTCCCCAATCAACTCCCTTGACTGACAATCTTTTACCGAAGAACAATTTGATGAAAACGAGACATTACAACCATGGTCCAATATTTGCGAAACAGATAAGAGACTTAAATTTAATTTGGGAATATATCTAATTTTTTGGAATTAAAATCTTTTTAAGAGTTTTGAAAGGTTTTCTCAAAATTTTGTATTCCTTTTATTTTAAGAGATGTACCATCGACAGTGAAAATATTAAGCACACTTAAATTAGTATGATATTCAGATAAAATATCAAAATTTGGGTTCATGTGAAACAATACACCAGAATCAACAAGCAAAAAAAACTTACCAGGATTGGATTAGGATGAGACCACAACTCCAGTTGAAAAAGATGACCTTCTAAGAAAAAGTTGAAGAGATTCTACCAATTGTAACAAGGTGTGATCGTTGCAAAAAAATTTCTTTCTTTCTTTTTAGGGAAAAGACAAAAACTCTCACAAGGTCTCACTTGACATTTTGAAATAACTCGCTTTCGTTTTAGAAAAATTGCGGGAAAATGGAGAGACGAGATTCGCTCATCGGTACGAGGTAATTGAACCAAGGATCAAATTTATGCCTTTGCTTTGCCTAGATTTATCTAAGAAATTATTCTAAGTCCTAAATGCACATAGAATCAGACATGTGCTATGATTTTAAACTTGAAAATATGTATGCTTTTGGAAATGCTTCAAAGACTTAGATTTTTCCAAGTGATTTTTTAAATGGATTTAAAAATATCCTTTAAGGAATGACTTTGAAGTTCAAAAATCGATTTTGCCTTGAGAAATTGGAATTTGAAATGAACTTGAATTGAAATTTTGAGATTGAAGATTTTGAAATTGAATTCAAAGTTGAGAAATTTGAAATCTGAATTGATGGAAATTCGAATTTGGAGTTGATTTTTGAATTTAGAATTGAATTCAGAATCAAACTTGGAATTTTGAAATTGCTTTTAAAATTGAAATTGAAAATCAAAATTAGATTTGAAGTCGGAAATTAAGATTAAACTTTGAATTTAAAATTGAAGAATTGAAATTTGAAATGGAAAATGTAATTGAATCTGAAATTTAAATTGAAAACTAGAAGTTGAAATTGAAATTTTGGAAATGAAATTGGAATTTAGAATTGGAAATTCAAAATGAAATTTGAAATAAGAATCGAGGATTGAAATGAAATTAAGTATTGAGATTTGAAAAATAGAAAATTTGAATTTGACATTTGAATTTGAAAATGAAATTCAAATTTTAGAATTTGAAATTTGAATGAAATCGAAATCGAAATCGAAATCGAAATCGAAATCGAAATCGAAATCGAAATCGAAATTTAGAATTGGAAGTTTGAAAGAAAATTGAAAATTGAAATTGAAATTGAAATTGAAATTCGAAATTTGGAATTTGAAAAATAGTAAATTAAAATTAAAGTTATTTTTGGAAAGGAGGATTTTAGCAAGTCCAAAAATTCGAAAATACTTTGAATAAGTTTGAAAATATTGGAATAAAGTTAAAATTATTTTGAAAATGTTTTGAACTAAAATTGAAAATGTTTTGAAAGTGATTTGAAATAAACATGAAAATGATTTGAAAAATGACTTAGAATAAAATCAATAATATTTTAATAAGAAATTGGAAAAGAATTTCGAAAATCACTTGAAAAATGCTTGGAAATGGAAAATATTTTGAAAATTTTGAATTTTTATTAAAAGAGAAAAGAAATGGTGCAATTTCTATCTTAAAAGATGAATGTCTTAGAAGCATTTGTTTGAAATTGAATTTAAAAAGCAAATTTCATTCTTTAATAGAATTAAAACAAGATTAGTATTTAATATATTCATGACTATGGCCACAAACATATTCTAATTTAATCTTTATTTAAATTCCAATAAAGAATGAAATTAATTTTGTGCATTTGAATTAAAATAAGATTAAATTTTCATATATTTATGACTATGGCCACGAATATACTCCGAATTAATCTTTATTTTGGATTCTAATAAAGGAAGAAAATGCATTTTTTGTGAAATATGATGATTTTTGAAATTGAGTTAAGAGTGAAAGTCAATTTTATTTAATAAAGAATAATAATTCTAAATATTATTCGTATTTCGACTATGGTTGTAAATATGAACTTTACTTAGCATTATTTATCCTTTATTAAATAGTGCACGTGCCATTCGTGTTTCCATAGTGTTTTTAAGAAAATAAAAAAATGCAACAAATTAAAATGAAGGAAAATTAAACTAATATGCTCATTCGTTCTAAACTAAGCATAAAGTAAATTTCTCATTAATATAATTATCACAACCCTTGAATGAATTACATTAATTTAATAGAAAGAAAAGAAAAATCTTGCAAAATGAGCAAACATGTTAGAAATAAATGTAGACATTTATGGATTTTCTTCAATTATTGAAAAATTGAGAAAAAATCATAATTTAGCCTTTTTATGCCCTAAAAAATGAAAGAAAAATCCATAAACATATTATAAATTGATGAAATTTGATTTGAAGGTTCCTAATAACCTTAAAAGTATCCTAGAATCGAAAAATGCAGAAAACGTTTGGTGGAAAACCCGAATTTGGTTTTTTTTTGTCAAAGTAAAACAATATATTTCAAAATTGAGATATATAAATCCACTCTGTCAGAGTATTTTTAATGAATGGAAGCCTAAAACAACTCAGATTGAGCTGAAAATTGATTCCATGGATTCCTAACTCTTCAAGGAAGCATCTCCCTTTTACAGATCTCGAAAAGCATTTTTAAAACTCGATATATCATTAAAACATTGAGAAATAAATTTTGAAATCAGGAAATTGAGCTTTGACAGACAAGTTTATGTAATTTTTGAGTTTCAGGGGCTAAACTGAATCAATTTCTCTCAAATTTGTGGGAGAAGTTTCTCAGTTCAACCATAAAACATTTTCAATTTACAGTTCTAGAAAATGATCTCCCATTGGGGAGATTCCATCTGATCAAGTTGATCAAAAATCTGTAAAAGCCTATGAAAAAAAATTAATGGGTTTCTGATTTTTTATCCGAATGACAGATGAAAACTTAATGAAAATTTATGAAAATTGACATGCATAAACTAGATATTCTAAGGAGAAAACTCATTTTTACAGATCTAAAAAATGATCTCCCATTAGGATGATATGAATGCAACAATTGATTTTAAGTCGGAATAATGCCTGAAATTGAAAACAGACAGTGTCTTGACTTAAATTGCAAAAAAAAATAGAAATACTCCATAGAAATGGATAAAAGTTTACATGAAGAAACTAGACATGCATATGGAGAGGATCTTTTTTACAGATCTTGAAAATGATCTCCCATTAGGGAGATATGATTCTAACAAAATGGGTTAAAAACCAAACCCTAAAAGTGACAGTATAACAGGGTTGCGGTTTTTGGCCAAAAATAGATATGAAAACACCATAGAAATTGATGAAAATTAGTGTGAACAAACTAGACTCAATTCTGGAGACATCCCTTTTTACGTATTTGAAAGATCATCTCTAGTTAAGGAGAAATCATTCCAACATGTTGGTCTAATTTCAGGCCAAATTTGAACGAGGCTAAATAGTAGGGTCCGAATCCCGATTTTTTGAGTGATCAAACTAACTGAGATTGATCTTATTTTTTGTGTGGATCCCGAAAACATACTAATAAAGATATGGTAAAAAAATTAGATCAAAATAAGATCCAATTATATGCGAAATGATAAGAAAAAAATGGACCAGAATTGGAAATATCATCTCAACTAATTGAATAAAATAGAATCTCAAAAATGAATTGATCCAATGATCAAAACGTGAGATCTATCATTCTAGATCATTGATGATAATGAAAATGATATAAAAACATAAATGAAAGCATATAAAATGAAATAAAAAACATTGGGGCATAAATTGAAATTGATTTTGCCCATAAAATGTGAAACTTGATCTATTGAAGATCAAATCCCAATTCTAAATGGCCAGAAATGAAAATGCATAAAGTAAATAGCAAATTGAATGGATAAAAAAAAATAGAAATTAACCTGGAATTAAGCTAGATCTACATTGCTATCTACGTGAAATTGAAAGAAAATTCAAGAAAGAAGAGAAGAAAGGGGGGGGGGGGGGGGAGGGGGCGATTTTTAAGAAATTAAAAAAAAATAGAAAGAAAAGAGAAAAATCAAAAGAGAAGGAGAGAGAGGGCCTACCTTGGGCTTCTTTTTTGCTCCAGCCACCAATCCAAGCTTGAACCACAAATGCAAAGGAGAAGAGTTTTCATCTTTGGAAAACTCGTCAACTTCTAAGGGGAAGGAAGGAGAGAGATAGGAGAGAAGAAGGGAAAGAGAGAATTCTTTTGTTCTCTCAATTTCTCAACTTTTCAACTCATGAGAAGAGAGACCCCCAAGGGGTCTATTAATAGTTGAGAATGGGGATGGCTTTTGCAAAATGATAGATATGGGACTAAAAAATCTCAAGAAGGAGGTGCCAAGACCATGTAGGCATTTCTTTTTTTTTTTCAAATGGGCATAAATGTCATTTCATGAAGTCTTTGACACATGGCACCCCTCTTGCACATGGGTGCCCATGTGGGTCTTTTTTTAATTGTGTAGATGGGAAAAGTGGACCTTCTTTTGAAAATTTGACATATGGCATTACTTGGCAAGTGATTCCCATGTGTGCTTTTTAAAGTACAGGGGTTTTTAAAGGCACCTTGAAAAACAATTTTGATTTAAAATGCCAAGTGGCGCCCCTCTTTTGGAAATGCTTTTTGGTTTTGAATTTAAGATAGAAAGGGAAATAAAATATGAGAAATGAAAGAGGAATTTTGGAAATAATAGGATTCAAAAATCCAATCTTGATTTATGAAATTCAAATTGGGTAAAAACCGGATCTAGATTGAATTTTGAGATTTTTTGCAAAAGTACTGATTTATGTTTCTGAAGTTTCAAAGATTGTTTTGAAATTGGGGATAAAAATTGGATTTTGATTTTAAATTTGAAATCCCCCAATTGATTTTGAATAAAAAATGGATTTTGAAATTGGATCTGGATCCATTTTGACATTTCGAAATCCAAATTAAATTTTGAACTAGATCTAGGGCATTTTTCAAAAGATTTTTGAAATTCAAAGGTTATTTTTGAATTTGGGGATAAAAATTAGATTTTGATTTTACATTTGAAATCCCCAAATTGATTTTGAATAAAAAATGGATTTTAAAACTGGATCTGGATCCATTTTGACATTTCGAAATCCAAACTGAATTTTGAACTGGATCCAGGATATTTTTCAGAGGATTTTTGCAAAATGATGAACTTTAATTTGAAAACCATAGATTGATTATGAAATTAGGATAAAATTTGAGTTTTACAAAGGATCTGGATCTGAAGTTTTGAAAAAGATTGGATCTCGATTTGAAGGAAATTGTTTCGAAATGGGAATCGAACCTTGAATATGGTTTTCTGAAGAAATTTAAAAAAATGAAAAAGCCCAAATTCATAATAAGATTGAGATTTTTTTTATTTTGGATCTTGGATCTGACTCAGAGGATGAAATTGGATCTTGGATCTGAATCAGAACCCAAGAAGTGAAATTGAATCTCAGATGTTAGATTAATCTGAGTTCAGAAATTGATTTGATTTGACTTCTGAACATATCAGAAGGTGGATCCAGACTGAAATGGATCCAAAATGGTTAATTGGATCCTGGATATCCGATAGGATATTATAGGTTGAAAGAATGAATTGGACTCTGGATATAGATTTCTGAATGAATTATATAAAAAATTCAGGTCCGGGAAGAAATTAGACACCAGATCCAGCATTGAATCCAACATCCGAATTGAAATGGATCGGATTTTGGATATTGATAAGATATTAGATGAAGGAATTGATCCGAGTCCGAATTTGGGGTCTGTCCCAGTTCAAAAATTGTTGGAAACAGTGTCCCGTATATTTTTTATTTTTTTGGTCTTCGCCTTGTAGGGCCAGAACCACGGTACTAGACTGGTCTGAACTAATTTGAAGTGGACTGGATTGTAATGAACTGAATCAGAAGCCAATGAACTGATTTCAGAGCTAAATCACTAGCTCAACCAGCTGGAGTCAGCTTGATCTGGACTGTATCGAGCTCAAACGAGATCAAATGAGCTGAAACATAGGTCTGAGTGACATTGAACTGGAACTGAGCTGTTCGAACTCCTGGTGAACTTAGATCAGACTCACTCGGATGAGATCTAATGGATTTGACTGACTTGGGGATAGTTTGGTTAAGATTCAAACTAAAATAAGCTTATTTCGCCTGAAACGAGCTAAATTAGCTGAAATGGTTAGGAATGGTCAGGATTCACTCATCGCGAGCTCAGGAGAGTTAGAAATGACAGATATTCTAGCTTCTTTGAACTTGAGATGAGTTTGGTTAAACCTAATTGACGAAAAAGTCTAAGGGTGACCTAGAGGTAAAATGGTAATTTTATTAGCAGAACGGGGTAAACCGGTCTCTAAACTGGAGTGGACCTAGGGGTGAGACTCGATACTGCCCTGCAAGGTTTTGGCATCTGCGAAAATAAATGTCCGGAATGAACTTGAAAAATTTAGGGTGTTTACACAAGGACATAACTCCAACGAATGAATCTTGTGAGTTGCTTAACTTAGGACATATGTGTTTAATATGTCTCGGTTCATGGCAATAGTTACAAATAAATTTTCTTTCGTTGTCATACTCATTGCCCTGTCTCTCCCAATGAGGTAGTTTGTATATGTGAGCGTTGATTCCCGTTCTAGATATGGCCAAAACAGATTCTTTATTATTCTTGAGTGTGTACTTTTTCAACTTATTTTCTTCCATACTCAATTCTTCAATTGGATATACAATAGAGAATTTTTTTCCTCTACTTAAGAGAACCGACTTGGTGGCTTCAAATTAGAGCTTTAATCCATTTATAAATTGATAAAAGTGCTCTGTATCTAGTTGCTTTTGCCAAAGCTTAATGTCCAAAGGACAATGCTACTTTGGTTCAAGAAGAGCCAACTCTTCATAAAGTTTGGATAACCCATTCTAGTACTCTCTAATGCTCTTATCACCTTGTGTCATGGTCTGAATATTATCTTGTAAATTGCACACGTGCAATATCTGGAAGGGAATGCATATTTTTGAGGTATTCCTATGCATTATTAGCATGCTCAAATTTCGCAAGGCTAGAACATTTCTTGATATTAACGCTATTAATAAGCCAAGACATAATCTTTGTATGTTATATTCTACAATCTTTTTATTTTCTCTCATAATCGGATATAGCCTTAGATTTTTCCTCACCAAAAAGATAAACTTCCTTTGCGTTCTCCAACTTAGTGAGGATGAATTTAGGCTCCGAATCAAATCCATCAACTAATCCCCAGAAACCCTCCTTCATGCTTCATGATTGAAGAGCACATTACATAGTTAATATCATTAAGTTTATTGGGCATGATGGAGACACTTGTCTGAAGTATGCAGAAATATAAAGAATGCTAAAATGCATTCACAATCTCCAACCACGGAGAAATATCAAAAGAGAGCAATACACAAGTCCACTATGGGATAATATATACACAAGCTTTATAAAAAGCACAACTAAAATAAAGAGACTCTTTTATTAAAAGAGAGAGCATGAAAAATGCTTAAGAAATACAAGTAGTCTCACCCCTATTTATACAAAGTGAGAGGGCTGAAAAAGGAGCCAAAAGGGGGGCTCCCAAAGAGTCGTTAGGCGCCCCCAAAGGTCACATTTGTGACCGTTGGGGGCCCCAACGACTCTATTATGGTGCCCCCTTTTGGCGTGAATCCAAAAGTAAAAAAGATAAAAAAGAAAAAAAGAAAAAAAGGTTTTAAAGAAAAGAAAAATACATTGTTTATAAAACAATGTGAAAAGACTATAATACCACTATCGGGTATTATAGTCTTACATATGATTTAACACCCCCCTCAAACTTTACGGGAGAATGACAGAAAGTTTGCCAAGGAGAAACATGAAGCGAGGCGCAGGAAGTGCTTTAGTGAAAAAATCTGCTAGCTGATATTCTGATGTGACATATGGCAATGCAACTGTTCCACGTAGATACTCATATCGAACATAGTGGCAGTCCATTTCAATATGTTTGGTCCGTTCATGAAAGGTGTGATTGCTGGCAATATAAATGACACTTTTATTGTCGCAACACAGTTTTGAGGCGTCGATAATGCTTACCCCCGTGTCTTTGAGAAGACTTCGAAGCCACACAAGTTCCATTGTAGTAGTTGTCATAGCCTGGTACTCAGCTTCAGTTGAGGATATGGAGACTTTCTGTTGCTTCTTGCATCTCCAAGCAATTAAAGAATCTCCTAAAAAGACACAAAAGCCAGTAGTTGAGATTCTATCATTAGGATTACCTCCCAAATCTGTATCAGTATAAGCAAATAAATTTAATGGAGAAGAGGAGAATAAAAATAGCCCTTTAGTTATAGTATTTTTGATGTATCGGATGATCCGGAATACAACACTCGTATGCACAGTTGTAGGGGCATGCTGAAATTGGCTAGCAGAGTGAACAACATGAGCGATGTCAGGTCTGGTGATAGTAAGATATGTGAGAGATCCAATGAGTTGTCTGTACGGTGTGAGATCTTCTAGAAGAACCCCATCCTCCAACCTTAATTTTACGTTGATTACTTCTGGAGTCTCCACCTTTTTATCATCTGAAATACCAGACTTAGCACATATATCTGCAACAAGTTTAATTTGTGACAATATATATCCTCGAGGAGAATATGCAACCTCAATGCTAGGAAAATACCGAAGAAAACCTAAATCAGACATGTCAAAACTATCCTTTAGCATATTTTTAACATTAACAATACTATGTTGATCATTTCCTGTGATAATCATGTCATCAACATAAAGCAACGAGATAACAATATTCGTACCTACACTTTTCATAAAGAGGGCAGTGTTAGTATAACATGAGCGAAAACTCAATTTGTTCATGATATCACTAAATCGATCATACCAAGCCTTGGGGACTTGCTTAAGACCATAAAAGACTTTTAAAAGTTTAAGAGTTTGACCTTGTCCAATGTTAACTCCCGGTGGCGAATCCATATAGACTTTTTCAATTAGATTTTCATTTAAAAAGACATTCTTCACATCAAGTTGATATATAGGCCATTTCTTGGTTGATGCGACAATTATTAAAGTTCTAACACTTGTCATTCTGGCTATAGGAGCAAATGTTTCCTCATAGTCAATTCCATATTCTTGCAGATATCCTTTAACCACTAATCTGACTTTATATCTTTTTAAGGATCCATCGCTTTTGGTTTTAACCTTAAAGACCCATCGACATCCAATAGGTTTTTTATGAGAAGGTAAGCTTACAATTTTCCAAGTATTGGCCTTTTTTAAGGCATCTAACTCAATTTGCATGGCTTCAACCCAATGCGGTATAGTTTTGGCTTGATTATAATGAGTCAGTTCATAATATGAATGCAGTGTTAACAAACATGCTCGATAGCTAGGAATAAGAGACTCATATGACACAAACCTATTAGGTGAAATTGATTCTCTAGAAGATCTTCTAATAGGATTTTCTTCTGAATATTCGGTTAGATAAGAAAATTTCTCCAAAGCACTAATAGGCCTTTCTTGATCTCTTCTGGTATAAACATTAATGTTTTTACTACTAATATCACCATTAGATGATATATCAATAGTGGATACATCACATGTATCCTCTATATCTTCAAGATGATTCATGGAATCGTTACACACATCATCAATAAGGTCATGTAGAAACATGTAATCAACTTCATTTTGGTTATTTAATTTTTCAAATCCATTCTCTTCTTCCAAAAATATTACATCTTTTGAAACATATAGTTTGTTATTTTTAAAATCAAAACATCTATAGCTTTTTTTATTTTTCCCATAACCTAGAAAAACACATTCAATCGCTTTTAGAGATAACTTGTCTCTCTTATGCAAGAAAACAAAGCATTTACAACCAAAGATGCGAAGACGATTGAAGTCAGAAGGGAATTTAAAAAGTTTTTCATATAGAGTGACATTCTTTAGTTTAGAAGAAGGCATTGTATTTATCAAATATGTTGATGCTAAGACAGCTTTGGCCCAAAGTTTTTTGAAATATTTTTAGATACAAGTAAAGTTCTAGCGGTTTCAATAATATGCCTATGTTTTCTTTCCGCTAGTCCATTTTGTTGTGGAGTCTTAGGACATGACTTTTGATGACAAATTTCATTTTGTTTTAAATAATTTTGAAATCCAATAGACAAGTATTCTCCACCAGAATCGGATCTGAGAATGGATATATTACTTTGAAATTGATTTTGTATTTTTATATGAAATTCTTTAAAGAAGGAAAACACTTCCGATTTATGACTAAGGAAGTAAATCCAAACATATTTCTTGAAGTCATCGATGAAAGTGACATAATAAGAGTAACCACCTTTAGACATCACCGGAGATGAACCCCAAACATCCGAGTGCACCAATTCAAAAGGTCTTGAAGAGAGAAAAGTTCTAGTTGAAAATGGAATAGACTTCATTTTCCCAAAAATGCAATAGATGTCTTTTTCCTTACAAAATTTGTTTTCAAATGGAAAAAGATACATTTTCGAATAACTTGGATGTCCAAGTTTTTTATGCCAAGTTTCAATATTTTTATTTTGGACATAAGTACAAAAAGAGTTTGTAGGAAGGTTTAGATGATCTACATAGTAGAGGTCGCCTTTCCTATGGCCTTGCCCAATCCGCTTTCCAGACTGTAGATCTTGCACATAACATCCATTAGATGAGAAAGATATTTCACATCCATGGTCGACAATTTGAAAAACTGAGAAAAGATTTAGATTTAATTTTGGAACAACTCTAACTTTTGGAACAAAAAGATTTTTAGAATTTTTAGAATCAAGAGTTCCAATACTTGTGATTTTTAAAAAAGTTTCATCGGTTGTGGAAACACACGAACCTCTTGAATTGGTGTATACATCGATTAATGCATTCTCATGTGGGGTCATATAAAATGAGGCTCCGGAGTCTAAGATCCAAGAATGCGTACCAGGAGGTGAAGTTAGGGGTGGCAATTTCTGACACGACCCACCAACCCGACCCGCCAACCCGCTTCTTAGCCGGGTTCGGGTTTGGCTTAAACGGGTTTGTGTCATAAACGGGTTCGTGTCATAAACGGGTCGACCCGCCTAACCCGTTTATTAAACGGGTTAGGTTCGTGTTAAGGGTATGCCAACCCGCCAACCCGTTTAATAAACGGGTTAGGCTGGCGGGTCAACCCGTTTACCCGAACCCGACCCGCTAACCCGCCCGCTAACCCGCCAACCCGTCAACCCGTAAACTTTTCAATGTAAAACCCTGAACCCGACCCGTTTATTAAACGGGTTAACCGTGTCGTGTCGGGTTACCCGTTTAATAAATGGGTCGGGTTCGTGTTTGCCACAGCCGACCTGTTTAATAAACGGGTCGGGTTCGTGTTGAGGTATGCTGACCCGCCGACACGACCCGCCAACCCGACCCGATTGCCACCCCTAGGTGAAGTAGATGCAATTGCCGCACCTGATGTGGAGGAAGTTGCTTTGAGAATTTGTTGAAGAGCCATAGAAATTTGACCAAGTGTTTCCTTGAGGTATCTGCTCTTCCCTTCATCTTCTTTGGTAGTGGATTCTTCAAAAGAAGCCACCTTAGGCTTGAATGTCCCATTTAGTTTCGGGCAAAAGGGTTTAATGTGACCCGGCTCATAGCAATAATGGCATACAATCATTTTTCTTCCTCCACCATAGTTGTCTTGCTTTCCAAAGTGAGGTGGTTTGTATGTTTTGACATTGTTACCGGGTTTAGATACGACAAGCACTTCATCAATGCTTTTACTCATGCCAAGCCTAGTTTCTTCTCGAGTAATTTCGGCTATAGCATCTTCAATAGGAGGAAAAATAGATCTATGAAGGAGTGAAGTGTTAAAATACATGTAATCAATATATATATATGTGTGTGTGTGTGTGTGTCCATCATACCCGATAAGGGTGTTCCTGTATTTCTGCCCAATAGGAGTTGTAGTCATTTTTATATTTTTTCTTATTTTCTTCTTTATCCTTTTTCTTGCTTTTCTTTTTTCTTTTTTCTTTTTATAAAATGCATTTAATGCATTCACATTGGGGGTCCTAACGACACCTTGTTGGGCCTCCCAATGTGGTCTCTCTCTCTGGCTTTTGTCCCTCTCTCTCACTCTCCTTTGCCTATAAATAAGTGGGGTCTGCCCCTTTGTAAAGTATGGCTTCTTGAAGCCCTTTCTTGTATTTATAAAGATTTTATGTTTGCAAGCCATTGTTGGCTTTTGTGTATGACCATTTTGGACTTGTTCTTTGCTTTCTATGTGTGAATGTCTATTGTAGGACATTGTTCTTATTTTCGCATATTTCATTACATGGTATCAGAGCAAGGTGTATGCTCTTGATTCTAGATATAGCTAGTTGACTAGTTATATTTTTCATATTATATTTCTCTCTTGGTTTGTCTTCTTGAGTTTAAAATGGAAGGAGAACAAAAGCTTGATCTCTCCTTCAAACTTAATGGTACCAACTACATGATGTGGGCCGCCGCCATGGAGAACAACCTCAAGGGTAAAAAGCTTTGGGGATATGTCATGGGCACTATTTCGGAACCGCAACTCCAACTCACCACGATGGATGGTGATCAAGAAAAAGCACTTGAAGGAAATGCCCGCATAAAAGATATTGAAGATCACCAATTTAAAGTTGAAGATTGGGAAAACAAACATGCAAAAATTCATGCTTGGTTCATGAACAATGTGGAGCTCAAAATTTGCGCCAACATTGCTAAATTTCGAATGGCAAATGAAGCATGGTTCTTTATGAAAGGTATGTATACTCAAAAGGACCTTGCTCGTCAATTCTTTCTCCAAGAAAAAATCTGTAATATTAAGCGAGGGGAAATGGGTGTAAGAGATTACTTTAGCACCCTTGGACCCTTATTGGATGAGCTATCCCTACTAAAACCAAAGTGGGTCTCTAGTGAAGATGTGGAACTAAAGAGAGAACAAATG
Source organism: Nuphar pumila (assembly GCF_984573655.1). Lineage (NCBI taxonomy): Eukaryota > Viridiplantae > Streptophyta > Magnoliopsida > Nymphaeales > Nymphaeaceae > Nuphar > Nuphar pumila. Next base: position 69,540,175 of record NC_143261.1, read on the forward strand.
AAAAAAGAACATTTTTTTCAATTTCTACATGGGCTTAGGCCCGAATATGAACAAGTTAGATCCTCCCTACTTCATAGATCTAAACCTCTTCCTTTGGAAGATGCTATAGCCGAAATATGCCAAGAAGAAACTCATCTTAGCATGATTAAGGGAGGAGATGAAGTTTTGGCCGTGTCTAAACCCGACAATCATGTGAAAGCTTATAAGCCTCCACGCTTTGGGAGGCAAAATAACTATAATGGCAACTATAGAAAAGCCATTTGCCATCATTGCCAAGAATAAGGTCATATAAGACCTAATTGCCCTAAGCTAAATGAAGCCCCAAAAGGTAAGGTTGCCTCCGTTGAAGAAATTACACAAAAGGAGGAGCCCATCAAAGCGGAGTCCTTCTCTCTTGCTCAACTATCGGAGGCACTTTAAATTCTACTCAGATCGCCATCAACTTCGGGTGTCGCCATAGCTTCTTCTTCTCCTCCGGGTATGTCCTCTTGGATTCTTGATTCTGGAGCTTCCTTTCATATGACCCCACTTGAAAATGGGCTATCCAATTTGTGTAATAACTCTAAAAACTCTTATTTTCAACTGCCGATGGTACATCTTTACAAGTAAAAAGTTTTGGAATTTTAAATTTTTCCAAAGATTTCTTTGTGCCAAACGTACGAGTGGTATCTCAACTTAATTTAAATCTCCTTTTTGTTTCTCAAATATGTGATCAGGGATGTGAAATCTCCTTCTCAACTAAGGATTGCTCTATACAGGATCTCCGGTCCGGGAAGCAGATTGGGCAAGGCCATAGGAGGGGAGATCTCTATTACATGAGCAACTTGAAACTTCCCACTAATTCTTTTTGTAATCATGTCCAAGATAAAAATATTGAAACTTGGCACCAAAGACTTTGACATCCAAGTTTTTCAAAAATGTACTTTCCTTTTGGAAAGAAATTTTGTAATGAGAAACATTTTGTTTGCAAGAATTGTGTTTTTGGGAAAATGAAATCCAGTCCTTTTCCAAATAGAACTTTTGTGTCCAAAAGACCTTTTGAGTTAGTTCACTCGGACGTATGGGGCCCTTCCCCGGTCATATCGAAAGGAGGATATTCCTATTATGTTACTTTCATTGATCTATTTTCTCAATTTAAAATCCGAAGTCTTTGTCTGTTTCAAGAAATTTCATATGATAGTCAAAAATCAATTTTCAAGTAATATCTCTACTCTTAGATCCGATTCGGGTGGAGAGTATCTATCAAATGAATTTCAAAATTATTTGGAAACAAATGAAATTTGTCATCAAAGATCATGTCATAGGACTCCTCAACAAAACGGTCTAGCTGAAAGAAAGCATAGATACATTTTGGAAACCACTAGGACACTTCTTATTTCCAAGGAAATTCCAAAAAGTTATTGGGTCGAAGCCGCTTTAACATCAACTTACTTGATAAATTGAATGATATCTTCATCCTTACAAAATACATCTCCATATGAAAAATTATTTGAAAGAACACCCGATTTCAATAGATTAAGAATTTTTTAGTGTAAATGTTTTGTCCTTACACATAAAAGAGATAAATTATCTCCTAAAGCTATTGAATGTGTTTTGTTAGGATATGGAGAAAATCAAAAGGGTTTTAGATGCTTTGACCTTAAAAATAACAAACTATATGTCTCTAAAGATGTAACCTTTTTAGAAAATGAAAATGGTTTTGTGAAAACTAAAGATATTGACGAAAGCGAATATGCTTTCTTATTTGATCTTCTTTCTCAAGAAGATGTGACTCTCAAGAAGAGGAAATTTCTAATGATTTGTTGAATAACTTAGAGGATATTCCTCTTAAAATGAAAGTGATAGAACAATCCAAACCTATGTTAGGCGTGGTCAACAAGTTCCCATGAGTGCCTTAGAAAAATGTAAGGAAGAGAAGCCCACAACAAAAATAGCTCTCAAATAATGCTCACTCAAGCACAAGAACCACTAGGGTTCATACAAAATACCCGAAAGAGGGTATGCACAAAGAAGAAAAATAAACTTCATTAAAATGGGAGAAATCCCAACTCAAAAGTATATAGTACAAGGGGACAAACCCCCATATTTATAATGTTTGAAGAAGGGAGTCATAGAAAGAGTTGTTGGACTCTCCAATGGCTCTAATAGAGTCGTTGGAGTGTCCAACGACTCTTTCATGGACTTTGCTTTTTGACTTAGTCAAAAAGCAAAGGTTTAAGAAAGTGTCCAAAGGTTTTTGCTTTATGCTTTTTGACTTGGTCAAAAAGCATAAGCTTACAATGGTCCAAACCAAAAAAATAAAGTTAACTATGGTAAAAAAAAAATATTTTAAAGTTAACTAACTATCCTATTGTAACTAAACTAAAAGATTACATATGATGGGGTATTTACATATGAGATTGTCTATGAGATTACAACTTTTAACACTCCTCCTCAAACTTATGGTTGAACAACTGAAAGTTTGTCCAAAAGAAAGCAGAATCATGGAGCAGCAAGAGGTTTGGTAAAGAAGTCTGCTTGTTGATATTATGAGGAGACATATGGAAGCTCAATGGTGCCTTGTAAAAATTCCTCACGTACGTAGTGACAGTCCATTTAAATATGTTTGGTCCATTCGTGAAATGTTTGATTGCTGGAAATGTAAATTTTTTTTTTATTGTCACAACATAATCGTGATGCTTTTGTGCTCTCAACACCCATATCTTGCAGCAGTCGTCTCAACCCGACTACTTTCGTGGTGGTTGTAGTCATGGCTCTGTACTCGGATTCGGTTGATGAAAGAGAGATTTTTTGTTGCTTATTACATCTCCAAAAGATCAATGATTCTCCTAAAAACACACAAAGCCTAGTAGTTGAGTGTCGATCATTTGGATCACCTCCACAATCTACATCAGTATAAGTAGTTAGTTCTAATGAAGAAAAAGCAGACAAAAAAAGTCCTCTACAAATAGAGCTTTTAAGATATCTAATAATTCGCAATACCGCTCCCATATGAACAGTAGTGGGTGCATGCTGAAATTGACTTGTTGTGTAGACAACATGTGCAATTTCAGGTCGTGTGATGAAAATGTAAGACAATGCCTCAACAAGCTGTCTGTAAGGTGTTGAGTTCTCAAGTGGTTCTCCATCATCCATCTTCATTTTGCTATTTACGATTTCAGGAGTGTCTACATGTCTTTCATCTGAAATACCTGACCTGACAATAATATCTAAAGCAAATTTAGACTGAGTTAGTAAATATCCTCTAGAAGAGTATGCAACTTCTATACCAAAAAAGAATTTCAAAAATCCTAAATCACTCATTTCAAAATGTGTTTTAAGAAATTTTTTAATATTGTAAACTCCCTGTTTATCACTTCTGGTAATGATCATGTCGACAACATAGAGGAGAAGGATAATAATACATGCATGAGAGTTCTTAACAAACAAAGTTGTGTCAGAAAGACAAGATTGAAAACCAAAATCAAGTATAATCTTACTAAACTTATCATACAAAGCTTTCAGAGCTTGTTTAAGTCCATACAAAGCCTTATTTAAGCGAAGAGTTTTCCCTTCAAGGATATTAATTCCTGGTGGTGGATTCATGTATACTTCTTCAGCTAAACTTTCATTTAGAAATGCATTCTTAACATCCATTTGAGAAATATGCCATTTCTTTATAGAGCAAGAGCTATCAAGATTCTAACAGTGGTCATTCTAGCTGCTGAGGCAAAGGTTTCTTCATAGTCTATTCCATATTCTTGGGAATAGCCTTTGGCAACTAAACAAGCTTTAAATATCTCAAGAGTGCCATCACTTTTGGTCTTAACTTTGTATACCCATCGACAATCAATAAGTTTTTTGTTGGGTGGAATGTCTTGAATAGTCCAGATATTTGCCTTTTCTAAGGCTTCTATTTCTATTGTCATAGCTTTAACCCACTCGGGGTGATCTTTGGCTGTAGCATAACTAGAAGGTTCTTCATAAGAGTGTATTAAGGCAATGTAGGCCTGATACTTCGGTGAAAAAGACTCATGACAAATTTTGCAAAAGTTTTGAGATTCTAGTGGACTTTCTAGTTGATATTTGGTCTTGTTCTTTTGTATATTTTTCAAAGGCACATGGTCTTTCTAAGTTTCCTCGTCTAAAATATTGAATACACTCTTGATTGCTATCAACTGGTTTTGTGTTAGTCATATCGCTCTGATCATCTTGATCAATATCACTTTCATTACTCCTTAGAACTAGGTCCAATAAAAATAAATACTTGTCTATTTTCGTAGAATTTTTATTTTTAAAAGGACTTTCATTTTCTAAAAATGATACATTTCTTGAAACATATAGTTTGTTATTTTTAGAATCGAAACACCTGTAACCTTTTTGATGACTTGCATATCCTAAAAGGGCACATGGAATAGCACGTGGAGAGAGTTTATCATTCTTATCGACAATCAATAAGTTTTTTGTTGGGTGGAATGTCTTGAATGGTCCAGATATTTGCCTTTTCTAAGGCTTCTATTTCTATTGTCATAGCTTTAACCCACTCGGGGTGATCTTTGGCTCTAGCATAACTAGAAGGTTCTTCATAAGAGTGTATTAAGGCAATGTAGGCCTGATACTTCGGTGAAAAAGACTCATGACAAATTTTGCAAGAGTTTTTGAGATTCTAGTGGACTTTCTAGTTGATATTTGGTCTTGTTCTTTTGTATATTTTTCAAAGGCACATGGTCTTTCTAAGTTTTCTCATCTAAAATATTGAATACACTCTTGATTGCTATTAACTGGTTTTGTGTTAGTCATATCGCTCTGATCATCTTGATCAATATCACTTTCATTACTCCTTAGAACTAGGTCCAATAAAAATAAATACTTGTCTATTTTCGTAGAATTTTTATTTTTAAAAGGACTTTCATTTTCTAAAAATGATACATTTCTTGAAACATATAGTTTGTTATTTTTAGAATCGAAACACTTGTAACCTTTTTGATGACTTGCATATCCTAAAAAGGCACATGGAATAGCACGTGGAGAGAGTTTATCATTCTTATCTGTAAATACAAAGCATTTGCACCCAAATACCCTCAACCTAGAATAATTTGAAGTTTGCTTATAAAGTTTTTCAGTGGGAGAAGTATTGTTTATCAAGGAAGAAGGCATCCTATTAATAAGATAAACAGTATTTAAAGTTGCTTCGGCCTAAAAAAAATTTGGTACTTGATGTGTAATGAGTAATGTTCTTGTTATTTCTATAATATGCCTATGCTTTTTTTTAGCTAAGTCATTTTGTTGAGGGGTGTAGGGACATGATTTTTGATGTGAAATCCCATATAAGTTTAAATAATCTTTAAATTCTTTTGATAAGAATTCTCCCCTTGAATCAGTGCGAAATATCGAGATATTACAAGGTTTTAAAACCCATGACTCGGAACTCGACTCGTTCTTTATTGACTCGTGACTCGGCGGGTCAACTCGGTGACTCAGACCGGGTTTTGTTAACTTTTGATTTTAAAAGAAAAACAATATATAATTTGTCTGAAACCATGTTTTTGAGTAAACATAGTCTCCAAATGTCTGTAAGAATATAAAAACAACTGCAAAGAGCTATAGAGGTTTGCTTGAATAATTGAATTTGATATCTATACAAGCACTTTGACTAATTCATGACTTGAATTAGAGGATTTGGTCACCATGAGTTCAGTCTGCTACTACCTAAGGTTCCTAAAATGGCCAATCATATATGCTAGCTTGTTTTAAAAGTTTTAATTCCCTCTCTAACAAATTCATAAATGTAAAACAGGGATATATGTGCATATTGAAAGTTTACAGAATGCCCAATATCAACATAAATAAGCAATTTTCTCTCATGTATAAAACTATGAAGGAAATATATTAATGGCACAACTATAAAAAGACTACTAATATTTGAATATGTACAATGCTTGTTCACAAAACAAATGGATGATGAAACCTAAATGTGACTTCCCATAGGCACAGATGACCCGCCATATATAGTGAGAATCATTTCTTTAAAATATTTTGCTAGAATAAGTTGATAACACAGGGTGAACAATAGTTCGAACAACATGGCGATTTTATTCTATGGATTTAAATGCTTTTTTATCTTTAAATGATTTTTATTTTCTTTTTTGTACAAAATCTGGGGGTAACCCTTGTTAAAATATATGTACTTATATATTTCGAAACTGTAATTTGAAACTCAAAAAAAAAAATTCAAACATCCCAAAACTCGCCCGAGTCAGGCCGAGTCAAGCCGAGTCAGGCCGAGTCAAGCCCGAGTTTTGGCAAACCGAGTTTGCCTTGCCGGGTTGACTCGTTGGAGGGGCGAGCCGAGCCGAGTCAGCCGAGTCAACGAGTTGACTCGGCGAGTTTTAAAACACTGAGATATTATTCTTAAATTGATTTTTGACCATATTGTGAAATATTTGAAAATACGAGAACACTTCGGATTTATGTTTAAGAAAATAAATCCAAGTGTGTCGTGTAAAGTAATCTACAAAAATCACATAATACATAAAACCACTTTTTGATATAACCGGTGCGGGACCCCTAACATCAGAATGTATAAACTCAAGTGGTCATGTAGTAACAAAGATTCTTTCTTGAAAAGGTAGTCTTTTTATTTTTCCAAGAATACATTTTTCACATATAAAAGCTTCAAAATTACAAAAATTTTCCATGTTTGGAAAAAAACTGAATCTTGGACATACAAGGATGACCAAACCTTTTGTGCTAAAGATGCAAGTCTAATTTTTTAACATTACAACATAGTGTATTCTTGGGTATTTCCAAAAAATTCATGTAGTACAAGCCTCCTTCTCTATGGCCTTCCCCAATCGGCTTCCCTGATTGGTGATTTTGTACTCGACAATCACGAGAAGAGAAGGAAACATTACACCCATGGTCAGTTAATTGAGAAACAAATAAAAGATTTAGATTAAGTTTATGAATATATCTAATTTTTTGAATACAAAAGCCTTTTGAGTTTTGTGAAATATTTTCAAAACTTCCTATTCCTTTAATCTCAAGAGATATTCCATGTGCAGTAAAAACATTTGATCAACTTGAGTTATGACATTGTGATAGCAATTTTATGTTGGGTGTCACATGAAAGGAAGCACCAGAGTCAAGGAGCCAAAGAGATTTACCGGGATCAGAAATGTCGATGGAAGAGACATCGACTCCGACAGATGAAGAAACTCCTTTGAGAAGTGGTTGAAGTGTCTCCACCACTTGAGTTAGAGACATGTTTCCAATATATGTCTCACTTGATTCTTGCGGAGATTCAATTGTAGCTACTTTCTTTTCATAAGGCCTTTTTAATTTTGGACAGTAAGTCTTGACATGTCCCGATTCACGACAATAATAACAAATGACTTTTCTTCTTTCAAAGTCGTTTCTTTGTTTTTAATCATTAGTTCTCACAATGTGTGGAGGTTTGTACGAGCGAACATGATTTTCCGGTCTAGATACGGCTAGAACTGAATCATCATCACTTTTGGAAATTCTTTTCTTGAGTCTATTCTCTTCCATACTCAATTCTTCTATTGTGTCTTCAATGGAAGAGACTTTTTCCCGATGGAGAAGAGCGGATTTGGTTGATTCAAATTCGGATCTCAATCCATTAATGAATTGGAAAAAATGCTCTGCATTCACTTGATTTTGACGAAGCTCTATGTCTTGTGGACAATGCCACTTTGGTTCAAGGAGGGTCAATTCTTCCCATAACTCGGATAAGCTATTGTAATATTCTCTAATACTCTTATCCCCTTGAACCATATTGCGAACATTTTTTTGAAGATTATATATGTGGGCAATATCCTTAAGAGAGTACATTCTCTTAAGATAATCTCAAACATCATTGGCATGTTTAAACTTTGTAAGGCTTGAACACTTCTTTATGTCAACACTTGATATGAGCCAAGACATGATTTTGGCATGTCCCATTCTCCATTCTTTCCACTTTTTTTCATAATTGAAAATGACTTTAACCTTTTCTACCTATGAGAGAGGTATTTCTTTCTCTCCTTTGGTGAGGATTAGTGTAGGTTCCACATCGGTTCCATCCACTAACCCCCATAATCCCTTTCCCCAAATGAGATGCTTCATGATTGAAGCCCATGTGACATAATTAGAATCATTGAGTTTTATGGGCTTAACGGTGACATTATCATTGTCATCCATTTTACAATTTGGGAATGAAATGATAGGAAGAAAAGAATGATAAAATATAAAAGAGAGATTAGAGAAGAGGATACTCTACCACAAAACGGTGAATACAAGTAATCCTCCAAGCTTTCAAACCTTCACACGATTATACCTTCAAAGAAACCACTTTTTTTGAAAGGAACTTGAGTGGCACACTTCCCAATGCACAAAAAAACTTCATTTTGATTGCTTCTACCAATGGCTTTGATACCATGTAAGGAAGAGAAGCCCACAACAAAAATAGCTCTCAAATAATGCTCACTCAAGCACAAGAACCACTAGGGTTCATACAAAATACCCGAAAAGGGGTATCCACAAAGAAGAAAAATAAACTTCATTAAAATGGGAGAAATCCCAACTCAAAAGTATATAGTACAAGGGGACAAACCCCCATATTTATAATGTTTGAAGAAGGGAGTCATAGAAAGAGTTGTTGGACTCTCCAATGGCTCTAATAGAGTCGTTGGAGTGTCCAACGACTCTTTCATGGACTTTGCTTTTTGACTTAGTCAAAAAGCAAAGGTTTAAGAAAGTGTCCAAAGGTTTTTGCTTTATGCTTTTTGACTTGGTCAAAAAGCATAAGCTTACAATGGTCCAAACCAAAAAAATAAAGTTAACTATGGTCCAAACCAAAAAAAAAATAAAGTTAACTAGCTATCCTATTGTAACTAAACTAAAAGATTACATATGATGGGGAATTTACATATGAGATTGTCTATGAGATTACAACTTTTAACAAAAAATACTCTCAAGGTTCCAATATAGAAGAAACCTCTTTAAGGAGATCCGACCGAATCTCCAATCCTCCTAATAGGTTTGTTTCCTATGAGTCTCTAACACGAAAGTATAGAGCATGTCTAATTGCGTTACACTCTTTTCATGAACCGTCACATTATAATGAAGCTAAAAATATTCTCCAGTGGGTTGAAGCCATGAACTTAGAACTTAGTGCCCTTGAGAAGGCAAAAACCTGGGGAATAACTTCATTATCCATTGAGAATAAAGCTATTGGATGTAGATGGGTTTTCAAAATTAAAACAAAAAAGTGATGGGTCATTAGAACGCTATAAAGCCTGGTTGGTAGCCAAAGGATACGCTCAAGAATACGGTATAGACTATGAAGAAACCTTCGCTCCCGTAGCTAGGATGACTAGTGTTAGGACTCTTATTGCGGTTGCGTCAGTTAAAAAATGGCCTATTTATCAATTAAATATTAAGATTGCATTCCTAAATGGAGAATTAAATGAAGAGGTCTACATGGATCCTCCACCTGGAGTAGGTATTGGTGAAAATAAAATTCTCAAACTTAAAAAGACATTATATGGTTTAAAGCAAGCTCTAAAGGCTTGGCATGATAAATTTAGCAATGTAATGACAAGTTTAAATTTTTGTTCATGTTATACTGACACTGCTTTATTTGTGAAAAATGTAGGGTCTTTAGTAGTTATTGTACTACTTTATGTTGATGACATGATCACCATTGAAAGTGATGAGCAAGGAATCAATAATATTAAGAAAGTTTTAAAAGAAAATTTTGGCATGTCTGACCTTGGTTTCTTAAGATATTTTTTAGGTATTGAAGTAACATACTCTCCCTGAAGGTACATTCTCTCTCAGAAGAAACTTGCTGTTGACATTTGTTCCAATGTCTGGCATCTCAGATGATAAGAAGACAGAAACCCCTGAGGTTATCAATGCAAAGTTGAGGTTGGAAGATGGAACACTTCTCAAGGATCCTACTCTCTACCGCTAACTTGTTGGGTCTCTGACATACTTATCCATCACTCGGCCAGACATAGCTCATGTTGTTTACTCAGTCGGTCAGTTTCAACATACACCTACAACTGTGCATATGAGTGCAGTCTTAAGAATAGTCAGATATATTAAAAACACCATAACTAAGGGAGTTTTTCTTTCCTCTTCGTCATCATTTAATTTAATTGCTTATACTGATGTTGATTGGGGAGAAAATCCCAATGATAGAGTCTCAACTACTAGTTTTTGTGTTTTCTTAGGTGACTATATGATTTCCTGAAGATGCAAAAAGCAACACAAAGTATCATTGTCCTCAACTGAAGCGGAGTATCGTGCAATGGCCACTACAACCATGGAGCTTGTGTGGCTTAGAAGTCTCCTCAGTAATATGGGCATAGTTATCTTTATTCCTTCGAAGATATGTTGTGACAACAAAAGTGCAATTTATATCGCAAGCAATCACACCTTCCATGAGCGTACTCAACACATTGAGATGGACTGCCACTATGTTCGTGATGAATAACTAAGAGGAACCATAGCACTGCCTTACGTTACATCTTATTACCAGTTGGTGGACTTCTTCACTAAAGCTTTTGCTGCTTCGCGTTTTATGTTCTTTCTCAACAAGCTTTCGGTTATATCCCCGTAAAGCTTGAGGGAGGGTGTTAAAATACATGTAATCAAAATATATATATATATATATATATATATATATATATATATATATATCCATTATACCCGATAAGGGTATTCCTGTAATTCTGCCCAATAGGGGCATTGTAGTCATTTTTATATTTTTTCTTCTTTTCTTCTTTTTTCTTTTTCTTCCTTTTCTTTTTTCTTTTTTCTTTTTATGAAATGCATTTAATGCATTCACATTGGGGGTCCCAACTAAGAGTCGTTGGGCCCCCAACGGTCACAATTGTGACCGTTAGGAGCCCAACGACACGTTGTTGGTCCTCCCAATGTGGTCTCTCTCTTTCTTTTCTCCCTCACTCTCACTCTCCTTTGCCTATAAATAAGTGGGGTCTCCCCCTTTGTAAAGTATGGCTTCTTGAAGCCCTTTCTTGCATTTATAAAGATTTTGTGTTTGCAAGCCATTGTTGGCTTTTGTGTATATCCATTTTGGATTTGTTCTTTGCTTTCTATGTGTGAATGTCCATTGTAGGACATTGTTCTTATTTCCGCATATTTCATTACATGAAGACCTAACTTGCTCAAATTTGGGACGTAGACGGAACAAAAATTGGAACAATCGATCTTGTTCCATTTATTTTTGCCTTAGTTTAACATCCTCCATAGATACCCATTTTAGTTCTAAAAGAGCCAACTCATCCCACAAAAGGTTTAGAGCACTATAGTAATCTTTAATGCTCATATCCCATTGCTTAGTAGTTCTAACCTTTTCTTGCAAGAAATAGTTTCTTGCAAGATCTTTTTGGGTATACATACCCTTCATAAAAAACCAAGTTTCATTGGCTCTGCGAAATTTGACAATATTTGCACATACCTTGAGTTCTACATTGTTCATAAACCATGCTAGGATTTTTGTAAGGTTGCTCTCTCAATCTTCTACTTTTCTTTGATGATCTTCAATAGCTTTGAGGCGAACATCTCCCTCAAGAGCTTTTTCTTTACCTCCTTCAATCTTGGTGAGCTCAAGTTGAGGTTCAGGAACAAACCCCATTACATAACCCCAAAGTTTTTTTCTTTTGAGGTTATTCTCCATTGCAGATGCTCACGTCATATAATTTTTGTCATTTAGCTTGAATGATAGGTCGATCTTGGCTCTATTGCTCCAATAAGAAAGTATGAGAATAAAGAAGAGAGAGAGTCACAACTTCACCTTACAAGAGTCGAGTGGCTCTGATACCATATAATGAAGTATGCAGAAATATAAAAAATGCTAAAATGCATTCACAATCTCCAACAACAGAGAAATATCAAAAAAGAGCAATACACAAGTCCACTATGGGACAATACATACACAAGCTTTATAAAAAGCACAACTAAAATAAAGACTCTTTTATTGAAAGAGAGAGCATGAAAAATGCTTAAGAAATACAAGGGGTCTCACCCCTATTTATACAAAGTGAGAGGGCTGAAAAAGGAGCCAAAAGGGGGGCTCCCAAAGAGTCGTTGGGAGCCCTCAACGGTCACATTTGTGACCGTTGGGGGCCCCAATGACTCTATTATGGGGGCCCCTTTTGGCGTGAATCCAAAAGAAAAAATGATAAAAAAGAAAAAATGTTTTAAAGAAAAGAAAAATACATTGTTTATAAAACAATGTGAAAAGACTATAATACCCCTATCAGGTATTATAGTCTTACATATGATTTAACATGCACCACGAACATATTGAGAAGTCACCCACGAGCACCCGTGCAATGAATCTAGCCAACTTTAAAGAGAGATACACGAGCACACAAACATGTGAATGCTAACCACCAATAAGCAAAAGCACCCTTGTTCTGAGAAAACAGGAGCCTTTGAGTACGAACAAAATGTTCACCAAAAACAAAATGGACAAGCACAAGGATGCCACCATGGGCACACTCACAAAACCCACAAAGGCCACACAAAAAAGGCTCAAGAGATAAAAAGTAATATTTTATTTATTCACCAAAGTATGCAAAAAACATACTTTCAAAGAGGGGATTCTCCCTATTTATACAAGCCAAGAGGAAGCCCTCTAGCCGTTGGAGCTAGTCCAACGGCTAGGATTGTAGCTGTTTACAAAGTTTATTTTATATATAGTACATATATGTACACACACACACACACACACACACACACACACACACACACATATATATATATATATATATATATATATATATATATATATATATATATATATATATATATATATATATAAGTATACATACTTAGGTATGTATACATATAGATACATTATATATTTACAATTTTAATAGAGAGAGAGCGAGAGTCTTTAGGGTTTTTTGTTTCTTACTGTGGAAAGAATCTTCTATTTCATCTCTTTGAGGACACATACTTTTTTGTAGAAGCTCAGTTCTGTTTTTGAAAGACTGATTTCTTTATGCAGGTGTGAAAAGATTTGTATACATCTCAGCTGCTGATTTTGGTGTGGTGAATTATTTGTTGCGAGGATATTATGAGGGAAAGGTACTGTGCGATGTAGAGAGTTTTTGGGATGAGTTATTTTGTTTTATTCCGCAAATTGTTCATTGTAGTTTTTTCTGATTCATTTGTTCTCCATATGCTGAACCCATGGTGATAGTCATTGTTCATGTCATTAGCACAAGATAAACTAAGTATTGATATTTTTCTGTGAAAGAAAAATACTATTAGAGCTTCAAGTTGTTACTTTTCACAGAAATATTCTTGACAAAGGCCAATTGGTCAGAAGTCTTGTTTGTAACAAAGCAGATGTTTTGAGTTTGCTTGTTGTGGGTGGTTGCTTCTTGACTGGCATTTGATAAATTCATATGCAGTCATGCGATTTCACATTTGATTCTTGAAATTTGTAAATATTGAATTGCATATCACCAACTGGATGTTATTGACATCATAACCCACTCTAATGAACTACCAACCCATGATACTAATTAATTTTCTAAAGTACTAGTTAGGATGATTTGATATTATGCACTTGTATGCAAAACACAATGAGTTGAGATCGAAAGACAAGAAGCAAACTTGAGTATAAAATCCATGGAAAAGGAGAGCTGAAAGCAAAAAGTGAGGCATAGCAAGGCATACCACCTCACTATGATGAGTTGTAAGGCATAAGCCTTACAATTGAATATTAAAAGACATAAAATAAAAACTTAAAAAATGCAAATAAATAGAAGCAAATTTATTATTAGATATATAAACTAGGTTCACAACATGAACAAATACATGCATGTTAGTATCAGAACCAAAATTAATGTTTGAGAGTATCACAACTAGGGCTGGACAATGGGTAGGCTGGCCTGGCGTGATCCATTCAGTGGTCAGGATTGATCGGGCTGTTGATGTGCCAGTCCTGGTCAATCTCGACCCATTGTCCAACCGGGTCAAGCCTAAGCCCTGCTCGGTTCGGGCCCGGGTCTAATACAAAGCCCATGCCCCTCCCATTAGGCCTATGGGCCTAATTCGGGCCAGGTCGAGCCAGTTTACAGTCATTGTATATTCACAACAATTTCATTCATTTCCTTGATTTCATAGGTTCTTTTAATGAAAATTTAAATCATGCAAAAGAATGGATGGGATCCAAGATGGAAGCATTTATTGAATCACATACTTGATCCTATATATATATCCCGTGGGCTGCTACCCGACCCAAGATTTTGTCAGGTCGGTTCTTCTTTTGAAAACTAGACCCATGCCCGACCATTTCGGGCCTGGGCCTGCGGGATGCCCAACCCATTGTCCACAAAATTCATGTAAACAAACGTCAAGCTATTTTTTCAAGCATGAATGTGTAAAAGTATCTTCAACAAGATACTTTAGTCGATAACACAACAACCTTAAGAATAAATGTGTGAACATACACACCCAAGAACACTTGTGCACAACAAACACAACACACCGAATCACAAATGTGCACTTGCACCCATAAGTTTCATAAACACTAAAGAGGTTGGGCTACAATCCCAAATCCCTTAGAGAAATACAAGAGGAGCTGCCCATATAAATAGGGCTTGACGGAGGCCTTGGGAGGGGCTCCACATAGTCGTTGGAGCCCCTCCAACGGTCACAAATGTGACCGTTGGAGGGGTCCAACGACTAGTGGGTTGGGCCCCTCCCAATGCATGTACAATGCATTAAATGCAAAAAACAAAAATACAAAAAGAAAAAGAAAAAAGAAAATACAAAAAAAACATATTCTTGAAAAAGAATGTGTAAAATTCCTAAACTACCCTTACTATGACTATATATATTTTATATATATAATTGGTAAATACATATACATATATTATATATATGTATATGTATTACCTTATATATATAAAATATATATACGAAATTACAAGTTTGATTACATAATTTAACACCCCCCCTCAAACTTAGGGCAAGATGACCGATAGTTTGCCAAGAAGGAAGTTGAACCGCGGAGCGCACAGGGCTTTAGTAAAGAAATCGACCAACTGATATTCGGACGTGACATAAGGAAGGTCGATAACTCCTCGGAGATATGCTTCACGAACATAGTGACAGTCCATTTCGATGTGTTTTGTCCGCTCATGAAAGGTGTGGTTCTTTGCAATGTAGATTGCACTTTTGTTGTCGCAGCATAGCTTGGTGGGTCCTTCAATTTTGATTCCCATGTCTTCTAGCAGTTGGTGAATCCAAACAATCTCCATGGTAGTAGTGGCCATGGCACGATATTCAGCTTCAGTTGAGGAGAGCGACACCTTTTGTTGCTTCTTGCATCTCCACGAAATTAGTGAGTCTCCTAAGAACACACAAAAACAGTGGTGGAGTGACGGTTATTTGGGTCACCTCCCCAATCTGAGTCAGTATAAGCAATCAATTTTAAATCAGAGGAAGAGGACAGAAAAACTCCCTTATTTAGAGTACCCTTTATGTATCTTACGACCCGTAAGATGACACTCATGTGAACGGATGTAGGCGCATGCTGAAATTGACTTGCAGTATGGACTGCATGGGATATATCTGGTCTGGTAATACTCAGATACATCAGGGACCCTACAAGCTGTCTGTAAGGTGTAGGATCCAATAGGGGAACTCCATCATCAATTTTCATCTTTGCTCCTACTACCGCAGGAGTTTCACACAGCTTCTCATCTGTAATACCTGACCTGTCAATGATCTCAGAAGCAAGCTTAGTTTGAGATAAGAAATATCCTCGAAGAGAGTATGCCACTTCAATTCCCAAAAAATAAGTTAAAAAACCCAAGTCAGACATTTCAAATTTATCTTTTAAGATAGATTTTATACTTTTAACCCCGTTAGAATCACTCCCAGTGATGAGCATGTCATCAACATACAGAAGTAAAATAACAATCCCTGCATTGGATTTTCTAACAAATAGAGCAGTGTCAGTAAAACAAGAGGAAAAACCATTCTCAATCATAACAGAGTTAAATCTATCATACCAAGCCTTGGGAGCTTGTTTTAGGCCATAGAGTGCTTTCTGAAGACGAAGCACCTTTCCCTTAGGAGTCTCCATTCCAGGAGGTGCATCCATGTAGACTTCTTCGCTTAAATCACCATTTAAAAAGGCATTTTTCACATCCATTTGATAGATGTTCCATTTGTTGATAGAGGCAACGGTTATAAGACATCGAACAGTGACCATACGAGCTACAAGAGCAAAAGTTTCTTCATAGTCAATACCATATTCTTGACTATATCCTTTTGCAACTAAGCGAGCTTTATACCTTTCAAGGGATCCATCACTTTTAGTTTTTACTTTGAAAACCCATCTGCACCCTATTGTTTTCTTGCCTTTAGGAAGATTTTGGAATTCCCAGGTTTTGGCTCTTCTCAGAGCCTCAAGTTCATTGTCCATGGCATTAATCCATTCAGGGCATTTACATGCTTCTTCAAAATTTCTAGGTTCTATATAAGAGTGGATGGCACTAAGGCAGGCTCTATATCTTGGTGAGAAAGAGTCATAGGAAATGAACCTAGAAGGAGGCCTTCTACTTCTCTCAGTTCTACGAGGGATCACTTCATTCTGAGAGGCACTGGAACTGGCATCATTATATCTGTCAAGAGCACTCCTAAAATTGTTTTGATCTCTATGAGAGTAGGTGATAGGGTCTCTAGGTAATTCAATAGGTTGATGTGACGAAGGAGACAAGGAGATGTTTTCCTCGGTTTCAAGTTCATTTGGGTTACCTTGATCTGACTCATTATCACTAGTATCATCGTCCTTATTCAGTAAATCAAATAAAAAAGAGTAATCCATATTCTCATTATGGGGGTCACAACTTTCAAATCCACTAACATTTTCCAAAAAACTCACGTTCTTGGAAACATACAACTTATCACTTTTGATATCATAACAACGAAACCCCTTTTGGGTTTCAGAATAGCCAAGAAAGGCACAAGGAATGGCCTTTGGAGAAAGTTTGTCATTCTTATCAGTAAGAACAAAACACTTACACCCAAAGACCCTTAACCTGCTATAATCAGGTTCCTTATCATACAGTTTTTCAAAGGGAGAAATTTTGTTTAAATTTTTCGATGGAAGTCGGTTTATGAGATAGACAGAGGTAAGAGCTGCCTCAGCCCAAAGATTTTTTGGAATGTTTTGAGAAATGAGCAAAGTCCTAGTTGTTTCAATGATGTGCCTGTGTTTTCGTTCGGCTAACCCATTTTGTTGAGGGGTTTTTGGACATGATTTTTGGTGAAGAATTCCAAAATTTTCAAGATAACCCTTAAATTCATTTGAGAGGTATTCTCCTCCAGAGTCAGACCTAAAAATTTTTAAACATCCATTGAATTGATTTGAAATCATCATGTGAAAATTTTTAAAGGTTGAAAAAACTTCATGTTTATGTTTAAGGAAATAGATCCAACAAAACCTAGTATAGTCATCCACAAAGATTACATAATATGAAAAACCTCCTTTAGACATTACCGGAGCCGGTCCCCATACATCGGAATGGACAATTTCAAATGGTTTTGTCGTAAACATGGATCTTTGAGGAAAGGGCAAACATTTCATTTTCCCAAGAATGCATTCATTACACAAAAAGTCACTTTTACAAAGATGTTTAACAAAAGGCAAGTACGAGATTTTAACAATATTGGGATGACCCAATCTCTTATGCCATACATGAATGTCTTTGTTTTGGACGACGTTGCAAAATTGACTCTTGGGAACTTGAAGAAAATCTACGTAGTAGAGGTCTCCTCTTCTAGAGCCTTCCCCAATCAATCTCCCAGACTGGCGATCCTGTATCCAACATTTATTAGAAGAAAATTTTATATCGCAACCATGGTCCGAGAGTTGGGAAACGGAAAGAAGATTTAGGTTAAGGTTTGGGATAAAACGAATTTTTGGAACAAAGAAGTCTTGTTTTTCAAAATTACCTATTCCTTTAATCTCAAGAGATGTACCGTCCGCGGTTGATACAAAGGATGGAAAAACACTTTTAGAAAAATTTGAAAGAGTGCAATAACTAGGGGTCATGTGAAAGGATGCCCCGGAATCTAAAAGCCAAGATGTCTTACCGGGGGAAGAGGATGACATAGCGGCTCCGGAAGTACCTCCCTTGAGAAGAGGTTGTAGGGCTTCCACGATTTGTTGAAGAGAAAGAGACTCACTTGATAAAGGGGGTCGTTCTTCAACTTGAGATGCCATAGCCGTTGCAATCAATTTCTTCCATTTAGGACACAAGGGTTTGATATGTCCGGGTTCTTTACAATGATAGCAAGTTACTTTGCTATAGTCTCTTTTGCCATACCGATCATTTCCTCCTTGACCTTGATTCTTGAAATGAGGAGGTCTATAGGTCCTCATGTTATTTCCCGGTCTTGACACGGCATTAGCCATTTCACCATCTTCTTGAGTAGAAGAAGTAACAAGAATGCTATGGTTATTTTTGCCAATCCCCATACGGGTTTCTTCACCACTTAGCTTGGTGATAACATCTTCGAGTGAGGGGGATGTGAAGGCGGAGAGAAGAGAGGACCGAACTTGTTCAAATTCGGGTCTAAGGCCATTTAAAAAATTGAAGAACCGGTCTTCTTCAAGTTGTTTGTGCCTTAATTCGATAGCCTCACCATTCCATTTAGGTTCAAGGATTGCGAGCTCGTCCCAAATAGAGGATAATTCGGCAAAGTACTCCCGAATGGTCATGTCATTTTGTTGGAGAGTCAAAGCCCTCTTTTGAAGAAAGTACTTGTGGGATAGATCTCTTGAGGTGTACATTTTCTCAAGATATACCCAAGCTTCGGAAGCCCTTTTAAATTTGATGATGTTGGCATTTATCTTGGTCTCAACGGATGAGAAAATCCAAGATAATATCTTGAAGTTCTTCATTTCCCAATCATCATGTTTCTTAGAATACTCTTCAAGGGCCTTTTGTCTTTCATCTCCTTCAAGAATCTTAATATCACCTCCTTCAACAATGGTAATTTTGGGTTCCGGTTCCGGTATGGATCCATAAACGTAACCCCAAAGCCCCTTTCCTTTAATATGGGCTTCCATATTACCGACCCAAACATGATAGTTTGAGCCATTAAGCTTAAACCCAAGAGAGAAATGAGAGTCTTTTTCGCCCATTAGAGAGGAAAGAATGCAAGAGATAGTATGTACCTTAATTACTTTTTGCGTCTTTCTTGACAAAAGAAGCTCCTAAAATATTGCTCGAAGAAGATGATCCTCTTTGATTTCAAAAAAACTTGAAGGCACGCTTCCCGAGGAATGCAAAAGAAGGCGAGTCGCAATTCTTCTTCTTCAACGAGGCTCTGATACCATGTAAAAGTATCTTCAACAAGATACTTTAGTCGATAACACAACAACCTTAAGAATAAATGTGTGAACATACACACCCAAGAACACTTGTGCACAACAAACACAACACACCGAATCACAAATGTGCACTTGCACCCATAAGTTTCATAAACACTAAAGAGGTTGGGCTACAATCCCAAATCCCTTAGAGAAATACAAGAGGAGCTGCCCATATAAATAGGGCTTGACAGAGGCCTTGGGAGGGGCTCCACATAGTCGTTGGAGCCCCTCCAACGGTCACAAATGTGACCGTTGGAGGGGTCCAACGACTAGTGGGTTGGGCCCCTCCCAATGCATGTACAATGCATTAAATGCAAAAAACAAAAATACAAAAAGAAAAAGAAAAAAGAAAATACAAAAAAAACATATTCTTGAAAAAGAATATGTGTAAAATTCCTAAACTACCCTTACTATGACTATATATATTTTATATATATAATTGGTAAATGCATATACATATATTATATATATATGTATATGTATTACCTTATATATATAAAATATATATACGAAATTACAAGTTTGATTACATAATTTAACAGAATGCACATCTATAAAATACTGACGATCTACTAAAAAGCCATGATCATTCATGTCTACTAAGACATTCTTAATCACACACACATGCTAACTCACACACTAACCAACAAATGACTTGGTATGGTTCTTGATTAGCATTATTCTTCATTTCTCCACAGTTTCAGGCTTAGTTTAGGCCTAGGGCCACCACTTAGGCTTATGGGTCTAGGCTGTAGGGCCTTGTTTTTCAATCTAGGCTGCCTAGGCGGTGCCTAAGCATCCACCTAGGCCGTGGAGACATAGTTGTCATTTTTAAATTTTGTCTAATTTCTTTCTTTCTTTTTTCTTTTTCTTCTTCCTCCCGCCCTAAAAGCTTTCTCTTTTTTTCTTCTTCTTTTATTTTTCTTTTTTACCTTTTTATTTTTTTTCTTTTCCTCCTTTCATCCCTCCGACTTCTTTTTTTTTCTTTATTTTCCTCCTCTTCTTCCTTCTTTTTTTCTTCTTTCTTCTTCTTCCTCCTCTTGCCTCTTCACTCTCTTCTTTTTTTTCCTTTATTTTTCTCCCTTTTTATCTTTTTCCTTCTTTTTTAATTTTGTTGTTTACATGTATGCATGTGTTTTTGACACACGGTTGAACACACACATATATAAAATCTTTTTTTTCAGTTATCTCTCTCTATTGTTAAAATAGTATATATATATATATATATACACTATAATGTGTGTAATTTACTTTTTGAATTAGGGGTATTTTGGTCATTTTTTCTTATAATAAAATATCCACTAGGGACTTTATGTAACCCTTTTATTTTTTTTTATTTTCTCTTTTTGTCCTTGACCAAATGGCCAAGGGCTCTTTGGTCATTAGCCAAAGAGCTGTTGGGAGGCTGCCCTCTAACCGTTGTGAGCTCCCAATGGCCTCCCCTTTGAATGAGGCTGTGTGTATAAATAGGGGTAAACCCCTCTTGTTTTCTAGAATGCTTGTATTAAGCATTTAATCGATAAGGGCTGATATTTTTTACTTTTGTGTTTTCATTATTGCCTTATTGGTTTTTGTATTGTCACATGGTAGACTTGTGCATGTGCACTTGTGTGATTATAATCTTGTAAGCCCTTACATATTTCATTCCATCTATATATATATATATATAGTGCTTTGAATAATTAGGCAAGGGGAAATGAGTATCCAAGACTTTCATAGTGCTTTGAATCCCTTATGGGATGAACTAATACTTTTTTAGCCTAAGTGTATTGCTATTGAAGATATGAAATTTAGGTAAAAACAAATGGAATAAGAGAAATTTTTTCAATTCTTGTATGGGCTTCGTCTTGAATTTTAGTAAGTTAGATCTTCTCTCCTACATAGATCTACTCCTCTTCCTCTTGAAGATGCTATTGCCAAAATTGTTCAAGAAGAAACTCATCTTGGTATGAGTAAAAATTATGATGAAGTGTTGGCAGTATCTAAACTTGGCAACCATATTAAGACCTATAAGCCTCCACACTTTGGGAGGGAAAATAACTATAGTGGTGGAAGAGAAATAATTATTTGGTGTTAAGACTCCATCATGTCATCCCGTCATTGCCTGCAACCTCTAGTCATCTTATAAAAATGATAAAATAGAAAAGGCAAGACTCATCAAGTTTGGTAGGTTAACCATAACCCAACAATAATTGCGGGCAACCAAAACATACATAACATCATCCTTATCATGGCAGATGCTTGCAATGTAACATGCAATCATAGGCAGGATATCAATAACATGCATTAACCTCAAGACATGCAAATATCCAATTACAAATGTTTGCATAATTAGGGCATGTTTTCAGTTTAGCAGAAATTAAGTTGTTCTTTGTATAAGGCCCTTGTTTTTGTTTATTACCACTCTTATTGGGTACTCGGTGGAAATCATCGAGATAGAGGAGACCAAAAGAGATGTTTATTATGCTATGTATGTTAATTTTGCCAAGCGACTTACTGAATCAGATTCCTAAGCGGGCGAAGCTTATCCAAGAGAACACCCCGTAAAGGCCACATAAGATTTTGGATGCATCTAACGCTAACTGAAGTAGTTGAAGGAATCTACTACCTAAGACAAAATTTGGTAGTTTCAGGTCTCCTACCTCCCAAGGACTAGAGACCAAGTAAGTCGTGATTCAACAATACTCTCACTTAACATTTTCTTAACAGTGGTGTTACTTGAGGTTGTACCACCTACCCTCTCTAGGGTAGATCATAAATCATGGGTTACTAGGACTTCTTTTTTACATTGTGTATATTTTACCAAGTGTGCCTAATCCCAATGGGTCATACACGTACTACCATTCTAGGTAGGTATATTGTTCATATTTCAGTATGTCCTAACCCATTGAGTGTACTCTGGTGCCTTTAACCATTGGAGAATTTCACCAATAAAGGTTAATCCATTATTTTATGTGTGCATGTATTATTTTGAAATGGTGCATTATTCACACTTATTGGGTTTTTGTTAGCCCTAGCTCATTCAAGAGCACCATATAATTAGGCCACATGTCGTACATTTAATATAACATTAAGGCACCACACAAGCTCTAATATGAGCAGTCAATAGTATATGTATACATTTTGTGCCTTATATATAACCACAAGTAATAATATCATGTGGTTTTTTGAACATTTCATGAGAGCATATAAGAACATGCTCCCTATTATATACATAATTTGGTTTTGAATCCACATCTAATTCATGATAGATCTTCTATCACACACATATTGTTTTCAAATCATAAGTATGCTTGTGATCATTTTAGATTTGTAAAATCCTATGTCACAGGGATTCGGCCATACAGGTGCCGCACCCGCGTCAACGCGACGCGATGCGGGTGCGGTCAACCCGACCCTGGGTGCGTTGACCGCACCTAGGGTCATTTTGGTCCAATTTTTTGATTTTTTTTTTTTAAATTTTCCCCTGTGAAATGGGCTGCAGAATTTAAAAAAAACATTTGCTGATAGCTGACCGCGCAGTGGGACCCGCCCCATGCTGGATTTTGATTTTGGCCTTGATAGCTTTGGTCTCTTTAGAGTTGCCTATTCTCTGACGAGGACTTCTAGATTCTTCACCTCTCCCCACCCCTTGCTGGATCCCTGCAGGTAGTGATGAGAGAATGAAAGGACGGAACAGTCGATGCCTGCTTGTTGTTGCTGCTCTTGTTTTATAAAGGGGGCACTTGTGTCCACAACATCTGACGAGCTTTGTTGGAATCCCATGCTATTCCTTCCTCCAAACAATGAATTCGCAGCGTTGGTTAACTTGGAAATGATGATCCATCTTCCTCAAAAATTAAAACCAAAATTCAAGAGCCTTTTGAAGTCTTTATCCTTCAATCATCCAGATCTTTCTTCGTCAAGGATTTTCTCTCTCCATAATAAATGATAATGGTGATGGTAGCCTTGGTGGCTATTAGTATTCACTTTTCTCCTGACGAGATGGGTGCTCTAGCCGTAGCCTGGTGTAGACCTCTCTTTTCCACATGTCAAATCCAATAAATTTCTTTTAGTTGTCATCCAGAGTCCAGACTGGAGATCTGAGATGGGTGCTCTAGCCGTAGCCTGGTGTAGACCTCTCTTTTCCACATGTCAAGTCCAATAAATTTCTTTTAGCTGTCATCCAGAGTCCAGACTGGAGATCTGTGTGCAACTGTATATAAAATGAAATTTGAAGAACCCTTGGCAGTGGCAGTGGCGGTGGAGCCGTAGGCCTCGTGAAGACTCTCTCTCCAACAAACCACATCAAACCTTTCGCTTATATTTTTTTTCGTGAAGACCAGGGAGTTTCCGACATGATTGAATCATGACAGTCAGCAGAACGCAACAGGCTGGGTCGATCAGGTTGCCAATCCTTTCGGTTCATCAATTTTGTCCCGTTGCGCCAAAGTACACAACAAGCACAACGTAGGTTACAAGTCTTCAAACAAACACACCAGCAAAAAAAACTGGTTATAAGTCCTATATATATATATATATATATATATATATATATATATATATATATATATATATATTTTTTTTTTTTTTTTTTTGCCGCACCCTCGCACCCGGGTTTTTTGGAAGTGCCGCATCCCCGCACCCGCACCCATGTGACATAGGTAAAATCGTAGGCATAGGTGTTTCCCTATTTTATACTCCCATAGTCATTTTTTGATTTAGGAAGTTCATAAGCATGCATAGGCGTTTTCCAATCAACCTAATTCGTATCATAAGCCAAGGTTGATAATTGCATAATCCTAAGCATACTACAATTGTTCTTTAAGCCAAGTTGATATGTGCCTATCCAAGAGACATAAGCAGGCATATTAACTCATTCTCTCCTTAAGCCAAAGTTAATATGTGCCTATTCAAGAGGTATAAGCATGCATTCTTTCTTTGAACCTATTTAAGAGGCATATATAAGCATATTAATTCATTCTTTCTTTAAGTCAACGTTGTCATAAACTTAAGCATGTATTATGGCAATTTAAATATCACCACTTTAAGCCAAAGACATGGTTTTAAGCATGCATAATGGCAATTTAACACATCACAACTTTATGAAAGAAGGAAACCCTAATCGACAGTGAGAGAAGAGAAGAGAAGAGAGGGAGAGAGAGATTCCAGATGAAAGGAGGGTTCAGTCCATCGTGACTGCCCTCTCATTCTATTTAAAATAAAGTGTAAAACATTAGGGTACGAAAATACCCTTTTACAAAATGTTAATTTACAATACATGAACTGGATCTGGACCCGATCCATTACATAAATGGATCGGGTCAGACATACACAATGAAGATAACAATGCCTTATTTTCAACCTCCCTCAAGTTGTGCATGGTGTTGGACCATGAACAACTTGTTCTTCAAAAACCAAAATCTATCCTTTGTTAACCCTTTAGTGAGGATATCAGCAACTTGTTCTTTAGTTGACACATACATGGGCTCAATCTCTTTGTATTCAACCTTTTTCCTAATAAAATGTTCATCTATTTCAATGTGCTTTGCTCGACTATGGTGAATGGGATTAAATGACATGTTGATGGCACTTTGATTGTCACACAGCAACAGTGACCGAGCAATCGGCTCTCCCACTTCAGTCAGAAGATGTCTTATCCATGTACCCTCGGCCGTGGCAGTGGCCATCGATCTGTATTCAGCCTCAGTGCTCGATCTAGCAACCGCCTTTTGTTTTCTACTGCTCCAGGATACCAAGTTTGGCCCAATGAAGCTGCAGTAACCGGATAATGATCGTCGTTCGTCTGGATCCCCTGCCCAATCAGCATCAGCATAAGTAACAATCTCATGGCCCCCGCCTGGATCTAATTCTTCCTGGCCTTTGTATATCAGCCCATCACCCACTGTACCCTTTAGGTAGCGAAGTATATGTTTGACTGCCTCCATATGTGACACACGAGGTTCATGCATAAACTGGGATACCTGATTAACCGAATATACTATGTCGGGTCTAGTAAAAGTCAGGTATTGCAACATGCCAACTAAACTGCGATACTTAGTGGGATCTCCATATATATCCCCTTCTTGCGAACTCAATTTCTGATGAATGACACTTGGAGTTGTTAACGGCTTACAATCTGTCATGCCTGCTCTGCCGAGAATGTCCAGCGTATATTTATGTTGAGTAAGGGTAAGTGTATCATTCTTGTTATCAACTTCTACCCCAAGAAAATATCGCAGCTCTCCCAAATCTTTCATCTTAAATCTCTGATTTAATAACTTCTTCACCTGCTCAATGTGGCTTTTACAATTCCCTGTGATGATGATATCATCTACATATATCAACAGAAGAGTAGTAACTCCTTGCTCATTGTGAATGAATAATGAGTGATCCAGAAGAGACCTAGAAAAGCCATGCCGTTGTATTTCTAGAGAAAAACTGTCGAACCAGGAACGAGAAGCTTGTTTCAAACCATAGAGTGCTCTCTTTAATTTGCATACATATTTTTTGGTGTCTTGTTCTACATACCTAGTGGGTTGTTCCATGTAGACCTCTTCTTTTAAATCCCCGTGCAGAAAAGCATTTTTTACATCCAGCTGGCTCAATGTCCATCCATGTTTAATGGCTAGACTCAACACAATACGAATAGTCCCCATCTTAACTACAGGACTAAAAGTTTCATCAAAGTCTTGGCCTTCCTCTTGTGTGAATCCCTTGGCTACAAGTCGAGCCTTGTACCTTTCGATGCTCCCATCTGGTTTATATTTTATCTTGTACACCCATTTTGACCCAACGACATTTTTGTTTAGTGGTCTAGGCACAATCTCCCATGTGCCACATTTATGTAAGGCCTCCATTTCTTCATTCATTGCTTCTACCCATCTTCTAGAGCTCGCAGCTTGATAGAACATAAGAGGCTCATCCTCTTTACTTATGGATGTCAAGAATAACTGAAAATCCATTGAAATTTTTTTATAACTTACCCACCTGTCAAGCGGATGTCGAATCCGTGAAGATCTTCTGATATCCATTTGCTACGAAACGGATGATCCAGATGGATCCGTGTTCATACAAGGAATGAATGAGGGCTCTTTCTCTCGCCGAGTGTACACAATTCCCTTATACCTTGTTGGCTCCAAGTCATATGTGACAGTTTCCTCCGTTTGAGTCTCATTGGCTGAATCCTCATGTGGCTCATTCTGACTGCAATTTTCTGGACAGTCTACTGTACCGTTGGAGAAGAGTTCTGAATTTAACCATGGGTAGTATACCTCAATGCTGGAGCTTGAGTTATCAGTATCCACCATAGTTGAATTAGTATCCCGATCAGCAAAGTTCATTTCATCGAAAATAACATTCCTTGATATTTTGACACGCTTACTCAGGGGATCATAACACCTGTACCCTTTGTAATCTTCTGCATATCCTATAAACCTGCATTTCAAAGCCTTATCTTGGAACTTGTGCCTGAGTGAGCTATCGATGTGCACATAACAAACAGACCCAAACACACGTAATTCATGATAATCAGGTTGTATGCCAAAAAGCGAGAAGTATGGTGACTTATTTTCTAAGATATTCATGGGCAAGCGATTTATCACATGAACTGTGGAGTGGAAAGCCTCAGTCCATAATGATATAGGGAGATTGCTCCCGTGCATCATGCTCATCGCAGTCTCAACAACATGTCGATGCTTCCTCTCAGCAATCCCATTTTGTTGAGGTGTATGAGGGCAAGACACTTTTCTCTTTATCCCATTATGTTGAAGAAAATTAACAAAATCACTCGAGGAGAATTCACCTCCTCCATCACACTGGAAATTAAGAATGTTGATAGAGAAATGATTTTGAACAAAAGAGTGAAATTTCTGGAACAATTCAAAAACTTCTGATTTGTGCTTCATAAAGAATATCCAAGTATAACGTGAGTAACTATCAATGAAAATAAGATAGTATTTACTGCCAGAAAAAGAAGTAATTGGAGCAGGACCCCAGACATCTGAACAAATGACTTTAAATGGCCTTGAAGCTCTTTTATTAATGGAAGCAAAAGGTAAAACATGACTCTTACATAGATGACAGTTAGAACATTTTGTATTAACGACTTCTGAACTCAGACTGGACTTAGGAATAAGATTATTCATGACAAGTTTTTCAATGAAATGACGACCACAATCGCCAAGACGACTATGTCAAAGTCTTGGCTTATTACTTTCTGAAACAGTAAATATAAAATCAGAATCAAAGACTTGACGTTGGTGAGGCTTCAAGGATGAATAGTTGGAATGAATGAAGGAAGGATCTTCTTGGAAGATGTACATGTTGCCCCATCGTTTTCCTTCAGCGAATATCCTCCTCGTGCGAAGATCCTTGACATAAACAGAAGAGGGAGTAAATTCGACTGAAGCATTAGCATCATCAACAAGTTTTGAGACAGAAACAATGTTCTTTTGAATATTAGGAGCATGGATGACACTTGGAAGTTTAAGAGAGGATTTTGACATGTGTATAATGGCATTTCCAGTATGTGAGATGGCATGATGGGATCCATCTCCTGTGACTATGCTATTTTTTCCAACATAAGGTGTAAGAGTCAAGAGCTTACCTACATCACCTGTAACATGAGTAGCTGCTCCGGAGACGACATACCAAATTCCTTTGTCATTTTGCTTCATATTTAATCCTGCCAAGGCTGCCAACAGTAACTCTTTTACTTCTCCATCCTTTTTAGTCTCTGCTTGTGGAGCTTTCCCTTTGTTTTGGGGATTAAACCAACAATTCGCTTTAATGTGCCCTTTCTTGTTGCATAGGAAGCAGGTGGGAATGGGTCGTTGTCCCTGGACATTGGGTGTTGGAAGAATGCCACGACCTCCATAGTTATTTCTCCCTTGGCCTCCTTTTCCTCGAAAAGAACTTCCTCTACCTCGACCATAACTCATTCCCATAGCCAGCACATCTTGTGTTCCGGAATTCCCATGAGAGGTTTCAGAGGAACCTTTCAGATTCATCTCATATTGCAATAATTTTGCACGAAGATCTTCAAACTTTGGAAGTTCTGGTAGACATAGTAAGGTTGTCGTCATAACATGATAGTCTGGCCCCAATCCACTCAAGGTTTGTTGTACTTTATCTTTTTCACTGACAAGACACCCAACAACCGCCAACTGATCTGTGATGCCTTTCATTTTATTCAGGTATTCCATAATAGACATGGAATCTTTCTTCAGCATTTGAAATTCTCGCTTAAGAAACATAATTCTTGCCTCAGAAATTTGGGAATATGTTTGAACTAACGTATCCCACAGTTCCTTTGCCGAACAGAAGAGCAATAAGGACCTCCTGTGAAAGAGTTGAAGTGATGTATGCCACTAGCGATTGATCTCTCTTCATCCAAGCAACATATTCTGGATTCTTGTGAAGAACAACAGATTGTTCTCCTTTATCGTCCGCCTTTTCTTGCGAAAGGAATTCTGGAGGCGGTGGGACTGATCCATCCAAGTGACCAGAGAGGTCCTGACTTTTTATAAACGGAATAATGTCTTTTCCAGGTTAAGAAATTGCAGTTATTCAATTTTTCAGAAACTAGTTGACCAAGAAAACTTGAGGACAGACATGATTGCCCGTGAGTAAATTCCATTTGATGAATATGCTTGAACTGACACTTAGGTATGAGAAAGAAAAAAAAAACTAGCAGGCAGTTCTCTTTAGAATCAACAAAAATACAAAGCAGTAGAAAAGGAAATCACAGACTGACAGTGATTAGCAGGTAGCAGGGAAACACATATTCAATGCAGGGGAAAACAGCGGGAAAAACAGCAGGAAGGAAATCACAGATCAAGAGAGGCAGATTAACAATGATTAGCAGGTAGCAGGGAAAAACACAGATTAAATTTAGGAAAAACAACAAGAAAACAACAGGAATTAAACCACGGATCGAAAGAGGATCGAATTTTCACAAAGGAAAGGGGGAACCTGATTTTATTAGACACATATTTTGTTGGTAGAAACACACTGATGAAAGAATCACAAATTGATGCTGTGATTCTTTGAGATTTACGACTGATAGGTCCAGAAGTTGGTAGAAGCACACTGATGAAAGGTCCAGAATCAGGCAGATTCACGCTGGGTATTCACGGCTGGGTATTTGATTCACACAGATTCACGGCTGATGCTGTGATTCTTTGAGATTCACGGCTGATAGGTCCAGAAGTAGGTAGAAGCACACTGATGAAAGGTCCAGAATCACGCAGATTCACGCTGGGTATTTGATTCACACAGATTCACGGCTGATGAATCTGGGCTTTCTTCAAGATTCACGGCTGATAAATCCACTCTGCTGACGCTGATGGATTCACACTGGGATTTGCTCACACAGATTCACGGCTGATGAATCTGGGCTTTCTTCACACAGATTCACGACTCACGCAGATCCACGCTAGGCTTTCTTCACGCAGACTCACACAGATCCACGCTGGGCTTTCTTCACGCAGATCCACGCCTGGCTCTGATACCATGAAAGAAGGAAACCCTAATCGACAGTGAGAGAAGAGAAGAGAGGGAGAGAGAGATTCCAGATGAAAGGAGGGTTCAGTCCATCGTGACTGCCCTCTCATTTTATTTAAAATAAAGTGTAAAACATTAGGGTACGAAAATACCCTTTTACAAAATGTTAATTTACAATACATGAACTGGATCTGGACCCGATCCATTACATAAATGGATCGGGTCATACATACACAATGAAGATAACAATGCCTTCTTTTCACTTTAAACCAAAGTTGTCATTACCTGAACCATGTATCATGGTTATTTAAACATCACAACTTTAAGCCAAAATTGTCAAAATTTGAAACATGCATAATGATAATTTAAACATCACAACTTTAAACCAAAGTTGTCATAAACTTAAGCATGTATCATGGCTATTTAAACATCACAACTTTAAGCCAAAGTTGTCAAAATTTGAAACATGCATGATGACAATTTAAACATCACAACTTTAAATCAAAGTTATCATAAGCTTAAGCATGCATCATGACTATTTAATATATTTGATATGCATAACCATTCATGCATAAGCCACACTTGATATGTTTCATCAATTAAGCCTAAGCATATAGGCATTATGCCAAAAATCAATATGCATATCCAAGCATATATTAAATCTTAAATAGAGTTGACATAATTAATCATGCATAAGCCAATTTTGATATGCATAACCAACTATGCTTAAGCATATGAGCGATTTAATGAAATCATTATGCATGTCCAAACATGCATAAGCCAAACTTGATAGGCATAATCAAGTAGGCATAAGCATATGGACCTTTAGCCAAAAATCAATATGCATATAGGCAATTTAAAATAAATTGGTATGCCTAATTAATTATGCATAAGTCTTACTTGATATGCATAATCAATTAGGCATAGGCATTTGGACATTAGGCCAAAAATCGAGATGCATATTCAAGCATGCATAAGCACATTGATAATTTAAATAAAATTGATAAGCTAACCAATCGTACATACGCCAATCTTGATATGCATAATCAATTATGCCTAAGCATATAGGCATTAAGCCAAAAAATCGATATGCACATTCAAAGATATATAAACATTAAATGAAGTTGATATGCATAATTGATCATGCATAAGCCAAACTTTACATGCATAATCATTTATGCCTAATCATATAGACATTAAGCCAAAAATTGATATGCATATCCAAGCATATAGGCAATTTTAAATAGGATTGATATGCATAATCAATCATGCTTAAGCCAATTTTGATGTGTATAATCAAATAGGCATAGTCATTTAGGCATTAAGCCAAAAATCAATATGCATATCCAAGCTTATAGGTAAATTTAAATACAATTGATATGCATAATCAATTAGGCATTGACATTAAGTCAAGAATTGATATGCATATTCAAGGATACATAAGCCCATGAAATTGTTATGCACAATTAATCATGCGTAAGCCATACTTGACATGCATAATCAAATATGCATAGGCATTAGGCCAAAAATTGATATGCATAATCATAGGCATATAATTGAATTAAATAAACTTGATAAGCATAATTAATATATATTTAAAAACATATTAAGCCAAAAAATCGATAGGGTATAATAAATAAAATTATTAGCCAAGTCAATATGGGCATAAATCCAAATCCATAGCATAGAGGCAATAAATTTAACATATATAGCATAGTCTCAGGCATCGGTGATATTTTTAAAATATCACCTATATTTTCTCCGTAAATTCAGCAAACAATAATATCATTAAAATATCACAATATTTTGAAAATGTCACTAATTTGATAATATTGTGATATTATTACGAGAATATCGCGATATTCTCATGATATCATCAATTAGTTTTATTTTTTATTTTTTTATATTTTAAATATGTTTTTCTTATTTATTTTATATTTTTTACTTATTTCATTTATTATTTATGTATTTTTTGTCTATACATGATATTCTCTTACTTGTTTTTGTTATTTTTTATATTTTTTAAGCCCCGTGATTTTCCCGAGATTTATCACCAAACCTATAATATCACGAGAAATAGCCTACCAAAATATAGCCGATACCGATATTTGTGACTGATATATAGTCATTAATATGTTAAGCCAAAAATTGATATGGCATAATACATAACATAGCCAAATCTATATGGGCATAAAGCAATAAAGCAAAGAGGACATGAAATTAACATATATAATTATTACTATGTTAAGCCAAAAATCAATGTGGCATAATAAACCCATATTAGCCAAAATCGATAAGACATAGAGGAAATGAAATTTACATACACAATCATTGACATGTTAAGCCAAAAATAGATATGGCATAATAAACATATATTAGCCAAAAATAGATATGGGCATGAATCCATAAAGCATAGAGGAAATGAAATTTATGTACATAATCATTGACATGTTAAGTCAAAAATCGATATGGCATAATAAACATATATTAGCCAAAAATCGATATGGGCATGAATCCATAAAGCATATGGGAAATGAAATCTATAATCATTAACATGTTAAGCCAAAAATAGATATGGCATAATAAACACATATTAGCCAAAATAGATAAGGGTATGAATCCATAAAGCATAGAGGAAATGAAATTTACATACATAATCATTGACACGTTAACCCAAAATTCGATATGGCATAATAAGCATATATTGGCCAAAAATCGATATGGCATAATAAACACATATTAGCCAAAATCGATATGGGCAATTGATATTCAACATTGGAATATTAAAAATGATATGGAAAGTATGCACATAACATAAGCAAAACATGCTAAGCATAGGCAATATGCATATGAGTATTGAAATAACAAAACAACTAGCATGCCTCATTTCCTACAATTACCATAGAGTATAGGATCCCCTAGTTAGAAGCTTTAGAAAAACACCACCAAAATGCTAACCTCTTCACACTTGAGCTCTCAAATTTTAAGAGCTCCTAAAGCACCCAAAGAGAGAGAGAGAGAGAGAGTCTACAAATAAGAATGACTTTTGAGATCTTTTCCTGAGATTTTTGGTTTCGTTTTACTGGCCGATAGGGGAGAGAACTGCAGAATCAAAGGGAGGCAGGCAAAGATTTCAATCACAAGGTGCAGCCTTAATATTGATCTATGTAACACAAACTCTTCTAAAAGGTCAACACACCTGTGTCTCTGCAGGTGTGACACTTGAACACGGCTTCCGTAGTGTCAGATGCAGCCAACTACACTGGGGTTCCTAAACTGGACTCAGTTAACCCTAACCAAGTCCAGTTTTATCAATACTGTATACATAAATACATATACACATGTACACACTATAAATAAATTATATATATATATATATAGGGAAATGAAAACCTCCGCAATGGAATTTTTTTGGTGTTTTTTTCAAAATTCTGACTATATAGATGTGTTCAGCATGATTGATTTATTATAAATCAACACTTGGTGTAATATCAAAAAAAAAAAAATTGGTTTGGGCCGGATCCGGATCCGACCCGGACCCGACCCGGGCCACCGCCCCTCGCTGTCATTAAAAGACAGCGAGGCAGGCGGGAGGAGGGTTACGAAACCCCCCTCACCGCCACTCGCTCTCTGTCTCTCCGTTTCCCTCTCTCGCTCGTCCACGGTCACCGACGCCGGCGACCCCCGACAGCCGCCGCCACCGACATCGGCGACCCCCCCCCTTTTCCTTCCGGCGAGCTCCTCTTCGGCGAGTTCCTCCGAAAACCCCCTGGTACGCCATCGCTTCTTCTTTCTCCTTTTTTTCCCTCTCCGTCTCTTCTCTCTCTCTCCCTCATTTCTCTGTGTGGCCACGGGAGGGGTCAAACCCCCTCCCTTTGCCCCCTTTTAGCAGGGGAGGGGCACGACACCCCTCCCTGCTCTCCGTTTCGGTAGGGGAGGGGCCGAGCCCCTCCTCCCTGTTTTTTTTGTTACGGCAGGGGAGGGGCCGAGCCCCTCCTCCTTGCCCCTTTTTATTGTACCAGCAGGGGCCATCGGCCCCTGCCTTTTTATTATGCCAGCAGGGGCCGATGGCCCTTGCCTTTTGTTATGCCAGCAGGGGCCATCGGCCCCTGCCTTTTGTTTGTGCCAGCAGGGGCCCATGGCCCCTGCCTTTTTAGTTTGTCAGCAGGGGCCATCGGCCCCTGCCTTTTTATTATGCCAGCAGGGGCCGATGGCCCTTGCCTTTTGTTATGCCAGCAGGGGCCGATGGCCCCTGCCTTTTTGTTGCCAGCAGGGGCCGATGGCCCCCTGCCCTTTGTGCGCAAGCCGATACCCTTGGCCGACAAGCCCGGGAAATCTTTGGAAGCTATATCGTGATGGGGACAGATCATTACAATTGTTGGTCTCCAACGAGGAATTCCTAGTAGCGTGAGTCATCTGTTCGCATTTGACTACACCCCTCTTTTGGCAGCTAGAGTCTTTTGATCCTGCCCCATCTTCTTTTCGAGTCAATTGGGACGGTTGGCCCCAACCCTATGTATCGGAAAAGTCGAGTCTTTGCCTTGCTTTTGCTTTTGTCAGAGTTTGCTTGTTAATATCGCATATTTGCAGCTACGACGGATCCCACTCGCGCTCCGCGACCCGAGCCGTCAATCGTGTACGTCCGCAGACGTCAGCAAGCTCGTAACCCTCCAAGGTAGGGGAAAATTGCACGGAAGACTTGGATATTTGAATTAAGTTCAATTGAACTAAAAGCGACCATTGAATATATATATATATATATATATATATATATATATATATATATATATATATATATATATGTATATATTTATACGAGTATCCACTTCACTCAAGGATGCGGTTTCGCAAATCCTTGCCCTTTACCTTGCCGTCGCGCTCTGCGCCTAGCCTCTTGCTTTTGCATACGTGTTGGTATTGCCTGGCTGTTGCAGATGACGTGCAGGTTCTTGCTCTTTGCGGATGCCTTAAGGGCATCCTCGTGGAGGATGCAAGGAGCATTTACCACTCTCCCTCTTGCGACAAGAGTTTAGTCGGGAGCGAGCGAACTTCTTAGCGGGTGTTCTGTTGAGAAACCCGTATCTCGTCTATCGAGGCCGGTATCGAGTCATGCGAGACATGTAGATACCCCGATAGCGGATGTGATTCGAGATAATCACATGCATCATGTTGGCACAAGGTACTGCTGTTTCAAAAGATAGAGTAAAGTTGATAAACTTTACATCTTTGTGAAACACTCCTGTTGAGGCTTTTATTGAGGAGCTATACCCCCTTTATCGTAGAGTACTTATAGTCGTGCACGACACGTCTAGTACTGCGATGATCGGATGAGACGGTCGTGCGACCTCGAACAACGCTAAATGCAAACTGTTGTAATCACATAAATGGCCTCACATTCGCCTTCACAGGCAAGATGCTCGAGTGGTTTAAAGACCACAGCATAGAATGGGTCGTTAGTTAAGCAACCCCTAACGCACCCGTTCGCTTCTGGTTGTCTGTCAAGGGAGAGGACAGATCGGTACAAAAACTCCAATGGACAGGTTGTTAACAACCACCCCACGGGCAAAGATCCGGCCTCCCCAGTCATTGGAGTTAGGGGAAAGGGGCTACAATAGTTAGCTTAACACTTCTGCAGAAGTTGGATGCATCCGTGGCACTGCTTTTCAGCCTCTGGGGAATCCTCTCTCGGCTAAAGCCGTCCCCTTTGGAGCGGACTCAACTAGCTATTCGGGTTATTGAAAATACATAGAATAATAGACGCCCGAACTAGTCTCAGTTGTTTCTATGTTTTGCCTGCGCGTACCCGCAGGCCAGTAATATCGGAACATAAAGT
This sequence comes from Nuphar pumila, assembly GCF_984573655.1. NCBI lineage: Eukaryota > Viridiplantae > Streptophyta > Magnoliopsida > Nymphaeales > Nymphaeaceae > Nuphar > Nuphar pumila. Next base: position 69,575,916 of record NC_143261.1, read on the forward strand.
CTGTTCACTTTGGTTGCTGGTCCGTGAGATTCGTTGCACTACTGATTCGCTGCACTACTGATTCGTTGCACTACTGATTCGCTTGCACTACTGATTCGCTTGCACTACTGATTCGCTGCACTACTGATTCGTTGCACTACTGACTCGCTTGCACCACCGACTTGCTTGCACTACTGATTCGTTGCACTACTTATTCACTTGCACTACGTATTCGCTTGCACTACTTACGCGTTTGCACTGGTTATCTGCATGCATTGCTTACATGTTTAACTGCATATTTGCTTTAAACTGTGTAACTTACTGAATTAAATTACATAATTCAGATCCTTGTAGTCTCTCTTGTGCGCCTACTAGTTTTTCGTGAAACTAACCCATTCTATGGGTACAGGTGATGATTAGGTACACCACAGGCGATGGCGCGATGGCTAGATGGCTCCAAGACATTCTTCTTCCTGCTCTTAGCTCGCGTCCTGTTGTTTGGGGTTTTGTAACGGATTTTCCTTGGGAGATCCTAATTTTGTACTATTTGGAGAACTTCTTAAATGAAAGTGGCTTTTCCAAGTGTCCGCAAGTAGCATGTGTTGTGCGTTTTGGTTCTTTTAGCTAACGCGCTCAAAGTTGTCAGCTTGCCTTTCTGAAATTAATAAAAGTATAGTCTTCCGCTGATTTCGTAAATCATCTCTGAGATGAAGAGATTCCTTTTTAGTCTCTTGTTTTTTTTTTTCGAAAGGTTTGCAAGCTTGAAATTTTGGGGTGTTACAACTTGGTATCAGAGCTAAGGGAAGCAAGGATTCTTGACCATTGGGCATCCGCATCGCACTGTGAGTATACTTTTCCTCTTGCTTAGTAGGTGCTCAAGGCATTGTTAAGTTAAGTGGCTTGACGTGTTTTGTGTGTATACCAGCATTGTTGGGGTTTCATAAACTACTCATGTTAAACATGAATAGTACTTATGTTTTTGCTTGTTTTGAGTTTCCTAAAATTTCTAATTATGGGTATTCCTTGTTTACTCCAAGGATGGCAAGGAACTCGAACGAAGGGTCTGCTGACGAATGGTCAGATCAGCGGGGATTCGTGATGGATTCCCTGGGTTCCCTGGCAGCGGCTATGCGAGACCAAATTCGTTCCCAAAGGGAACCAGCGCCCGTTCCTGAGCCGATCCCGCATACCGCAGTGACGTATGAGAAATTTCTGAAGCTTGACCCCCCGACCTTCGACGGCAAGCCCGACCCAGATATGGCTGATAACTGGGTGAAGGAGGTAGAACGAGTGTACGAGGTCTTGTCAGTACCCGATGACAAGAAGACGCTTTTCGGGACCTTCAGGCTGAAGGGGAATGCCCGCAGTTGGTGGGACATGGCGCGGGGTGTGCAGTTTTCGGGAATTTCGCCCATTCCTTGGGAAGCTTTCAGGAAGGCTTTCTTGGAGAACTACTTCCCACCTCACGCAAGGGAGAAGAAGAAGGTGGAGTTCTTGGAGCTCTGCCAGGGCAATTCGAGTTTGACGGATTACATCGCCAAATTCCAGAGTTTGGAACCCTACTGCCCTAACCTGTTCGCGGATGATCGCGAGCGAGCAGGAAAGTTTGTTCGGGGGCTGAAGGAGGGACTCATGCATCGGGTCCTAACGAGCATGCCCTCGACCTTCTCTGCGGCAGTTGCTGCCGCTACCGTTCTGAGTGAAGCATGGGAGCGCACTAAGAGTGCTCAGGGCAGGAGGCCACCCGCTACGGGTGGTGAGCCGAAGACACCTTCCGGCGACTCAGGCAAACGACCGTTCCTTCCTGTAAAGAGCGAAGGAGGAAGGAAACGATATCCTCCTTCGAAGCGTCAACGGCCACAGGGCAATCCTCCAGCCAGGCAGCAGGCTGGCAGCGTATGCCCCAGATGCCAGCGATCTCACTTTGGGCAGGCGTGCCCGCTCGACACAGGCGGATGCCTGTATTGTGGCAAGATGGGCCACTACGTCCGTGATTGCCGCAAAAAGGCGGCTGATGATTCCAGGCAGACCAGCGGAGCACCTTTGCTCCCTCGGCCGCCACTGCCGCAACAGCAGTATCAGTCGCCACCACCACAGACGAGCGGTCAAAAGAGGGCGCCGGGACGTGTCTACTCAGCCAAGGCTGAGCAGTTGACCAAGGGCGACCTAGTGCAAGGTACCCTTTTTGTCGCTAACCAAGCGGCCTTTGTGCTTTTTTATTGTGGTGCCACACACTCTTTTATTTCGGTAAATTTTGCCGAGTGTTTGCACATACCTGTAAAACCCTTGCATAATACTCTTGAAGTGTATAACCCGATTGGGAAAAATACCATTTGTGCGGCCTACGTACCAGAGTTGGACGTAGTCTTAGCAGATCGGCATTTACCGGCTTGTGCTATCCTGCTAGTGATGACAGAATTTGACGTCATCCTAGGCATGGATTGGCTGCACAAGTATCTTGCCAAGATTTTCTGCCGAGATAGTAGGATTGTTTTATCTCCACCAGGAATGCCCAAGATGGAATTCAAGATCCTGAAACCCGTTCGGGCGAGCAAGTTGATTTCGTCGTTGAAGGCGCAGAGCTACCTGAGGAAGGGATGCACTGCCTTTTTGGTCAGTGCCATCCAGTCCGGGCCGACGCAAGTCCCGATGGGAGACTTGGAGATTGTTCGAGATTTCCCAGACGTCTTCCCGGAGGAACTGCCAGGCCTTCCTCCACCTCGCGAGGTGCAGTTCAGCATCGAGTTGCTGCCGGGTACTGCGCCAATTTCTAAGGCTCCATATCGGATGGCGCCAGCCGAGCTCGCAGAGCTCAAGAAGCAGTTGCAGGAGTTGATGGATCAGGGATTCATTCGCCCCAGTGTCTCGCCCTGGGGAGCTCCCGTCTTGTTCGTGAAAAAGAAGGACGGATCATTGCGGTTGTGCATCGATTATCGGATGCTTAACCAGGCGACAATAAAGAATAAGTACCCGTTGCCGCGCATCGAGGATCTGTTCGATCAGTTGCAGAGGGCCAGGATCTTCTCAAAGATCGACCTTAGATCTGGGTACCATCAACTCAGAATTAAAGGAGATGATATCTCCAAGACGGCCTTCCGGACCAGGTATGGGCATTACGAATTTACGGTTATGCCCTTTGGACTCACTAACGCTCCTGCAGCGTTCATGGATCTCATGAATAGGGTGTTCAAACCCTTTTTGGACACCTTCGTGATCGTGTTCATCGACGACATCTTGGTGTATTCAGATAGCTGGGAGCAACATCGTGAGCACTTGAGAGTTATTCTCGAAACCTTGCCAAAGGAGCGGTTGTTCGCTAAGTACTCTAAGTGCGAGTTTTGGCTCGAGGAGATCATGTTTTTGGGACATGTCATCTCCAAGGAAGGTGTGTCCGTGGATCCAGCGAAAGTTGAGGCTGTACTCAGTTGGCAGCAACCGAGGAATGTTCGTGACATTCGGAGTTTTCTTGGATTAGCTGGGTATTACCGAAGATTTATCCAGGACTTTTCTAAGATCTCTCTACCCTTGACGCAGCTCCTGAAGAAAGAAGCTAGGTTCGTGTGGGACGACATGTGTGAGAGCAGTTTTCAGAGGTTAAAGGAACGTCTTACGACTGCTCCCATTTTGGCCTTACCTTCGGGTCAAGGCGGCTTCGTGATTTACACAGACGCTTCCGGGACAGGTTTGGGTTGCGTCTTAATGCAGAACGATAGAGTGATCGCCTATGCATCGCGCCAACTTAAAATACATGAGAAGAATTACCCGACTCATGATTTGGAGTTAGCAGCGGTAGTCTTCGCATTGAAGATATGGCGGCACTATTTGTATGGGGAGCGGTTCGAGGCTTTTACAGATCATAAGAGCCTAAAATTTTTGTTCTCGCAGAAGGAGCTGAATATGAGGCAGCGACGTTGGCTGGAATTCCTCAAGGATTACGACTTTACCTTGTCCTACCACCCAGGAAAAGCGAACGTTGTGGCCGACGCTCTGAGCCGCAAGTCTCCCAGCGTTTCCGTAAATTTGTTGTTTGCGGGGTGGAAGCTGGTCGAGGATCTGATATCGTGGGAACCGTTTGTGGTCACTCCAGTTTCGATCAGTCTTTCCAGCATGGTAGCTCAGCCTGAGCTATTGTCAAAGATCTTTGTCAGTCAGAAGATCGATGCGCAGTATGATAAGTTGAAGGCTCTAGCGCAGCGGGCCGATACCCCCTTCCGACTGAGTGAGGAAGGAGGTGTATGGCGTAAGGATCGTCTCTGGGTGCCAGAAGATCCTTTTTTGAGAGATGAGATTCTCACTGAGGCCCACAAGTCCAAGTACACGATCCACCCGGGCGGCACAAAGATGTTCAAAGATTTGCAGCGCAGATATTGGTGGAACGGAATGAAGCGGGACGTAGCCGAGTACGTTTCGAAGTGCTTGACTTGCCAACAGGTTAAGATCGAGCACCAACGACCAGGCGGAGTGGTGCAGCAAATGGAGATTCCACAATGGAAGTGGGAGGACATCACGATGGACTTCATCGTCGGTTTGCCGAGGACGCGGAGGAAACACGATGCGATTTGGGTGATCGTGGATCGACTCACTAAATCGGCGCATTTCCTCCCTATACGGCTCAGTCAGTCACTGGATAGCTTGGCAGACCTCTATGTCAGGGAGATTGTGAGATTGCACGGTGTTCCTGTGTCAATCATCTCCGATCGTGACCCGAGGTTCACCTCCAGGTTTTGGGGGCAGCTGCAGTTGGCCTTGGGCACAAAGCTAAAATTCAGCACTGCCTTCCACCCTCAGACTGATGGACAATCTGAACGCACGATTCAGACTTTGGAAGACATGCTGCGAGCGTGCATGTTGGACTGGAGGGGAGAATGGGACTCTCATACTGGGTTGGCAGAATTCGCGTACAATAATAGTTACCATGCCAGTATCGGTATGGCCCCTTACGAAGCCTTGTACGGGAAGCCTTGTCGATCACCCGTTTACTGGGATGAGGTTGGTGAACGGATGCTAGATTCACCTATAGTGCTACAGCACTATACTCAGCAAGTGCAGATGATCAGGGAACGTCTGCGTACCGCGCAAAGTCGGCAGAAGTGTTACGCCGATCGTCGACGTAGAGAGCTCGTGTTCTCAACAGGAGATATGGTTTTTGTTAAGGTATCTCCTACCAAGAGCGTCTTCCGGTTCGGGAAAAAGGGAAAGCTGAGTCCGCGATTCGTCGGACCTTTTGAGGTCCTGGATCGGATCGGCGAGGCGGCTTACCGCGTTGCGCTGCCTCCTCAGTACGCTCAGATTCACAACGTCTTTCACGTATCCATGCTGAGAAGATATGTTCACGACCCATCGCACATCATTCATTATGATGATGTGGATATCCATAAGGACTTGACGTTCGAGGAAAGACCAGTAGCAATCGTTGATCGTCGAGACCAAGTGCTCAGATCGAAGACGATTTCTCTTGTAAAAGTACGTTGGCAACACCATGGAATTAGTGAATGTACATGGGAGCTTGAGTCGGATATCAGGGATAAATACCCCGACTTGTATTTTGACCAATTTATGCTATAGAAATTTCGCGGACGAAATTATTTTAAGGAGGGTAGGATGTAATATCAAAAAAAAAAAAAAAAAATTTGGTTTGGGCCGGATCCGGATCCGACCCGGACCCGACCCGGGCCACCGCCCCTCGCTGTCATTAAAAGACAGCGAGGCAGGCGGGAGGAGGGTTACGAAACCCCCCTCACCGCCACTCGCTCTCTGTCTCTCCGTTTCCCTCTCTCGCTCGTCCACGGTCACCGACGCCGGCGACCCCCGACAGCCGCCGCCACCGACATCGGCGACCCCCCCCCCCTTTTCCTTCCGGCGAGCTCCTCTTCGGCGAGTTCCTCCGAAAACCCCCTGGTACGCCATCGCTTCTTCTTTCTCCTTTTTTTCCCTCTCCGTCTCTTCTCTCTCTCTCCCTCATTTCTCTGTGTGGCCACGGGAGGGGTCAAACCCCCTCCCTTTGCCCCCTTTTAGCAGGGGAGGGGCACGACACCCCTCCCTGCTCTCCGTTTCGGTAGGGGAGGGGCCGAGCCCCTCCTCCCTGTTTTTTTTGTTACGGCAGGGGAGGGGCCGAGCCCCTCCTCCTTGCCCCTTTTTATTGTACCAGCAGGGGCCATCGGCCCCTGCCTTTTTATTATGCCAGCAGGGGCCATCGGCCCCTGCCTTTTTATTATGCCAGCAGGGGCCGATGGCCCTTGCCTTTTGTTATGCCAGCAGGGGCCATCGGCCCCTGCCTTTTGTTTGTGCCAGCAGGGGCCCATGGCCCCTGCCTTTTTAGTTTGTCAGCAGGGGCCATCGGCCCCTGCCTTTTTATTATGCCAGCAGGGGCCGATGGCCCTTGCCTTTTGTTATGCCAGCAGGGGCCGATGGCCCCTGCCTTTTTGTTGCCAGCAGGGGCCGATGGCCCCCTGCCCTTTGTGCGCAAGCCGATACCCTTGGCCGACAAGCCCGGGAAATCTTTGGAAGCTATATCGTGATGGGGACAAATCATTACAATTGTTGGTCTCCAACGAGGAATTCCTAGTAGCGTGAGTCATCTGTTCGCATTTGACTACACCCCTCTTTTGGCAGCTAGAGTCTTTTGATCCTGCCCCATCTTCTTTTCGAGTCAATTGGGACGGTTGGCCCCAACCCTATGTATCGGAAAAGTCGAGTCTTTGCCTTGCTTTTGCTTTTGTCAGAGTTTGCTTGTTAATATCGCATATTTGCAGCTACGACGGATCCCACTCGCGCTCCGCGACCCGAGCCGTCAATCGTGTACGTCCGCAGACGTCAGCAAGCTCGTAACCCTCCAAGGTAGGGGAAAATTGCACGGAAGACTTGGATATTTGAATTAAGTTCAATTGAACTAAAAGCGACCATTGAATATATATATATATATATATATATATATATATATATATATATATATATATATATATATATACGAGTATCCACTTCACTCAAGGATGCGGTTTCGCAAATCCTTGCCCTTTACCTTGCCGTCGCGCTCTGCGCCTAGCCTCTTGCTTTTGCATACGTGTTGGTATTGCCTGGCTGTTGCAGATGACGTGCAGGTTCTTGCTCTTTGCGGATGCCTTAAGGGCATCCTCGTGGAGGATGCAAGGAGCATTTACCACTCTCCCTCTTGCGACAAGAGTTTAGTCGGGAGCGAGCGAACTTCTTAGCGGGTGTTCTGTTGAGAAACCCGTATCTCGTCTATCGAGGCCGGTATCGAGTCATGCGAGACATGTAGATACCCCGATAGCGGATGTGATTCGAGATAATCACATGCATCATGTTGGCACAAGGTACTGCTGTTTCAAAAGATAGAGTAAAGTTGATAAACTTTACATCTTTGTGAAACACTCCTGTTGAGGCTTCTATTGAGGAGCTATACCCCCTTTATCGTAGAGTACTTATAGTCGTGCACGACACGTCTAGTACTGCGATGATCGGATGAGACGGTCGTGCGACCTCGAACAACGCTAAATGCAAACTGTTGTAATCACATAAATGGCCTCACATTCGCCTTCACAGGCAAGATGCTCGAGTGGTTTAAAGACCACAGCATAGAATGGGTCGTTAGTTAAGCAACCCCTAACGCACCCGTTCGCTTCTGGTTGTCTGTCAAGGGAGAGGACAGATCGGTACAAAAACTCCAATGGACAGGTTGTTAACAACCACCCCACGGGCAAAGATCCGGCCTCCCCAGTCATTGGAGTTAGGGGAAAGGGGCTACAATAGTTAGCTTAACACTTCTGCAGAAGTTGGATGCATCCGTGGCACTGCTTTTCAGCCTCTGGGGAATCCTCTCTCGGCTAAAGCCGTCCCCTTTGGAGCGGACTCAACTAGCTATTCGGGTTATTGAAAATACATAGAATAATAGACGCCCGAACTAGTCTCAGTTGTTTCTATGTTTTGCCTGCGCGTACCCGCAGGCCAGTAATATCGGAACATAAAGTCTGTTCACTTTGGTTGCTGGTCCGTGAGATTCGTTGCACTACTGATTCGCTGCACTACTGATTCGTTGCACTACTGATTCGCTTGCACTACTGATTCGCTTGCACTACTGATTCGCTGCACTACTGATTCGTTGCACTACTGACTCGCTTGCACCACCGACTTGCTTGCACTACTGATTCGTTGCACTACTTATTCACTTGCACTACGTATTCGCTTGCACTACTTACGCGTTTGCACTGGTTATCTGCATGCATTGCTTACATGTTTAACTGCATATTTGCTTTAAACTGTGTAACTTACTGAATTAAATTACATAATTCAGATCCTTGTAGTCTCTCTTGTGCGCCTACTAGTTTTTCGTGAAACTAACCCATTCTATGGGTACAGGTGATGATTAGGTACACCACAGGCGATGGCGCGATGGCTAGATGGCTCCAAGACGTTCTTCTTCCTGCTCTTAGCTCGCGTCCTGTTGTTTGGGGTTTTGTAACGGATTTTCCTTGGGAGATCCTAATTTTGTACTATTTGGAGAACTTCTTAAATGAAAGTGGCTTTTCCAAGTGTCCGCAAGTAGCATGTGTTGTGCGTTTTGGTTCTTTTAGCTAACGCGCTCAAAGTTGTCAGCTTGCCTTTCTGAAATTAATAAAAGTATAGTCTTCCGCTGATTTCGTAAATCATCTCTGAGATGAAGAGATTCCTTTTTAGTCTCTTGTTTTTTTTTTTCGAAAGGTTTGCAAGCTTGAAATTTTGGGGTGTTACACTTGGATCATGAATTTTGGATAGAAAATTTGTATTTTGAGCCTCAAAAATTTATGAAAATTGTACGTCATTGATTTTGAAACTTATAAAAACCTATCCATGCATCGGAATCAAATGCTCCAAGAACTGATTCCTATAAAAACAAGCATATAGATCAGTACGGCTAGAATTTTGGAAAAAACACCAAAAATCCAATAAACATCCATTGAGGAGGTTTGTGAGGGTTTTCCATTGTGGAGATTTTCATTTCCCTATATATATAATCACTAGAATATGAGAATTGGAAATATGAAAACTAATTGTGAACTGCTATTTTCATGGAAATTTTGTCCTTTTCTCTTGAATCTAACTGTACGGATGTAATCTACATGCTTGGATTTATAAGAACCTGCTCTTGAATTATCCGATTTTGATGCATAAACGTGATTTTTTTAAGGTTTTAAAATCAATGGCTCATAATATTCATAAATATTCAAGCATTCAAAAATCTCATTTTTTTTATCGAAAATACATGATCCAATGGTTGATTCCTAGCAAATTGACCATGCCAAGCTCATCCAGCAAAAAAAGTGTTGAAAATGACCATGTTTCTAGTTCTCATATTCTAGTTACTCTCTCTCTATATATATATATTTATATATATTATACATGCACCCCTTCACCCATGTCTTCGCACCCGCACTTATATGACATAGTTATTGAGTATTGACTGCTATAATGCCATGAAAACTAGAAAATATCCCAATTAACGTAAACAAACAGGCATTACATGCCTAAGTGTGCAGCATATGACATCTCAAACAGCGCAAAGCTAAATTACCCTTGAGCAGATAGAAATGCAGAAAGATACCTTGCAATGGGAGAACAGGTAGAAGTATACTGATTCTGAACAGATGAATATATGCCTGATAACAAGGTATGAGTTTCATTGAATGGAACATGGTTCAGGACGTTTGTGGCAATCAGCATGTAGGGCAATCAGAAGTTTACTATTTTGGCTTGTTTCTCCTGACATTATTTGTTTACCATGGGAAGTAGGCAAAGTTAATAACTCATGTTGTCACCATTGCATATACATCTAAAATCATGGCTTCTAGTTTTGTTTTTGCCAATTTTAAGTGACCAAATTGACAAAGAAATTGTTCATCGTGCCTTCACAAATTGAAAAGATAACTATGGTTATTGGTGCTTAGTTAAATTGAATCCTGAGTCCCTGACATTGTACCTCAAGTTGATACCTGTAGCCATGCTGTTCCTTGGATTTTTTATGAGTGCACAAAATGTTGATATCCTATATTGCATTGTGTTATGCAGCTTATGCTACTATAGTGGGCTATTACCATTTTGGTTCAAGTCTCACAAATTTGGTTTCAAGTCTCTCTTTGGTGTTGTTGCTACATGGACTATTATGATACTTTATTGGATCTACTGCGTGTGGAGATTAACTAGAAATTTGTGGATGCAGAAAGCCACTGAAGCAGAACTACTGGCAAAATTTCCATATGGAGGTCAGCTCCTTAATTAGATATTACTTTTCATGGGTTTTACAAATCTGTTACTTGCTTAAGGCCATCTGTTTTACATGGTAGTTCATATATGAATATGCTTCTGCGTATAATTTTTTTCCTTTTGAACTTGACTTTGGTTTCTGTCCTCTGCTTACAAGCTTGAGTTGGGATGCATTGACATGCAAATTTTACTCAACAACTAAAATCAGTGAATGATCATAGTTTTGCTGTACATGTCTTGAATAAAATTTGATATAATATTTTATTTTTTCTGCTTCAAAAGAATTTTGTGGATAGGAAAGATTGCTTAGGTAGAAGAAACAGAAAGATTTTGTTACATGTCTAAAACTTTGATCTTCGGTGAAATTTTGGGCTTCACTAAGCAATTTGAACATTTTCTGCTGTGCATATTATAGAATGCATACTCGGAAATGGGGAGTCATTGTTGAAGTTTAGGTGCTTGCAGTAATCTAATTCTCTTTTTTATTATCCATGGGATCTACCGTGTCCGTGAAGTTGGCCTCTTATAAAATTCCACCTAGCAAACCCTGTTCAAATTCGTTGCCAATAGCAATGACACTTGAGGGGAAAATCTGCTTGTCAAGGGTTTTTACTCCCTTTTGTCCAGAGGATAGTAAATGATGTTTTGCGCACACAAATTCTGTTGAGCAAGGATTTGAGCCTGGTTACCACCAATCAGAAAAATATACTTGTTAAGGGGCATTATTCTTCTTTAAACAGGGAAAACTTAAGGGAAACATAAATCTTGTTTCAAGATTATCTTTGCAAGGGAAAATCTTTTGATAAATTGTAAGTTTTGTTTTTTTTCTCAAGAAAACTGTTAGAAAATTAGAAACATGTAAACTTACTAAAGAATTAAAAAACTATGGAAAATTATGATAATTGTGCAATGTGTTGAAATGAGTGAGATTTTGGAAGTTCATGATAATATTAGGATTTTTGCAGCCTGTCAAAACATCATGAAGTTTTCAAATTCAAAGTGATATTTGCGACACTGATTCCAGTACATTAATTCGTGCTTCTAATGAGGCCATTCAATGGCTTGTTATGTATGTGGAAATGAACAATTAGATCTTATTATTAGGACTTCCCTTTTCCTAGTTCTTATTTTAATGAAATACAAAACGAACAATAGAATGCCTCTTATGGGCTGTTACAAACACACAAAAGTGTGAACACATAAGGACCACTTATGGGTCAAGTACAAGAGCACAAGCACAAGGCCTCAAAGGGCTAGAAACAAATATAACAAACAACAACAACAACTACGCCTTCATCCCAAAACAATTGGGGGGCTAAAAACAAATATAAAAAATATAAATATATTTGAACTTGAAATGCTTGAGACAAGCATGTCTTTGAGAGAGAGAGAGAGAGAGAGAGAGGTAAAAGGGCTTAAAGAGTTGTTGGGAGCACCCCAACAACTATTTCTAGCAGCTCTATTCTGAAAGACTAAAAAGCCCTTGGCAATAGGTCAATATTACAAACAAAAAATAAAAATAAATAAAATACACAAATAAAGACAGTTGTGCCCCTACACAACCTATTACACAATGTGAAAAGACAAAAATATCCCTATTGGGTATTGCTCAAGGTTACCAGAAACACTATAGGACTCAGGAAGCGTGCTTCCTCAAAATGCGTTTTGGAAGCGCGAAACGCGTGGGGAAGCGACCCTTTTAAATGGAAAGTGCACTTCCCATTTAATGGGGAAGCACACTTCCCATTTAGTGGGGAAGCACACTTCCCATTATTGGGAAAACTCGCTTCCTGCTCGCTTCCTAATATAAGTGAGTTTTTTGGGGGGCTTGAAACCTTTAACAAATTTTTTTACTCAATATCGAGAAAACTCGATTCCTGTTCGCTTCCCACTTGAATCCTAGGTCGCTTTTCTCTTCGCTTCCGGTTCTCTTATCTTCTCGCTTTTGAGACAATTCCTGGTTCACTTCTAAGTCGTCTTGCGATTTTCGCTTCCTAAAATTTTAGAAGTGTCCCGCTTCTTGCTTTCGCTTATGCTTTCCGCTCCTGCTTCCTCGACTGACAACTCTAATATTGCCTATTACAAACATATAATATATATACATATTAATATGTATATATATGTACATACATGTATATACATATATTCTTAACACTCTCTCTCCAACTTACAGTGTGATCATCGAAAGTTCGTCAAGTAAGAAGTGAAACCAGGGAGAAAGAAGCGCTTTCGTGAAAAAATCAGCCAGTTGAAATTCTAATGCTACATACGACAGAATGATTGTCTTCTTAAGGTACTCTTCACGAACATAGTGACAATCCATCTCGATATGCTTGGTTCTTTCATGAAATATGTGGTTGCTGGCTGTGTATATGGTGCTTTTGTTATCACAGCATCACCGCGAGGGTGATTGCATCAACACTGTGAGGAATCCTTGCAAACAATCAAGTTTTCAAATAACTTGATAATTCAAATACTCAAGACACAAAATACAAAATAAATGCACAGTGTTTATAAGCTTTACACCACAAAAGAAATGCAATAAATGCACAATGTTTATAAGCTTTACACCACAAAAGAAGTGCAATAAATGCACAGTGTTTATAAGCTTAAATATACAACTCCTTATTGAAATTCTACCTTTACAATGGGCTTACAACCCTTATTTATAAGCTTTAGCAAGTCATAAGAGTTGGGCTGATTTCCAGCAGCTCTAATTAGAGGCATTGGGAGTCAACCCAACGTCTCTTATTCTTACCAGTGTACAACAGTCAGTGGCTGACTGTTGTACACTGTACACAGTCAGCTACTGACTTTGTACAGAAATAGTACATAAAAAAGGATAAAATAAAAAGTTACAAAAATAAGAAAAATTAAAAGAAAGAATTGCAATCATATTCAACGACATGAATATGCATAAAATGACTAAAATACCCCTACAACTAATACAAGAAAGAAATATATATTATATATATAAGTAGATGGATACATATACATATATATGAAATATATATGTATATGTATCTTCTTTTATACATATAAAATATATATTATAAAATACATTGTCTTATGGATTACAATTTAACACCCCTCCTCAAACTTAGGGCATAATGATCGAAAGTTTGCCAAGAAAGAAGTTGAATCGCGGAGAGTACAACGATTTGGTGAAGAAATCTGTCAGTTGATATTCTGAAGTTACATATGGAAGATCTATGACTCGTTTCAGATATGTTTCTCGGACATAGTGGCAGTCCATCTCGATGTGTTTGGTCCGCTCATAAAATGTGTGGTTTTTGGCAATATAAATTGCACTCTTGTTATCACAGCATAGCTTGGTGGGCCCTTCTACATTAATCCCCATATCTTCTAGTAGCTGATGAATCCATACATTCTTCATGGTAGTAGTCGCCATGACACGATATTCAGCTTCTGTTGAAGATAGAGACACTTTTTGTTGTTTCTTACATCTCCATGAAATCAGTGAGTCTTCTAAAAACACACAAAAACCAGTGGTGGAGTGACGGTTATTTGGGTCACCTCCCCAGTCAGAGTCAGTATAAGCAATTAATTTTAATTCAGAAGAAGAGGATAAAAATACTCCCTTGTTTATTGTGCCTTTTATGTATCTCACAATTCGCAAGATGGCACTCATGTGAACTGATGTTGATGCATGTTGGAACTGACTTGCAGTATGAACTGCATGAGAGATATCTGGTCGAGTAATACTCAGATACATCAAAGATCTCACAAGTTGTCTGTAGGGGGTGGGATCGGAGAGAGGAATACCATCATCAATCTTCATTTTGGCTCCTATTATAGCAGGAGTTTCAAAAACCTTATCATCCGTAATACCTGACCTGTCAATAATCTCAGATGCAAGCTTAGTTTGAGATAAAAAATACCCTCTATGAGAGTATGCTACTTCAATACCCAAAAAATAAGTTAGAAATCCCAAATTAGACATTTCAAACATATCCTTCAAAATTGATTTTATGCTTTTAACCCCTTTAGAATTACTTCCGGTTATAAGCATATCATCCACATATAAGAGCAGAATGACAATCTCTGCATTGGTTTTTTTAACAAATAAGGCAGTGTCAGTGAAACATGAAGAAAAATCATTTTCTAACATTACAGAGTTAAATCTATCGTTCCAAGCCTTGGGGGCTTGTTTTAAACCATAAAGTGTTTTTCGAAGGCGGAGCACTTTCCCTTTGGGAGTCTCCATTCCTGGTGGAGCATCCATATATACCTCTTCATTCAGATCACCATTTAGGAAAGCATTTTTAACATCCATTTGATAAATGTTCAATTTGTTGATTGAGGCAACGGTAATGAGACATCGGACAGTAACCATTCGGGCCACAGGGGCAAAAGTTTCTTCATAGTCAATCTCATATTCTTGACTATATCCCTTTGCAACTAATCGAGCCTTATATCTCTCAAGAGATCCATCGCTCTTAGTTTTTACCTTAAATACCCATCTACACCCTATTGTTTTCTTACCCTTAGGAAGATCTTGGAACTCCCAAGTCTCTGCCCTGTTGAGAGCAGAAAGCTCACATTCCATTGCTTTCAGTCATTCATCATTCTTTTTGGCTTCTTCGAAGTTTCTGGGTTCTATATAGAAATGAATGGCGCTAAGGCATGCTTTATGTTTAGGAGTAAACGAATTATATAAAATAAACCTACAAGGCATCTTTCTACTTCTCTCAGATCTTCGTAGGTTTTCATCATTTGTTGAATAGGACCCACTAGGTTCACTGAATTTTTCAATTGCACTCCTAAAACTGTTTCTATCTCTATGGGTATATGTTATAGGATCTCTCAATGCTCCTTCATTTCTATGTTGGGAGATAGGTGGATGGGGAGAGCCATTTCCTTTGTCATTGACGTCATTATGAATGAAATAGTCATCACTATGATCACTATCATCATCATGTTCTAACATTTCAAATAAAAAAGAGTAATCCATGTTTTCTTCAAAGGGTTCACTCCTTTCAAAACCATTAGCATTTTCCAGAAAACTCACATTTCTGGAAACATATAGCTTGTCATTCTTAATATCATAACAACAAAACCCTTTTTGAGTTTCAGAATATCCAAGAAAAGCGCAAGCAATGGCTTTTGGTGAAAGCTTGTCGTTCTTGTCAGTAAGAACGAAGCATTTACAACAAAAAATTCTCAACCGACTATAGTCGAGTTCTTTGGTATACAATTTTTCAAAAGGCGAGATATTGTTCAAGTTTTTAGAAGGTAGCCGATTTATAAGATAGATAGATGTTAAAGCCGCTTCAGCCCAAAAACCTTTTGGGATGTTTTGAGAAACAAGTAATGTTCGAGTTGTCTCTATTATATGTCTATACTTCCTTTCGGCTAATCCATTTTGTTGAGGGGTTTTCGAACAAGATCTTTGGTGAAGAATACCATGACTTTCAAGATAATTTTTTAATTCACTTGAAAGGTATTCTCCACCAGAGTCACTTCTAAAAATTTTTAGATTCCTATTAAATTTATTTTTAATTATCATATGATAGGTTTTAAAAATTGAGAAAACTTCATATTTGTGTTTAAGAAAATAAATCCAACAATATCTCGTGTAGTCGTCAACAAAAATGACATAATATGCAAGACCTTCTTTTGATAGGACGGGTGTCGGTCCCCATACATCCGAATGGATAATTTCAAAAGGTCATGTTGTAAACATAGATCTTTGACAAAAAGGCAATTTTTTCATTTTTTCAAGAATACAGTCGTTACAAGTGAAATCACTTTTACATAGACTTTTAACAAAAGGTAAATGAGAAATTTTTGCAATATTTGGATGTCCAAGTTTCTTGTGCCACACATTAATATCATTTTGTTGGACAACATTACAAAACGGGTTCTTTGGAATTTGAAGAGAATCGATATAGTATAGATCACCCTTCCTAGAGCCTTCCCCAATCAATCTCCCGGACCGACGATCCTGTATCCAACATTTGTTAGATGAAAACTTTATATCACACCCATGATCCGAGAGTTGAGAAACGTAAAGCAAATTTAAGTTTAATTTGGGTATAAATCTAATTTTTGGAACAAAGAACCCTTGTTTTTCAAAATTTCCTATTCCTTTTACTTCAAGAGATGTTCCATCCGCGGTTGAAACAAAAGATGGAGAGTGATTTTTTGAGTATTCGGAAAAAGAACTAAAACTTGGGGTTATGTGAAAAGAAGCACCTGAATCTAAAAGCCAAGAGGTCTTACCGGGAGGAGAAGATGTTGACATGGCGGCTCTGGAAATAACCCCTTTTAGAAGAGGTTGAAGTGCATCCACGATTAGTTGCAATGAGAGAGCTCCATTTGAAGATGACGAGCACTCTTCCTTTTGAGGTTGGGATGTAGTAGCTATGGCAAGTAACTTTTTCCACTTTGGGCAAATAGGCTTGATATGCTCCGGTTCCTTACAAAAATGGCATAAAAGCTTGCTATAATCCTTCTTCTCTCCTTGACCATTTGAGTTTTGATTCTTGAAGTGAGGAGGCTTGTAAGTCCTTAAGTTGCTCCCCGGTCTTGAGACGACATTAACTCATTCATTTTCTTCATTATTGGAAGGTGTAGCTAGAACACTTGGGTTGTTTTTGCTTATACCCATACGAGTCTCTTCCCCACTTAGTTTAGTAATTACATCTTTAAGAGAGGGAGAAGTGAAGGCGGATAAAAGAGAAGACCGGATTTGTTCGAATTCAGG
The DNA here is from genome assembly GCF_984573655.1 of Nuphar pumila. Lineage (NCBI taxonomy): Eukaryota > Viridiplantae > Streptophyta > Magnoliopsida > Nymphaeales > Nymphaeaceae > Nuphar > Nuphar pumila. The sequence goes on from NC_143261.1 coordinate 69,592,879, forward strand.
CCTAAGCCCATTCAAAAAATTAAAAAATCTATCTTCTTCCAATTGTTTATGACGAAGCTCTATGACTTCTCCACTCCACTTGGGTTCGAGCATAGCAAGCTCATCTCAAATAGAAGAGAGTTCGGCAAAATACTCCCTTATAGTCATTTCTCCTTGATGAAGAGTTAGCGCCCTCTTTTGGAGGTAATATTTATGGGAAAAGTCTCTAAAGGTGTACATCTTCTCAAGGTACTCCCATGCTTGAGAAGCCTTTTTAAACTTGATAATATTGGTGTTAATTCTTGTTTCTACGGATGAGAAAATCCATGAGAGGATTTTAAAATTTCTCATCTCCCATTCTTCATGTTTTTTGGTGTAGTCTTCAAGAGCCTTGACTTTTTCTTCGCCTTCAAGGATTTTTATTTCTCCTTTCTCCATCAAGGTTATCTTTGGCTCCAGTTCGGGAATCGAGCCTTGGACATAACCCCAAAGTGCTTTTCCTTTAATATGAGCCTCCATGTTTCCGGCCCAAACGTGATAGTTGGACCTATTGAGTTTGAAGCCGAGAGAAAAATAAGTCTTTTTCACCCATTAGAGAGGAGAGATGATGAAAAAGAATACGTGCCACAAAGGATTTTTAGACCTTTTTTGATAGAAGAGTCTTCTAAAATATTGGATGAACAAGCGGATCCACTCCAATCACCAAAAAATCGAGGGCATGCTTTTCGAGGCACCCGAAAAATCGAGAATCCACATGATCTTTCTTTCTCCAACCTTGCTTTGATACCATGTGAGGAATCCTTGCAAACAATCAAGTTTTCAAATAACTTGATAATTCAAATACTCAAGACACAAAATAAATGCGTTGTGTTTATAAGCTTTACACCACAAAAGAAATGCAATAAATGCACACTGTTTATAAGCTTTACACCACAAAAGAAGTGCAATAAATGCACAATGTTTATAAGCTTAAGGAGACAACTCGTTACTGAAATTCTACCTTTACAATGGGCTTACAACCTTTATTTATAAGCTTTAGCAACTCATAAGAGTTGTTGGGCTGATTCCCAACAGCTCTAATTAGAGCCGTTGGGAGTCAGCCCAACGTCTCTTATTCTTACCTGTGCTGATTGTTGTACACTGTACACCGTCAGCTACTGATTGTGTACAGAAATAGTACATAAAAAAGGATAAAATAAAAAGAAAAAGTTACAAAAATAAGAAAAATTAAAAGAAAGAATTACAATCATATTCAACGACATGAATATGCGTAAAATGACTAAAATGCCCCTACAACTAATACAAGAAAGAAATATATATTATATATATAAGTAGATGGATACATGTACATATATATGAAATATATATGTATATGTATCTTCTTTTATACATATAAAATATATATTATAAAATACATTGTCTTATGGATTATAATTTAACAAACACTCCCATGTCTTTCAATAGTCTTCTTTAAATATAGTTTTCTCTATGGCCTTCCCTAAGCTGCAAATCGGATTGGAGATCCTGCACCAAACATTGGTTCGATGAGAAGGAGATTTTACAACCATGAGCGGCTATTTGAGAAACAAAAAGGTTTAAATTGAGTTTTGGAACAAATCTAATTTTGGGTATAGAAAATTTTAAAGAATTTTTCAAATTGCCAATTCCTTTAATATAAAGAGAAGAACTATCTGCAGTAAAGGTATTAGATCCACTTGAATTATTTTTAAAAGTAAAGAAATGTTTGGAGTCATGTGAAAAGACACACCAGAGTCCAAAAGCCAAGAAACTTTACATGAGAGAGAAGAAGAAACCACGATACCCTAGATTGAGGAAGATGAACCCTTGAGAAGTGGTTGCAAGGCCTCCACTAGTTGGGTCAAAGTTTTCAATGGATTTTGAATCCCCATTGATTTCTTTCTTATCCCCATGTGATGCTTCTAGATTTAGCACTCTTCGCTCATCATTTCCTTTGAATTCAGGGCAATAAGGCTTGTTGTGCCTCAGTTTACCACAATTGTGACAAACAATCTTTTTTCTCCTTTCATCACTACGTTGCCTCCAGAAATTGGATTTAGAAAAGTGAGGAGGCTTGTAGGTGTTGGTGTTGGCTCTAGGTCTTAATATGGCTAACACATTCTCTTTGGGTTTCTTAGGCTCCGACGTAGTCTTTAGCCTAGTTTCCTCCATACATACTTCAGCCAAGACTTCATGAAGAGGTGGGTGCTCGTCCTTCTCACGATGAGTAATGGTAACCCTTACATTTTTGAATCTGGGTTTAAGTCCTTGCATGAATTAAAAAAATTGCTCTTCCAAGATTTGCTTCTTCCTTTAGTGAACATCATTAGGGGTATCCTAAATAAGCTCAAACTTAGTCATTTGGTCTCAAAGTCTCTTTAAGACATCATAATATTCTCACACACTTAACCTTGTGTACATTTATGGTTTTTGTTACGGATTTTCCATTTTGAGCGGCATCCTTTTGGGTGTAGTTTTTCTTGATAAAGGTTCTAGCTTCATCCGCTCTCTCAAACTCTAAAATGTTCTCACATGGTTCGTCACACATGCTCTCCATGAGTGCATTTATAACCATTTTTGTAAGCGTTTTTGTATGACCTATTTTCCATGCTTTATAAGCATTTTTGTGCTCTAAGAGTGCATTTTCCCCCTCATTTCCTTTAAGAGTGTTTTCACCATCCTCTTCCACAACAACTTTAGTAAGTATGGGTTGAGGTTCCAGAGTAGAACCGTCAACCAAGTGCCAAAGCTCCTTACCATCTAGGGTTCTTTTTGCTGCAGTGGCCCACATGTAGTTGGTCCCATCAAATTGATGGGTTTGGCCATGAAGATAAAGAGAAGGATAAAAAGAAACGGAGAAAGAAAGAAAGAATGAGGGAAAAGAAGCAAAGGAAGTAGAAGGTTGATGGCATGCTTCCCAAAGAAACAAATTGAGGCTTTTCCGATCTTCCCGGTCCACTACGCAATCTTCAATACAAAAAAAACAAGAGAGCACCAATGCTCTGATACCATGTAATGAAATACAAAATGAACAATGAAAGGCCTCTTATGGGCTGTTACAAACACACAAGGACCACTTACGAGTCAAGTACAAGAGCACAAGCATAAGGCCTCAAAGGGCTTGAAACAAATATAAAAAATATAAAATATTTGAACTTGAAATGCTTGAGACAAGCATGTCTTTACAAGAGAGAGAGAGAGAGAGAGAGAGAGAGAGACCTCCTTTTATAGAGGTAAAAGGGCTCAAAGAGCTGTTGGGAGCACCCCAACGGCTGGAAATGAAGCCGTTGGGTAGCTCCCAACAGCTCTATTCCAAAGGACTAAAAAGCCTTTGGCAATAGGCCAATATTACAAAAATAAAATAAAAAATAAAATACAAAAATAAAGACAGTTTTGCCCCTACTGGTCACAGCCTATTATACCCCTAGTGGGATTTTCCTATTACAAACATAGAAATGTGTATATCTATATATATATATGCATATTAATATGTATATATATATGTACATACACGTATATACATATATTCTTAACACTTATGGAACCATATTGAACCTCATTTTCATATTTCAAATTTTTATATTACTATATGAAGTGACATCCAAATGTAAATTCTTTACAACATGCATATATTATATTGTATAGAAAAAGGATAGCGAACTGAATAGATCATTTACCTGTGTATGGTAAAACCACATGCTCATAGGGGACACCACTTTGATCTGTGGAGAGGCATGACCTTCAACCGAGTGTTGCACTAACATGTATGGCGTGTGATGAGCCTTAACTCGTATCTAAACCATCTGTAATTGTTTGTAGTAGTTCTTATCCTTCAAGGGATATTGTTATTATGAATATAGTGGGTTTTCACCTGAAGCACACTTTTGTGCCTAGTGGATAGACATTCCAAGCTTGGGGACTTCTCACCTTACAAGTGTTGTGCCTTAGCTTGCTTAATGTAAAATAATCATTTACATTCTCTTCAAGCATCTGTGTCATTGCTTGCAATGTTTTGGTATTACACTTCATGTAAATTTGTTCTGTTCATTCTTAAGCTTGTTTGCATATCATGCCCAACCCTGGTATGGTTTTGCCTATGGGTTCTCACATTTGATAGACGGAACTACTAAGTTTTAGCATTTAATTTCTCATTTCCAGTGCACTATTCATGCTGATGATAACAAGTATTTCATGTTGGGACAAATATGAAAACAAACAAAAACTTGGACATCCAAGATCTGATGCGTAGAGGTGTGTGGTTGAAACATTTTGTTTAGAACTTCAAGTCACACTGCAGATATTCTGCTGTTGAGAAATGGGTCGACTTGATTGAGCTCTCAAGATATGACCAGAATATACTTCACCCTTCCACCCACGCTTGCATGAGCAAGTTTGTTCTTGCACATTAGGCCGCAACATCGCAGGAACCTAATCTCTCTAAGGGTGATCTTAACAAGCTCTAGATTTGGAGGAAACCCATTGAAGGCTATCTCTACCTTTGTTGTGTGAAACAAAAATTGAATATTCTGAAACTTACCAACACTTCATGCTTCCCCATTTTGTTTCTTTTGGCATCTCTTGCACTTCCATGCTTCACTGTCTAGATGCATCTATCTTGTTCTTTTTCTCTTTTCGTATTATGCAAGCACAGTGACCTATAATTAACTTGTGGGTTTTGGATCCAAAACCCTTGGTTGAGAGTGAATTTGATGGTTCTGACTAACTAATATTGGTCACTGGTTTATCACTTTGAAATCCTATATTTTGAGTAATTGGTTGTCATTGAATTTTTTGGCAGGAGTAATTCTTAGGCCAGGATTCATATATGGGACTCGACAGGTCGGGAGCATGAAAGTGCCTCTAAGCATAATTGGTTCACCAATGGAAATGGTAAATCCTCACCCTCCTCATTCTCAGTGAAACCCTACTCTGCACTTACCATGCCAAAAGTTGATCCTCCATTTTTTACCATGGCAGATTCTTCAACATGCAAAACCGCTCAGTCAACTCCCCCTTGTCGGGCCAGTGTTCACGCCTCCTGTGAATGTGACCTCTGTTGCAAAGGTTGCAGTGAGAGGTGCAACCGATCCAGCTTTCCCTCCAGGCATTGTCGATGTGTATGGTATATTGCGATACGGGCAATAAGTTCATGGTTTTTTTATTTATCTGTTTTTTAAACTTCGTTTATAACCTTTTTTCGCTTTTGGATGGTAAGTGATCATGGTAAAGTTCCCTTGCAATGGCCATCCTTCTTTTTGAATGATCAGTATGATAATAAAGCATCAATTCATCAGCAGCTGAAAATGTTTGTTTCTGTTGTATGTGTGGCGAAGCCACAGTATTCGGGTCTCAAACATGAATTCTGTTCTGAATTTCAAATTTCTTTGCTAATTTGTTTGAGTAATCCTGTGATGAGTTTGATTTGGTGTGATTATTCCTTCAAAATTGAACAAAGATGATGGATGAAATGATTCACTATGTAGTATTGTAGTTGTGCAGTGTAGTAGAGTTTAATATTTGGTCTCTACTGTGCAACAAGTTGTCGAGTTTTAAGGATATCATGATTATCATCTATATAGATGGTGGGGGTATGTTCTATGAAAATGGAGGGCTCTTCAATTAAAGAAAGATTTCTGTAAGACAACAATAAGATAGAAATGGCCATCTTAATATCTGAAAGGAATAAGGGGAGTGGAATAACAAGTAAAGAACTGGAGGTAAGGCTGGTAAACGAACCAACCAGCTTGTGGCTTCACTCTCTTTGGCTCATTGAATTCTCGTTCATGATCAGGTCATATAGATGGCGAGACCTGCCCTACAGTGCTGCTCCATGCCTGTGACTGGTTTGATCTCAATGGGAATCAAACTGGTGACTTCCGGGGCTTTCAAGCATCCCGATGCTCACCATGACCCACTGGGCAACTTCGTGGGGGCTAATGTGGCTGGGTATTGCATAGTAAGATGGGACGTGCTTATGCTTTTGAAGCCTGTACAGACAACGTTTCTTCATGACTTCCTCAGGGGAGCTGTTTAATCGAAAAGATCCACCTCTTAAAACTTCATTTCATTGTGCTCGGGCGACCCAGATACACGTGCACAAGAAAGCTTACAAAGGTGGGTGTGATTCTGAACCATGGGGTTAAAGAACCAGACTAGATTCAGCCTAGCTTGCTGGGTATGCTGTCAACACCTACATACATGTTTTGATATGAGAAGTGGATTCTGGACAAATGCCGTCCAGTTCTGTCTGGTGGGCATTTGTCCAGCCAATCAAATGCAACCCCAGTCATTCTTAGTTACAATAGTTTTAGTTTCAAAGCCCCAAATGTCGTCCCCTCTAGTGATGTCATGAGTTTGAAACCCACGGGTTGTGATAAAAGCTTCAAATCTTTAGCTCAGTACATGAACTGGTTCCTCCTATCGAGTAGACCTAAACTCTATCTTTTCAATTATATGGCATTTAGCACAATCACTAAATTAGGTTTACATTGTTTGTAGATTTCTTATGAAGGGAAATAATACCCCAGTAAAGCGTTGTTTCACCGTACTATACCCTAAGTCACACAAAAAAAAATGAGAAAAGTTTTACCGAATATGAACAACATGCTGCCAAGAGCAAAGGATGGAGAAGCTTTCTCATATTCAACACCTCATCGTCAATGAATTTGAGTGATTGCCCAAAAGGCATTTGAATGAAAATTGCAGCATTTTCACTTTACAAAAACGAAACTTTGCTTTAATTAACATTATTTTATTTAATTTTCCTTAAAATTGCACTATTCAGTCTACCTTCCCAAATAAAGCCAACACTTCGACAAATCTGGCTGCTATTTTTTCCATTATATCATATTTCTCTTTTTTCTTAGCATTTATTTTCTTGGTATGCATTTTACGTGTTCTTCATTGATATGCACATTTTGCATTTTGAAATTTACATCCCTTTTCAACTTTATTTAAATAATTTCACAATTCTGAAATGAATAAGGTAGTGAATTCTTTTCAACAAAATAGTGTTATAGCTCAACCTGCAATCATGATTATTTTCCATAAAGTTCCACCATTTTAGGAGAGGAAGTGATGTAGAAGCAGAGCACCGTGCAATCCAGGTTTACAGAATCCGTCTGGATCCAGTTCTTAGTTCAAGGTTTCATTTGAGTTTTATTTTAATTTGGATCTTAATTATATAATTGATCTATCTTTGATCCAATTTAGAATTAGGGTTTTTTGGTTATTCCCTATAAATGCTTGTTATTGAAACTTCTGTAAGGAGGCTAGATGTAATTTCCTCATAAACCATTTCTAATTATTTTTTTCCTATTTCATGTTGCTTTATTGTAAGGGTGGAGCCAACAATCTAAACTAGGGTGTACACAAACTCACCTAGATTTTACCTTGTATATAGGCATACAAAGTAAAACCCTAAATTACACAGGGATACATATGCACCTAGAGTAAAAAAACCAAATCAAGACCCTAATTCCTACAAACATGATAAATTATGTATTCTAGGCAATATCAAATCACAAAATATTCATGAATTCATGCCTAATGGTAATTAAAAAAAAAAACACAAAAACCCCTAAAACCATAAATAAACATTTATGTCATTCTAAAAAAACTAAATCAAATCCTTAATTCCTACAAACATCATAAATTATGCATTTATGTTAATTGATTAAAAAACTACTAATATTCTATCCAAAATCAAAACACACCTTATTCATGGACTCATGCCTAATGGTAATTAAAAAAAAAACAGAAAAAACCTTAAAATAATAAGCTAAATATTTATAGTATTCTAAAAACAAACAAATCAAAACCCTAATTTCTACATATATCATAAATTATGCATTTATGTTAATTGACAAAAAACCCGTATTTTTTTAACCAAAATGAAATCATGCAATATTCATGGATTCATGCATATTGGTAATTAAAAAAACACAGAAAACCCCTAAAAACATAACTAAACATTTTTGTCATTCTAAAAAACTGAATAAAAACCTTAATTTCTGCCAACACCATAAATTATGCATTTATGTTAATTAATAAAAATACCTACTATTCTAACCTAAATCAAATCACACAATATTCATGGATTCATTCCTAATGATATTTAAAAAACACATACAAAAAAGTTCTAAAACCATAAACTAAACATTTATGTCATTCTAAAAAAAACAATTCCAAAACCTAAATCAAAACAACATTCATAGATATGCTAATTGGAAAAAACAAAACAAAACCCCTAATTAAATATTTATATAATTTCAAAAACCAAAATAAAAAAACTTAAATCCTAACAAAAATAAAATTTAGAAGTTTGATAACCAAAATCAAGCATTTATTAATTGAATTGTGCTTAATGATAATTGATAAGAAAACAACACAAAAAACCTTAATTACATATTCATGTCATTTGAAAAAATCTAAATCTATACCCTAAATCCTAAAAAATTTTATAAATTTATGTTAACTGAAAAAAAAAATAAAACCCCTAATATTCTAACCAAAATCAAGCATTCATTATTCATTCCTAATGCTAATTAAAAACACACACGAAAAACCTTAAAACCCTAATTAAGCATTCATGCTATTCTAAAAAAGGAAAAACTAAACAAAAAATCTAAACCTTAACAATACATCCTGCTAATTGAAAAAAACAACAAACAAAACCCTATCAATCATTTTCAAAAAAGAAAGAAAGAAGACCCAACCACTAGGGCCATGGGTGTGCGCTAGAGAGGTTGTCAGACAGCTGGACCTAGTCAGGCAAAATTTTGGCCACCGGCCGCTCCCCAAAGTGGGCTGGTGAGTGAGGCTGCCCAAACCCTAATGCCCTCCACCCTTTACCAAAAACTATTACGGGTGAGAGAAAGGGGTTGGGAACCGGTTTGTCTCCTCTCCTCGTTCTTCTTACATCGAACTAGGGCACAAAACTAGTTTTTCACGCAAAACCGGTTCTGCCCACCTAGGCCTCCCTTTTGACCTTTCTTTGGACCCAGTTCCAGCCCAAATACCCCTCACTTCGACCCATTTTGACCCTATCCCCTACCAAAATCTGTCTGGACTGTCTCAAACCCATCTATACTGAATTTTTCTTCAGATCCAAAACCTAACCCACCTTCAAAGCTTATCATTTCCATTTGACTAGGTCCTACTCCTAATTCCATTGAAATCGCTGGATTCCTTTTAGCTGATTGGGATCCAAATGTATTTTAAGTTGAATTCCTATGGTATATCCCATATACTGAAAACATATCCATTTGGATCTCTACTACATCAACCACCAAAGGGATGGACCATCATTCTTATGTTACTCGGATATTCCATTCCAATCCTGTGGGTCAATGCGCTTGATTAACGAGATAGGCAAGTGTATGGGCAATCCTTTAATAAAAAGGCTAGGTTTATGTTTGAATATAAATCAGGTTCTGTCGCCCACAAGGGCTCTGCTCTTCTGTTAGGTGCGGCTTGTGAATGTCACCAAGTTGATAGGACATCACAAGTTCGAAATCCACGACCGGCATAGTGGCAAGGTCGAAGCTGGGTGTGCTCTCCAGTGGGCATGGGTACCTCAAGGGTTTTACCAATTTTGGTGGATTTGGCAGCCAACTTGAGGCTTCAAATTTATTGACAGCCCACAAGGGGGGCCGTTCTTCGCACTTGGCTAGGTGGGTTGGCTTAAGACTTTCAAGTTGAAGGAGGTCGAGAGTTCAATACTTGGTATGTACGTCCTTTTGTGTCATAATACCAAAACCAAATGGGAAACTATCCTCAATGGAGTTCTACATTGTGAGCACCAACTCAAGTCTGCGGTCAACATGACACCTCTTGGCCTGTAACTGGGGGTGTCAACAGGTCGGGTTTGGTTTGGACCCAGGTAGAACCAGACTTGGGCTCGATTTTTGGGTATGTTATCGGGTCTGAACCCAGGTTTAATCGGGTTCACTACAAGAGAAACCATACCCGGACCCGATAAGAACTACATGAACCAGACCTGGACCATACCCGGTAAAATAATATTTTTTATCATTTTACATTGAAAAATTGCGGGTCTTAATCGAAACTCGGGTTGGACCCGGGTCTGGTATAAAATTTCACAAACTATACCTGGATCCATGTATTAATCTGACCTTCGGGTCCAGATCCGGGTCTTATTACTTATCACCATACCTGGATCCTATAGGTCTTGGTTCGGGTCGGGTTCAGGTAAACCAGACCCATTGACACCCTTACCCTGTAAGGGGATGTCTAAACCATAGCGGCAGCTTTTCCATGTCAAATAAAAAAAATAAAGTTTACTGTGATGGATCTATAACTTTGGCAATAGCATATTCAGGGACAAAATCTCTTTTTGATTATCCCAAATTTATCTATAGGAGATAGGTTTAGTTGGTCGTTGAACAAGGCTAAAATTGCCTACAGTGGTGATTCCAGTAGGCCCCAGAACCACGAGCCAGTCCAACTGAAACCACTCAATTCAGGTCTGAAGTCTCTGAACCTATACGGTGAGAGTTGGGTCGAGTCCGGATCGGATGCAATATGATTGCACACAAATTTGTGCATTACCATCAGAGGTCCCATACCTGACGGGCCATTATGAAGGGTGATCAGATGCTTAAAATGTACAAATATTTGTGCAAATTATTGCACCTGATCTTTACACGAGTTGGGTCACAGCTCAATTTAAGAACCAGCTGTTAGAATTTGGATGAAACAAATAAAATATTGGCACCTAAATTTTCAGAATAATTCCAAAATACACCTTCATTTTGAACATTTTTAAAAATTACACCTAAACTTTGTTATGGTTAATAAAAAATTCAAAGACAATCTTGGGATTAAATCTATAGTTATATCTCAAATATGTTTTCTTCTTCCTCTTCTCCTTCAAAATAAAATAAAAAATTAAGGATGGTATGAAGTCAAAACCCACTTAATTAGCAACAGTAGAAATAAAAATGGTAATATCTTCTTACTAACCCAACATAGGTTAGTAGTACAGAAAATGATTGTATGGGTAATTTGACCGGATTTCTTAAAAAACTTTACAATTTTCTATATTCTTCTTATGTTCAAAATCGCAAATATCGAACATTGTTAGAACTTTTTTACCCTTTGCAACTGTGAATTTAGGCATTTTTGCAATAAATTGTAATGTCCGTAAGCTATGTCTAACACCCACTTCCATCCAGAATCGTAGGCTTTTTTATGCAAATTTAGACCTTATGAACTCGTATAAATTTATTTGCAAAATTTTGGTGAAAACTAAACTACCAAAATCATAAATATCATACACTTTCGCATATAATAAAATATTTTACATAAATATATTTATGAAACACCTCTCACAAATATTCTATTGTTTCACATATACTTTCCAAAATCACCTAAATTTATGTGTGAAACTCTTACCACTAATTTTGCAAATAGCTTATTTTTTTACATATATTGCACGCTCTCGCAAGAAGTTATTTGTGAATCTCCATACATCGCAAATATCATACTTAAATATTTGTGAAACTATGACAAATATATGATATTTTTTATTTTTTGCAAATTTTGTGAATCATATATAAATTTGTGGTCCCCAATCTATAACAATTATATGGTCCCCAACCACTTATTTTTACATAATTTAGGTTTTTTTTTGTCTTTTCTCCCCAACGAGTGGTTCCCAACCTACTTCCCTTTCGATAACTATTTCAAACTCATTAGTGTATATCATACTTGTTCGCATATACGTTCTTAAATCTCGTGAAGTATATTTGCGAAAATCCTATTGATCAGTAAAAATTGAACAAGTTTGTACAACTGCTTCTTCATGTATAGACAAGTCAATATAATTAACATAGAATTAGATAGAATTTGTTTGCATGAAATCAGATAACTTAAAGTTTAACAATTACAAAGTTACATTCAATACATGTGCTTCATTACAAAGTTATACCCAAAGCTTAACTTGATCCATCCAATTACAAATATAAGTTTAACTTGATCTATTACAAAGGTGTATAATTGTTTATAACTCAGCTACTTGGACAAACCCTTTGAATACCTCTCTAACCGATGTCTCCACTTTTTCATTATCATTCGTAACCTTGGATGCCCTTTCTTTCATGTGTTTATAAAACTTGAAGAAACAATTTTTTATATATGTGACATCTTGCAGGAAATAACCCTTATTTAGCAAACAACTAACTATATCGAACATCTCAAACTAGTTAACAACTGACATATAAATACATACTTGTTTAAAGTTTAATTTCAGTTTTTGCCCAAATACTGCATATATTATCATATATTGTATGACAAATATACCACAATCATACCTGCAAAATAAAAAAATGATAAGTGAAAAACATGTGCATGTATGAAATGAGTTAACAAAAAAATACAAAGTAATTACTCATTCTCTTCTTGAGAAATACCTTCCATCCTCTTCATCGTCCAATCTTTATAACAGTTGAACCTAAATTTCACTAAAAAAAATGAACCTACAATACATATGCAAGAAAATGAGATGACAAACATATACAAAAAAGAAGATAACAAACACACACACACAAAAAAAGAGTATATTATTGAGTAAGTTATGTTAGCATACTATTTTTGAGATTTTTATCTGCTAAATATGTATTCGATATTGAATTATATACCCTAAAGTTCTTTTCTTTCATGTCTATTAACTAATAAACCCAGTGCTCGTTACCCCAATTGAAAGAAATTAAGAGCTGCAACATAAATCTAGTGTAACATAGTTGTGCATGTAAAACTTTATTTGTAAATATGAAAAGTTGTGCAAAAACATGCCTTGTCGACATAAAAAAAATGATACGGCAAGTCGTTGCACTTCAAGCAATTAGTTGCCCCACCTCACTGCCTTTTAGTTGTGAACATACAATGTTTACCAGTTAATTTTTATTAATTGATAGTAAAATAATATAAACATCGCTTTTATAACTCAGAGAGAAATACATGGTAAGGTAAAGGGTCTAACAGGTTGTCTCTTTCCTTATCCAAGTTGTGAGCCACTTGAAATCTCTTTATGAATTTTGCTAGATGCTACATAGTAAATCCAGTATAGCAATAGAAGAACAAACAAAATTACGTGCAAGCGTAACAAAAAAACAAACAAATTAACGTGTAAAACTAATACTTACATCACTTGCCAAGAGAGTTTCTTTGTCAAACTCATATTCTTTTGGCTATGGGGTGTTCACTTCTATAGCTTTTACTTTCTCACTAACTTGTTCTTAACAACAAAATACATTATATACGATTAATATCAAATATGCATACATGATTTGAGATATTGTTTATATCTTATCCACGATCGACTGTTTCTTGCTCTTCGAAACTTGAAGCCCATTGAATCCCTTTTTTTTGTAAGAACATGTACAGAGATATATCTTGAACTACCTAGATATATACATAAAGAAGCGATTAATTAAAATAACTATGGATATACATAAAAAAAATAATTAATTAAAAAATACTAGATATACACACAAAAAATCAATTCATTAAACACTGAATATATATACACATATTGTTATTCGTGGTGTCGCCTATTGCGGCCAACCTTACCATATACAGTGCCCTTGTATGGCACAACATCCTTTTGTTCTGTTATTTATCTATTAACCTTAGGTCACCCTACTTTGCAAACCACTGTTGATGGATAGACAATTGTAAGAGTAGGTGGAGCGATGTGTGGGACAATATCCGCCATTAGAAAGAATGCATATTGATTATATGTAGCTCGATACAATTCAACTTTGAAGAACTTGATACAGTAGTCCTCTGGTAGGTTGCCCTCACACAAAATGTATGTGATCACATGTTCGCAAAGAATCCCACTAACTTGCCACTCTTCACAACAACACAAGCGCCTTTAAAGATCAAAACTATAATTGTGAGACCAGTCATGGGCTTCATATCGTTGTCAGAGGTAATGCACTACTTGCACACGTATTTTTTGTTCATTTTTCTTTAGTTCCTCTAGTTTTTTTTTTACCTTTGACACCACAACACTTGTTATATGTTGTCCCGCAATCTTTATTTTCTCAAACAATTTCATCAACATAAGACAAAGCTTTTTAATAAGTGAAATTATGGGCTTGTCACATATGGCGATAATCCAGAAATTGAAGCTCTTTGTCATGTTAGATGTTAAGCAACCATATCTTTTCGCTTGAAAGTGAGTTTTGATTGTATGTGTTTGTGCTTTATTCCTTAACTTTGTCAAAAAAAAAATAATTGCATTATTGTTTCATACCTGCTCGAGCTGCACCCCACCAAAGTGGACCGAGTAGTGAACCAAATTTCTTTGAAAAGTTCTTTATTAAATGCTTAGACGTAGATACTATCTGAGGTAAATGTCAATACTCCTTTCTCTCTAAACTCATCGAAGTATATGAGTTTGTACTCTAATGCTTCTAAAAATCATGTTCATGAATATTTAGACTTCTTATAAATAACTTCAAATGCTACCAGAAACTTCTCACTACAATGATCAATAATATTTGTTGACAATAATATGCATGCATATCTTCTTTTTAGGAATATGCCATATACTATGAGAATTAGAGGGCATCATTTCAAAAACCCATCCATGCTTGATCGGAAGGATAAAAATATTTACTTAAATTGATCTTACTGTACCCTAGCGATCATCGGTTAGCATTCATCAGATGATCCAAATGGGTGAAAAGCATTTTAAAGACTATTCGAATAAACTATATAATGCAGCCTTAGTGTATTCTCGCCCGTGCCATGCTCGTTTGTAAGTAACATCCACACCTTCTTCGCGATTGATGTCATTCATGATTTCTCTTGAAGTCATCTTCAAGTTATCATACAGGTGTTTGTAAATAACACTTGAAATCCACTTGAAAAATACTTTCTTTATTAAAAAGGTTGCCCAATGATCCTTCATATGTATGCTTGCTATCATACTTCTTCATTTGAAAGAAATTTGCTCTGCGTACTTTTGTGCAATGGATCTTTCAAGAGCAATCAATCATCATATTAGCATTTTTTTCGTGCACACGACAGTGACTCTGCTATTGCAGTTCTTTAAGAATTTTTCTTTGTAGTTATTTCTTATCATATGATCTTTCAAAAACTTGTGGCAGTATTGGATATCAGTGAACTTTTTGCTCAAAACAATTTCTGCATCATTTGAGTGTGTTGATAGGCATTGAAATTATTCATAATCATTAAGCCTTTCATTACACAATTACTCATACAAATCATATGTCCCTTCTTTAATTATTTTTTATTTCTCTTCATTGTATGAGAACCCATTGAACAAGAACCATGGGTTCACATTCTCTAATGCCATTGGTGCATCACTTTCACCCGCCTTTATTTGTCCAATGTCGTCAATATTTTCGTCGTCTCCTATCAATATGGTATATTCATCATCAATGATATCATCTTATTTTGTATTGTCAACATGATTGATGTTATTACTAATTGACTATTCAGTTGAAACAACTAAATCAAAACTCATTATATCTATTGCTTCATTTGCTTCTATACATGCATCATTCTTGAATTTTCAATATTCAAGATTAACCATCAAAATATCACATTCATTATCACACATACATCTCAATCATAAATTATATCAAAATTATAGCTTGTACTTAGCATTATAGTATGTTTGAGAATGTTGCATGCCATTCAAATTATTGCGATGAAGATCACTGACACTTTTTTTTTCATGTACAACATCAATATCATCCACTGTTTGGGACAATTTGATAATCGACAAAGGACTCAACTCGATAGATGGTGCCTGAGATATATATATACGGTCTTCATGGGATTCACATAATTCCATTGATCAATTCTCCTTGTTTAATTGCTTCTTCATTAACTTTGGATACTTTCAAGTAAACATCACTATTGATTAGCATCTACATTATCCTCCTCCTCAACATTTATCTACATTTCTTGATTGTTTGAAGAATGACTATACTGAGGCTTAATAAGTCTACCACATATTTGATTTTACGAGACATCAAAGTCACAAATTTCTTAAAGTTAATATTTCTGGAGATCATTAAAGATTTTCAATTAGTGTAATTAGACCTACGATAGTGTACTTTAGTTTTTTCAGGTGCCATCATTGACTGCCTACAACAATCACAATAATGTACTTTAGCCCAATGCTTGTGCATAATAAACCTTTACCTCATTACACCACTACATGAACACCAAATATTAACTAAAGGACAAACAAACAATCATAAATCATCCACAATAATATGTATTTTTTTATGCACAAAATTATAAACATGGTAAACCCTAAATGTTAAATCTGGTGGTTGGAGACGTCAATGACAACACAAAGAAACATAAAAAAATATCCATAGAAATAACCAAACATAAATACGCATGAAGATATTTAATGATCACAAGTTGGATCCATTCACACCTCTGATTTTAGGTTGTCATATTAAACAAAAATGCACATAAGAATATCCACGCATATTGTATGAAACTCACCTTTCAAACTTATAGATGGGAAAGTCAATCACAAGAATGATATCGTAACCTCTTCGGAATGCAGGAATCATCGCAAGGGTTCTATAGAGAAGTTATTTGGAGACATAAACTAGAAGAAGAAACTCTCGAATAAAAACAAATATATATATATATATGATTCGACAAAATTGCAACTATTAAGAAAAATTACATATGATAAAAATTTCATAAATATTTAAGTAGCATATTTGCAATTTTGTTGGTTCCCTTTAAGTGGAGTTTCACACATAAATTTATGTGATTTCGGGAAGTATATGTGAAATAGTAAGATATTTGCGAAAGGTGTTTCACAAATATATTTATAAAAAATATTTTATTATATATGAAGCAGTAAGATATTTGCAATTTTGGTGGTTTCAATTTTACCAAAATTTCATAAAAAAAATTATGTGATGCTCGTGAGGTCTAAATTCACATAAAAAACATGTGGTTCTGTATTTAAGTGGGTGTTGAAGATAGCCAATGGACTATAATATTTTATCACAAAAAGACCTAAATTCGCAGTTACAAAGAGTAAAAGGTTCCTAACGATGCCGAATATTTACGATTTTAGACATCGAGAGAATATTAAAAATTATAGAATTTTTAGGGAATTAGGTTAAATTACCCATACAATACGATCATTTTCTATTAGTAGTGATTGTTTTTTTTTGTGAATAGGTTAATTGTAATTGCAGTTAATTTTAAAAAGGTCTATTTTTTATCTAAATAAACAAAATTCTCTTTTTGAAATTTTCTAAAAAGTTGAGTTCATTTAAGTGCCATTATGAAAACTACATCAACAACCCATTCGGATGAATGGTGCAATTAAAAAAAAACTTCAGTTCAAATTATGAAGGTGATTATAAGATCACTTACCTAGAATAAGAGCACACCCTCCTTTAATGGTTGTCTTAGAAAACCTTTTCTTAACTTAAGAGATAAAATCATAAGAATAGGAAATGGAAAATGATCGTATTGTAGGGGTAATTTGACATGTTTTCTTAAAAATTCTATAATTTTTTATATTTTCTCCATATCCAAATTCTCAAATATTTGAATTTAAAATAACCTTTTTACCTTTTGCACATGCGAACTTTTCCTATATATGCAAACTTTCTCCTAAATATCTTATTGTTTTTTACAAAAAAATATTTGTTCTCATATATGTATCTCTCCAATCAGATGTCAACAACTTATGTTTTTATAATTGTTGGAAAGCTAAGTTACATACCTATAACTTTCATGTTTTGAGTAAGAACCAAAAACTCTTCTAGGATTTATGTTTCTGAGTTCCAAATTGAAATAGAAACATGCTTTGCACCCTCTAGGGTTACACATTTTATGTATGTTGTATGCTATTTTCTAACCACTTGGACCAAAGGCCAAGAATGGTCATCCTAGCTTGGTTTCTAGCCACAAAATTGCATTCTTTGTTTGGCAATTTGCCTTGAAATATTCTGACTTTAGTTTGAGTTCAAATTGTGAAAATCTAATGGAATTTGAATCTGATTCGAGTCGGAAATCATTGTGGCCATCTTTCAGCCACAAAGAGCAATTTAATGGAATTGGATTCCAATTCTACTGCATTCTTTGAATCCAAATACACCCTTGGAGAAAAAGGGCATGACTTGTTCATACATAAGGTTTGATGGCCATGAACCTTCCAAAACTGCGTTTTCTAGTGGAACTAGATTTTCTTCTACAAGATTCAAGAACAGAAAATGAATGAACTGTATAACAAAAATGATGCATTTTAAAAAATGCCCCACAATTTATCAAATATGTCAAATAGACAATTTTGCAGGTTTCTACTTTTTTTAACACTTTTACCCTTCACTATTGTGAATTTTCAATTTTTTTGGATCACAATGCTGAAAATTGATAGACCCACGAAACTCATCAACAAAATCGCATATGAGGTTGCAATATTCTAAAAAAGATTACAAAATTCTAAAACACTTATGAAAATCATGACGAGTATCACAAGACATGTTGGAAAAATCCTTTAAGTGTTGTGAAAGTCCGAACCTTACGAAATTCCATTTTTTTTGTAGGGTACCTTGCAAAATTCTTCCCCAAGGATATTGCAAATTTATTTTTTTTTTGCAAAAAATTCTTTTTATATAAATTATGCTTCTTTTCTCAACCCCTTATTTGCATTCAGATGCCCTATTTTTGTAAACCGGTGGTCTCCAATCTTTTTGATGATCTTTCAATGACATTCATGTTTTGTGAAAACCTCTCATCAATGGTGGTTCACCAGTGGTGGTAAACCTTGAAAGTAAGGACGACACTTCATTGATGGTGAGCTTTTCTAGTAAAAGCATAAGCAACACTTCATTGATGGTGAGTTTTTTTCGATAAAGAATGGGTGACACTTCACCGATGGTAAGTTTTTTCGGTAAAAGCATCGATGGCAAAAAGATCGGTGACACTTCATTGACAATGAGTTTTTTTGATAAAAGCATTGACGGTGAAAAGATCATCGACACTTCATTGATGTTGAGTTTTTTCGATAAAAGCATCAGCGGTGAGATCTTATGGTATGGGTGGAACAGAAATCCAAAAGTCCATGAGTTGTTATTGAGTGTT
The DNA here is from genome assembly GCF_984573655.1 of Nuphar pumila. NCBI lineage: Eukaryota > Viridiplantae > Streptophyta > Magnoliopsida > Nymphaeales > Nymphaeaceae > Nuphar > Nuphar pumila. The sequence goes on from NC_143261.1 coordinate 69,612,013, forward strand.
GCATTATCATCATAGAGAACATGATAGATGATGATGTCGAAGACATCTGCTTTAATGAACTATGATAGCCGAAAAGATGTGTTGGATGATGATGATGTAGAGTTGACTTATCTCATAGTCAATGTTTGTTCGATCAATAGTATGGGTGGAATAAGAAATATCATGAGAATAACACATAATGTAGAATCGAAGATGATATACTATATTTCCTTCCTATCAAAGATGTGATGCAATTTGGCATTCTTGAGGCTGAAGAGCTAAAAGTACCTCTATATATACTATGTTTTCTCCCCATAAAAGAGATAGTGAGAAGCAACATTCTTATGAAAGAATAGAATGAATGCAATGTATGAGCAACTTCATTTTGTTAAAGAATGAAATGAATGCAATGTATAAGTAACTTTATTTTGTAAAAGAATGGAATGAATGCAAAATTTATAAGCAACTTTATTTTGTGAAAGAATAAAATGAATGCAATGTATGAACGACTTTATTTTATAAAAGAATGAGATGAATACAAAATGTATGAACAACTTCATTTTGTAAAAGAATGAAATGAATGAAATATATGAGCGACTTCATTTTATGAAAGAATGGAATGAATAAAATCTTCATTTTATGAAAGAATGAAATGAATGCAAAATGTATGAGCAACTTTATTTTATGAAAGAATGGAATGAATGCAATATATGAGAGACTTCATTTTGTGAAATAATAGAATGAATGCAAAACATAAGAGAGACTTCATTTTATAAAAAAAATAGAATGAATGCAATGTATGAGCGACTTTACTTTGTGAAAGTATGAAATGTATGAGCGACTTTACTTTGTGAAAGTATGAAATGTATGAGCAACTTCATTTTATGAAAGAATAAAAGAAATGCAAATTATATGAGCAACTTCATTTTGTGAAAGAATGAAATAAATGAAATGTATAAGCAACTTCATTTTGTGAAAGAATGTAATGTATGAGCACTTCATTAATGTATGGGCAACTTCATTTTGTGAAATAATAGAATGAATATAATATATGTGCGACTTCATTTTGTAAAAGAACAAGTCACATGTATACATGCAGATTTCCTATTCAAATTCACATGTATATTTCTTTCAAAATATATGAATTTTTTTATTTATGTGATATTTTTGCTTTAAATTTCACTGTTACAGAATATATCTGCCTATTTAACAATTTAACAATGCATATAAACAAAAATAAAATTTACAACTAAAATTCATCCACAAATATAACAGAACAACTATAAATTCTATCAACCTTACATGCAAAATTACAATAAAGTTTTTAAATACAACCATGAATGAACTTTACATCCAAATGACATCTAAATTTTTATTAATTTTGTTTAAATTACATCAACATAGGGAATTCAGATGCAAATAAAGGGTTAAAAAACAAAATGTTATTTATATAAAATATATTTTGCAAAAAAAGAAATTTGCAATACCGGTGTGATACTTGTCGCAATTTTGCAATATTGGACTTTTGTAAGTTTTTCATAATTTTGCAATACCCCTATGAAAATTGTTTGGAATTTTGTAAGGTACGAACTTCTGCAACACTTAAAGGATTTTAGCAACGAGCCTTGTGATACTCATCATGATTTTCATAAGTGTTTTGAAAATTTAGAATCTTGAAATATCGCAACCTCATATGTGATTTTGTTAACAAGTTTCATGGGTCCATCCACTTTCAGTGTCATGACCTGTGAAAATTAGAAATTCGGAACTGCGAGACGTAAAAACATTAAAAAAAGTGAGAACTTGTGAAAGTATCCATTTGGCGAATTTGGTGAATTGAAGGAGATTTTTAAAAATGCATCATTTTTGTTGTACAGTATGGTCATTTTCCGATTCAAAAAGCATTTGGATATCCTGACTCCTAAGAGATGTCCATCAAAATCATTCAGTGCTCCACATTACATCTCTCATGATCCATCCTATTTGTAATGTTGGTTCTGATCTCTTACATTTTTGTTACATGCTTTACTTGGGGATATCAATCAATCGATTTTTATTCGATATTCCACCAAATTTGATTCTGTTTAATTGCATTTGGTAAAGCCAAAACCATATCTTTTTATAATCGGATGCAGATATAGTTTTGAGTTTTTTCTATCGAGTCTGACAAATATCCGAGTTTGATGGATGTCTGAATCTGTTTACATGTAAACAAGTGGATCTGGTACAAACTTTTCACCATCCAAATCCATTTAGCCTACATTCGGTTAGTCAGATATGGTAGTGGCCACATTAGATCTGAATCTGAACTGTTTACATCCCTAGCCCTACTACAGGAAAAGGTGTGTACAAACAAATCCCTCCCATGAGAATTTGCTTCCCCTTTTTTATGGAGTGTGGCCCTATTTTCACATGAAATAGAGCATTTTGTATGAAAAAGATAACCCCCAACACTGAAATTCTATCGGGTAGTCACGGGAAAGAGACCCATTGTCATTTCTCACATTTCAGGATGAAACAAACATTCCCTTATAGAAAATCTGAATCTCTTAAGAATTTCATGGCCTTTGAAAATTTCACCATAAAATTCACTTTCATCCCTTTATTTATGACTCAACTTTTCACCCTTGATTCCTAGGAAAATGACAAATTGTGCAAAAGTTAGAACACAAATACAAATAAAACCATGTCCAATTCGGGTAAGAAGATAATGAAACCTGAATTTCTGGCATTTGTGGCATTTGTGTTCTACACTTATTAAAATAGATTTATACACTTATAGAATGTCACGTTACAGAAAAGAATTATAGAATTACAACAAAGGATTATAGAATCCCAAAAATAATTATCAGAACGTCGATTTGTACTTATGAAGTTATCACAACAACGATATCGATATGTTTGTAAAACCCTAATATTTGTGTAAACCCTAATACGAAGTTACAGCGAACAAAACAACGATTTATTCACATAGACAAAGCAAATCGCGATAGGACAACTATTGTTATTCTATGAAACTTAAAGAATATTGGTTGTAAGTCAATTTGTATTTATCAAGTTACCTGGATTTGTAGTTCACCAATAAACATCGTATCGATTAGTGTTTCTTTATCTTTTCTGTCTTTTATCAGTCATTGTGTAAATCGCTATAAGATAAATCCTTGTACATATATTATATTTGAATCATTATATAAGACATTGTCATATAGCGATTTATAAAATGATGTTTATGTCGGAGACAACGATTTGCCTTTGCTATAAATAATAGTCTAACTTATTGGCGTGTTTAGTAAAATTGAAATTTTATTTATTTCAACCCAGAGAGATTTACATAATTTATATACGCAGTCTTACAAAATTTGTATATACAATCTACAAAATCTGCTAGAAGTCGTTGTGCATCATATTACTCCTGAGGGGGTCGCGTCGTTCGTTGCCTTCTAGGTATTCTTGTCGGCTGAGTTTTTTTTTCACTTCCGCAATTAGAAACTTTATCAATTTTTTGCATAGTTCTGTGTGGAATCCAGGTATATCATCCTGTAACAAAAAGGTAATATGACACCAATATATAAATTGAGTCTCCAATAATAGAGGATAATAAAACATGTTTAAGTGTAGAGCATACAATGTCGAAATCAGGTTCTCATCCATTATATATTGCTTCAATATACTTTATTACAAATACATCATAATCAACACCATTATTTTGTAAAGGAGCATCGTGTGCTGAGCTAAACCTCCACTCGCCAATGTCGACACCCAAAACATTTTTGACGAATCCGTCCTGTGGTTAATACAGAAGCAAGTAAATTCTGGGCCATCGTACATGATATGATACCCTTATAGATGGAAACTTACCAAATGCATAATATAACGTTGTACACCATTGTGAAAGTCCAATGAGTTGTAGCACCATATTTGTTTTTTCCGTAAATTCATCACGTATAAGACCTAATGCTCAACAGTTTGCCAGAGTGTAGGAATCAATATTTGCAAATTGATAGAATATCTTACAAATTGATAGTGCAAATCGTGTTAGGACTGTTATGCCTAAACCTTGGACAAGTGGTTTCTTCACTTACCTTTTCACTTAACCAAAAGTCTATGTGGTGATCATCGTTACCCTAGTATGGTAGTCTATCTTGAAATCCAATGGAGTATGGCAATCGGCGGACGAAACTCTGTTGAACGAAACAGTGATAATAGTAAGGTTAAAACACGAAGCAACAAGAGTAAATCAAAAAAGAAAATAAATATATAAGAGAACCGATATATCATGAAATAAGGAGTGACGATGCGTCTAGTATTGGTTGTTGCGTTGCTTTAAATATACATGACAAAATTGGATATAGTCTGTTTATAACAAATATGCATGTGTTAACATACATACCTATGACATACGTAAATATATAACTGATAGTGGTTTCATACGTACAAAATTACTGATAGTGTTTCCTTCTGCAAATTCGTATTGCAACTGATTGATGTTATCTTGAAGCTCTTTGTTGAGTTTTCGGGCACCGCTTTTTTGTGGATGTTCTACTGACATTAGCAGAATATTCAAGAAACGATATTGAAATTCCTTTCTACAGTACACAACACAAATCGAATATACGCCATAAAAGAGATAAATTTTGAAGAAACTTGTCACAAGGTTTAGATAATATACGCCTGATTCGCCATCGCTGGTTGTGTAGCTATCGTCGTCTCTCTCCTCACCTTTGTTGGCTGTGTAGCTATCATCGTCTCCTTCCTTGACATTGATACCCCCTTTGCGATGAAGCAGGTTATATGTTTGATTCACAAACACGGCGTTTATAAAAGAAATGCTGGTTCGTGTGTTCCTTAATCATAAAGCAAAGCGAAGCGACACCTTCCTGAACTTGTACGACGTGTCATTCATATATAAAGGAAACATCGTTTCAAATACCGACAATTTTAAAAAACCGTGCATAAATAAATTTCATTGCGTATTAATTAAATAAAAAAACATTGTTTCATCTGCCTTTTATAAAACTAGTCAACACGATAGGACGTATCAAGCAAATCGCGATAGCACGTATCGTTACAGTGAAATCGATTTGCAACTAAATCTCGTTTTGTAGTTTACTAAGTTTAAACATCATGTCGATTTATTTATTATTTTTCTTGATATATTGTTCACATTGACAAAGCTCGTTACATCAAATCACGATAGGACAAATATTGTTATATTATGAAACTTAAAGTCTTTTGGTTATAAGTCGATTTGTATTTATCAATTTAACTAGATTTGTAGTTTACCAATAAGCATCGTGTTGATTTATTTTTTCTTTATCTTTTTCGTCTTTTAGCAGTCATTATGTAAATCACGATAGGAAAATTGTTAACGTAGACAAAGCTCGTCAACGCAAATCGTGATAGGATAAATCGTTGCAGTGAAATCGATTTGCAACTGTGACTTAAATCGGTATCAAGTTGTAAATCGATTTATATTTATGAAGTTAACTTGATTTTTACTTTATCTAGTCTAAACATCGTCTCGATTTGTTTATTGTTTTACTTTTCTGCCTTTTATTAGTCAATTATTGTGTAAATTGTAATAGGATATATCATTCACATAGACAAAGTTCGTCAATGTAAATCCCGATTGTGTGATGGGTTTAGGTGAGGGTGATTGGATCGGGTTGGTTGTGAGACCCATTTAGCTCTCATGAAATCCAAACCCAATCTACATCCTAAACCCTAAAACCCGAAATCCTAAACCCTAACCCCTAAAACCCTAAACCCTAAACCCCAATCCCTACAACATAAAATCCAAAAACCTAAACCTTAAACCCTAAAACCCTAAACCTCAATCCCTACAACATAAAACACAAAAACCTAAACCCTAGACCCAAAAACCTAAACCCTAAACCTAAGCCCCAATCCCTACAACATAAAACCCAAAAACGTAAACCCTAGATGTCTAAACCCTAAACCCTAAAACCTAAACCTCTAAAACCCTAAACCCTAAACCCAAAAACCTAAAACCTAAACCTTAAACCCTAAACCCCAATCCCTACAACATAAAACACAAAAACCTAAAACCTAAACCCTAGACGCCTAAACCCTAAACCCTAAACCCTAAAACCTATACCCTAAAACCTAAACCCCTAAACCCAAAAACCTAAAACCTAAAACCTAAACCCTAGACGCCTAAACCCTAAACCCAATCCCTACAACATAAAACACAAAAACCTAAAACCTAAACCCTAAGCTCTAAACCCTAAAACCTACACCCTAAACCCCTAAAACCCTAAACCCTAAACCTTAACCCCTAAAACCCTAAACCTAAACCCCAATTCCTACAACATAAAACCCAAAAACCTAAACCTAAACCTAAACCCTAAACCCTAACCCCCTAAAACCCTACACCCTAAATCCTAAACACTAAACCCTGAACCCTAAAAACTAAACCCTAAACCCCTAAAGCCTAAACTATAAACCCTAAACCCTATACTCTGAACTCGAAACCCTAAACCCTAAACCGCAAAACCCAAAACTTAAAGCCTAAACCCCTAAAATCCTAATTCTTAAACCCTACAACCTAAACCCTAAACCCCTAAAATCCTAAAGTCTTAACCCCAAACCCTGAACCCTAAACCTAAAGCCTAAACTATAAACCCTAAACCCTATACTCTGAACCCGAAACCCTAAACCCTAAACAATATGTCTTTGTTTGTCTTTTTAAACGATATTGATATGTAATATAGTGATTTACTTATATCAATTTGCAACTGCTACTGTGACAACGATATGTCTTTGTTTGTATTTGTGAATGATATCGATATGTACTATTGTGATTACTCATATCGGTTTGCAACTGCGACTAAAATATTATGAACAAAACAGTGAAATCGATTTACAATTGTTACTTAAATCGGTCTTAAGTTGTAAATTGATTTATATTTATGAAGTTACCTCGATTTGTATTTACTAAGTCTAAACATCGTGTCGATTTGTGTACACGTGCATAAAACTCTAGTATATGTAAAACCTTAATATAGATCTCTGTAAAACCCTATTCTATGTAAAACCATACCTAACCCGACCCGACCCGTGGTCCATGTATAAAATCTTAAACAACTCTTAAACTTTTCTGCGGCAGCGCAACTTCTTTTGCTTCTTTTTCTTTTTTTTTCCTCTGCCTTCATCTTCCTTCTTCTTCTTCCTTGTATACCGAAGTAAGCACAAATATTCTGCATGATAGACAGAGAGTGACGTTGATGACCATCTAGGTAGATAAATGTGCTAATGTCACCTTAAATAGCCATACAGACAACCCTTAGTGTGTGAAAGTGCACGCTAAAGATGGTGCCATGTTTCTCAAGAATGGTTGACCAACATTTGTCGCATGTCATTCCTTGCAATTTAGAGAATTTTTGGTGTTCAAGTATAATGGTAATTTGTATTTTGATGTTAAGATATTTGGTAGAAGTGAATGTCAAAGTGCAGTTGCATATCTTGGTAAAAGTAGCAGGGTGCATGAGACAAAGAAGGATGCAAAAGTTCTTTATGATCCACCCAGAGATCCTTCAAGCAGCTCTTATACGTTAGGAGAAACACATGAGAACAAGTCTATGCATAATCAAGAGTTACAAATGTGCTGCAAAAAAAATTTGCAAAGAGATAAGAACCTCCATTGGTAGATAGATTCGCCTTCTATCGTTCCCAGTGACTAGCGAAGGCTACTCAGTAAACTGAAGGTGCTGATGTTGTTGATGATGATAATGTCTATTTTGAAGTACATCACTATTTAGATGTAGGGTTGATGCTGATAATGATGTCTGTTTTCTTTGATGATGATGGTCATGTATTGTATCTAAGCCAAACCACTGATCATGATGTATTGTAACTAAATACTCATGTAAATGAATGTGGCTTTAATGTATCATTGAAGTTAACTCGATTTATAGTTTACTAAGTCTAAACATCGTGTCAATTTGTCTATTGTTTTTCCTTTCTGTCTTTTATGAATCAGTCATTGTATAAATCGTGATAGGACATATTGTTCACATATACAAAGCTCATAAAATTAATTTGCAATAGGACAATCGGTATCAAGTAAATCGTGATAGCACGTATCGTTACAGTGAAATCGATTTGCAACTAAGTCACAATTTATAGTTTACTAAGTCTAAACATCGAGTCGATTTGCAACTAAGTCATGAATTGTGGTTCTAAGTCGATTTGTATTTATCAAGTTACCTAGATTTTTACTTCACCAATAAACATTGTGTCAATTTATTTTTTCTTTCTACTTTTCGCCTTTTATCAGTCAGTGTAAATCACGATAAGACAAATCATTGTACATATATTGTATCTGAATTGTTATACCAGATATTGTCCTAGAGCGATTTATACAATGATGTCTATATCTTTGAAGTTAAGATATAACGATTTGTTACAGAGCAAATTTTTTTATGAAGACCGAACATTACAACGATTTGAGCAGTGGCACTTGTGTGTTATGCTTATTAAAAAAAGAATTATACATTTATAGAATGTCACTTTACAAAAAAGAATTATAGAATTACAGTAAAGAATTATAGAATTACAACAAATAAATATCAGGATAAAAAAATCATATAATGTTTATTCAGTGGCACTTGACGACTCAAATGGACTATGACATATAAATCGTCTCTTTCTTTTTCTTGGTGGACTCTCTTTTCTTGGTGGCCTCTTGGTTCCCTTGATTTTATTATAAACATTGGTCATCATCTCTACCAGTGTATTATATTGTCTCCCCAAATTTCTCACCTGCTTCCGTAACTTCTTATTCTCCCTCTCCAGCATCTCAAACCTTGTGGCGGAGACTACCTTCTTTTTTGTGAGTTGTATTCGCTCCTCATCATGTACTATAACTGAAAGAATCATTGTTGTAGCCGGAGGGATATGATGGACATGTTTTTTATGTTGGGAGACGACATGATGGGGGGACAAGAGGGACGCATGGGTTCCCAACATTTCCACGTTGCTTCTTCTCAATCTCCAGATTTTGACGCATGGGTTTCCAATATTTTTTTAAATAGTTGGGGTCATATTGTCGTTCTTTATAATCATACGCTATGGCACGAACACCTCCTTTGTTCTAGCTATCCAATTGTTCCCTGAAGCATTCATGTCAATTCACGTTCATGGCCCCAACACTTTTCATCTTCCTTCTCACTTCCACAAGTTGCTTTGGGGTAGACTGTCCCAAGCCAGCTTGTAGGAGAACTCGACTATCATGCTACAACTCGGCTTCATAATTACTAAACAATCAAATATCGTAGCCAGACAGTCTCGCACCCTGAGCAACAATCTCTTGGTCCTCGTCCTCCCCATCTCCATACAGTCTCCACACAACCTATACATTGGAGATTATGGTTTAGGTATAGACATAATTATTCATGCTAATGAATGCTAAATATTAAAATAATTTATAATAACGAGTGCTAAATATATTACAATGACTGTTACTAATGAGAGCTTTATATTGAAATGATTTATACTAATGAATGCTACATATTACAATGATTTACAATAATGAATGCTAAATGCTAAAATGATAACACTTTGTACTAATGAAGAAAAAATTCTGCAACGATCATTACTTAAGAAAGCTAACGATTACAATAATTTACACGCGATAACGATTTGTACTAAAGAATACAAAATTTTGCAACAGTTTATACTAATGAATGATAAATGTTGAAACGATTGTAAACGATTTTAAACCATTTACCTCATTTAATTGTAGATCATCTAAAATGAACTTAACATTATCTTGTTTTATACTTATTCTATCCCACTGGCCGATCTTTAAAAAATCACAAATCGTAGGGTCACACTAAGAACGCAAGGCGACAATATGCTCCCACAACCAGGCCTACAAAATCAATATGTTAGTAAGACTATAACCTTCAATTATCTTAGTCTACAACTACAAAATATGTAATAAATAATTACCTGGATAAATGGTCAAAACTCTGTGATGGTTTTTTGTACACTTACTCGTACAGTAAAGTTGACTGTACAAGTGTACGAGCATAGTAGTACCCCATGCATAGTTGTCGACCTTATCTAAGTCTACCAAGAATTGCAGTCAGAGGTAACTTATCCTCGAACCAGACAAATTAGAAAATAAAGTCCAAAAAAATAAAGAGGGAAGCTGCACAACTCTTGGTCAGTTTTTTCATATGTACATGTAGCAGACCGACCTTCCCATTTATTATGAAAAGAATAAACTTTCATCGATGTAGAATTACTTCCACAAGAAATACATTGCCTCTAGTCCTCCATCGACATTCCTAGAAGGGTCGTGCACTTGTCCCTTGTGGTATAGTTTGAATCTCGTAATAGGACGACACTTCCATGGCACTTAAGACCCATAATTCGCGTCATATCTTCTAGGGTCACGGTGATCTCAAAAGAATCAAACTGAAATGTGTTCGTCTTATTATTCCACTTATTTACCAGGTGGGTCATGGTGTTTCAACACTTTTCAAAAGAATGTTGGTCCAGAAGGTCGTCAAAGTGCATATTTTGCAATCGATCCTTCTGATATTCACTCAATTGTTCATACCACGACAGAACTACAGGCTACTGACACCATCCTCTAAGCTTTTCACTTGGTGCTCTACTTCTCTTGTGACCTCCCTATAACACAAAATAGCATGTTATTCGTATCAAATTAAAATTAGTCTCATTTGTACTTCTACACGTCATTGTACACAGTAATCACTATAAATAATAATCGTTATATACTCGCTATACATAGTAATCGCTATCACAATAATCACTATACATAATCATACCTATAACAGTAAATTATTCACAGTAATCGTTATACATAGTAATCGCTATCACAGTAAATCGTTCATGGTAATCACTATCACAGTAATCATTATCACATTAATCGTTATACATAGTAATAACTATCACAGTAAATTATGACAAACATGATCGACTTACGTACCTTGGTCACATTTTTTTCCTCTTCATCCCCTCCTTCTATCCTCTGCCTTTTTTCTTCCTTCCTTCGCTCATTCGGCTCCCTCATTTGCTTTTCAATTTCTTCCTTCCTTTTCATTTTCTTCTCTTCCTCCTGCTTTTTTCTTTCCCTTTTTTTCTCTTCCTCCTCCTGCTTTTTTCTTTATCTTTCATTCTCTTCCTCCTCCTGCTTCTTTCTTTCTCTTTTCTTATCTTTTTCGTTCTCCTTCTCTTTCCTTTGCCTTTCCTTCTCTTCCTCGTTCTCCTTCTCCTTCCTTTGTCTTTCCTTCTCTTCCTCATCCCCCTTCTACTTCTCCTTCCTTCGCATTTTCTTCTCTTTCTCATCCTGATGCTTCTTTTTTTGCCTTTCCTCTTCCATATTCATTATTTGCCTTTTCTTATCTTCCCCATCCTCCTTCTTTTTCAATTGCCTTTCCTTCTCTTCCTCCTCCTCCTTATTCTTTCTTTGCCTTTATCTCTCCTCCTCCTCTTTCATTTGCTTTTGTTTTTCCCTCGCCTCCTCTATCTTCCTTTGTCTTTCCCTCTCCTATTCCTTCTTCCTTTGCCTTTGCTTTTTGTTTTCCTCTTCCTTCTTCCTTTGCTTTTTCCTCTCCTCCTCCTTCTTCCTTTGTTTTTCCTTCTCTTCGTCATCCTTCTTCTTCTTCTTCTTCTTCTTCTTCATCTTTAGTTCTTCCCCATGCTTTCTTTGCTCTTCAGCCTCAATATCTGATGGATAATGCTCTGCATAATACAATTTCAACGCTTTGTCTCTTTCTTTATCATTCTCAATCTTCATTATATTTTGGTACCTTTCATAACGCTCATATAGATGGGACTGACGAATCATTTCAGTATTAGTCATAAAATCGAACGACGAGAAATTTCTTGTCTGACGAGCTTTAGACATTGCTAACCTATACAACACATAAATTTAACCTCATCATTATATGTTACAACCGCCTCTCCAAGTATATAGTATTACAAATTATTTCATTCGTTAAACAATCACCAACATTACAAATCGTCACAATATTTAGCTTCATAAGTAAATATCGTTGTAAGATTTAGCAAACTTAAGTACAAATCGAGGTAACTTTATAAATACACATCGCTACTGCTTTAAATGTATAAATCCTTTTTGCTTCAAACTTACAAATCGTTGTAGAAATCACAACCTTCATAAGTACATATCGTTGTAACGTTTGGGCTTCATACTTAAATATTGTTGTACGATTTATCAAACTTAAGTACAAATCATGGTAATTTCATTAAATCGTTACTGCTTCAAACGTATAAATCGTGCTAACTGTTTTTTGACGCCTAGAAGGTGGATAGGTACAAATCGATTTGTTTCAGTATAAAAATAGGTGTTATTTAGCATGAATAGTACAACCAGTTGTAAGATTTAGCATTCAAATTTACAAATCGATTTATTTGCATAATGAAACGTTACACAAAACTCATCGAAATGATACGAGTTTTGGTAATCCGACAGTAGAGGAAAAACACCCAGAAGGTAGACGTAGTCGATGGTGGCAACAATGTTGTCACTGCGCAGACGATAGCAAAGGATGCTCCGATGGCAGCAGACGATAGTAAAGGGTGCTCCGACGACAACAGATGACGACAAAGGTTGTTCTGACAGCAGCAGACGACTGCAAAGGGTGCTCTGATAAAAACAAACAACGACAAAAAAGGGTCCTATGACAACAGACGACGAGAAAAGGTGCGTCGTCAAAGGAAGCTATTGTTACAATAGATGGTGCAAAAGTTTACTCTTAGGGCGAAAAGGAAACGTTTGCACTTTGAAGAGTTAACATCATCATCAACTTTTTGAGATAAAGGACATTTTTATCCTTTTTTTTTAACCATTGTTTTGCTTTTCTAGATAAAATGCATTTTTGTCCTTTTTTTTTAACCATCATTTTATGACTAGAACGGCGAGAAAGGGTAGTTAAGTCTTTGCAACAGCATCTGACTCTGATTGCTAAGTGGTGCAGACACACAGGGATACGAGCCCCCCCACGTGCTTATATAAGTGGCGCTCATTCGAACCCCTAACACGCAGTCTACACTGGGTCTTAGGGGGCATATAACCTGCTTCCCAAAAGTTTTGGGGGTATTTGAAAATTTTCCTAAAAAAATTGCAATTCAAGCAAGAACCTCTGGAGTTTTCATAGCTCTTCTAGGGAGGATAAAGCCTCCTACCCACATACCCACGAAGGGTAGCGCCAAGTACGAGTTGATACAGAGCCTATAAGAGCAGAAAGGCAGCTTCCCTTAGCTTAGTTCTTGTCACCACCTGCCTTTTTAAGGTACCCAACAAAGAAGACAAGGTAGCTACATCTTCCCCAAACTCAGATTGTCAATTTGTCATAGAGCATAGCTTCTGATAGTTCTTCTTATTAAAGCATTGGTGGGTTCTCTGTAATTGCTCTGATAGTGAAGGAAATCGTTTGTTTGGGGCAGTATTTTGTCTATTGAAGCTAATTCCGATTGTGGGTATTCGGTATTTTTGCCGAATTTTGTCATTTATTTGCATTATTGGTTTGCTAGAGTTGACATAAGCCATTGGTTGTTGGAAACTCAAGGGGAAAATGGTTCCTTTTTCTGCCTTTTCTTGTTGCAGCATCAGCAGACCAGTTTTCCCATCTCGAGATGTGTCTTTGGTCTGTTGGGGCAGGTCAAAAACTCATCAGATTAAGCTCAAAACCATTAGAATGTCTTTGCAATGTAGGAAGGTTTCATATATTCGGTTGCTGAAACTGAAATCGTTGAGTTCATATGAAGGCCTAAATTCGTCGTTTTTTCGTTCGCATCATCTTTCTACTGTATCTCCTTTGCTTGGCTGCTGTTGTAAAAGCCTATCTAATGGTGAAAGAGCGGATATTGTAATTCGATCGCAAATCGGTAATGGCTATTCTGAGAACCAACGTCGTGGTTTGAGAAAGCGATTCGTGCTTAGGTTGCGTCCTAGGCTGCGGTTGTTATCGAATAAATTGAGAAGGGTGTCGCTGGAGGAAATTGGAGTGTCGTTGAGAAAGAATTCGAGAAATGTGATTGTTTCTTCCGCAATTGCAGTTGTTTTCGGATTGTGCTACCTATTTCTCAGATTGACAGCAATTCCCTCTCCCAATGCCATTCCCTATTCAGACTTGATAATGAATCTTCAAGCTGGTTGTGTGACAAAAGTGCTATTTGAAGAGGGTTCTCGGCGTATATTCTTTAATACAGCCCCTCGGCCTCTTGAAAACTCACAGGTATCTACAGCGAATTTGATCCCGAGTGAGTTCAAACAGAGTGACATTGTTGTCTCTGATTCAATTGAGAGTGGTCCTAGTGAAAGAAGCATTGAGGTTGCCTCATTGAATGCAGGAAAGAAACGGGTGACCAATAAGAGAAGATGGAGAATATCTCCTGAGGCTCGTGTTGGCAATCCAGAGTGGCAATATTCCACTAGAAAAATAGATCATGATGAAAATTTCCTCCTTGGGCTAATGAGGGAGAAGGGGACAACATACAGCTCAGCTCCTCAGTCATTGCTGATGTCCATGAGGAGTGTTGTGCTTACGATAATTTCTCTCTGGATTCCTTTAACTCCATTCATGTGGTTGCTATATCGCCAACTTTCTGCTGCAAACAGCCCTGCCAAGAAGCGTCGATCGTACAACCAAACTGTCAGTTTTGATGATGTTGAGGGTGTTGATGCAGCCAAATTAGAGCTTATGGAGGTGAGTCTGCTTTTTCCTCCACATGTATGCTTCTAAAAATCACTTAATGGATTCTAGGTCTCTTCCTGATATCTTTCTTACCTGTAAATACTGATTCCGATGTGTGTAACATGATGTTCATCAAGTTGATCTATGCCCATATATTGTCACATCCAAGTACACAAACTCTCGTGCTAGATCCTGTTTATTCATTTATTACATACTTCTCGTTTATCGTTTATGAGTAGTTACGCATATTTCTGACAGGCCATATCCATATATAAAATCAGTTTTCACATGTTATAAGCAATCTCCACTGCCATTATGAATCCCTGAACAAAATCTCAATAAATTCATCCAGTCATCTCTTCACAGGATACAAAAAAAAGTGTGATCTAGTCAATGTCACAGGGATTCGGCTAGCAGGGTGCCGCACCCGTGTCGACGCGACGCGGGTGCGGGTGCGGCACCGGATGCGGTCAACCCGACCCTGGGTGCGGTCAACACACCCAGGGTCATTTTGGTCCAATTTCCGGACTTAAAAAAAATTGCCAAGATTTTTTTTTTGCCTTATATGTCACAGGGATTCTCCAACTAGGACCTGACCCTGGGTGCAGTCAACGCACCCAGGGTCATTTATGTCCAACTTTTGGACTTTATATATATATATATATATATATATATATATATATATATATATATATATATATATAATTTTTTATATTTTTGCCGCACCCCCACACCCAGGTTTTTTGAAAGTGCCGCACCCCCGCACCCGCACCCGCACCCGCACCCGCACCCGCACCCGCATCCATGTGACATAGGATCTAGTTAAGCACATACTTATGTTTGAGCAATTAATTTGCGAACAACATACTAATACAAGCATTCCAAAACATATTATAACAGGTGGAGATAGCCCTGAATGCGAAATATAATGAATGTATGTAATGGATTAAAGAACAGATTTATTCATGACAATGAAGTGTTTATAATTGATTCATGTGTAGCAATAGCGAATAACTAGAAGCCTTACAGTTGTAATTTTATTCTCACAACATGCCAGGGACTAAGACATTCTAATTTATTGTCACACACACTCACATGCATACATGCAAACACACACACACATTCACATACAAAACACACACGAAGGTCAAGCACTTTGACTTTCCAATCTATTGTCACACACACACACACACACACACACACACACACACACACACACACACATGCACTCAACATGCACAGAGGCATGTATACTCATACACAAACAGACATTATAGAAGTTCAACATCGTATCTCCAAGTTCACTAATTTTGATATTCAAATATATTACGGTCAACAGATTCCTAATTTCAGAATCCTGATCCTGAGCCAACCCACTCCTGATTCTGGTAACCGTGCCCTAATTTGTCACCTAGTTATGAGGTGAAATTGTGTTGAGTTTACTTCAGCGCACCAGCTGTTTTCTGGTTGTCTAAAATTCACAGCAAGTGTGGTACTCGATCTATGCATCTACAAGTTCCTAAGATGGCAGCATGTCAGATCTACAAGTTGGTTGTGACTTATGCGTGCTACTATTGTGACATCACTAGGGTGCAGTTTTGAAAATCAAAGGCAATGCTAGGAAACCACTCTCTTTAGGCATTGGTAACTGAAACTTTTTTTTCTTCCCAAGGAGCGATGAATAGAATTTAATAAGTGAACAAATCCATAATGTCATCATTATTCCTAATGTTAAATTTCATGAACATTTAATAACATAAACCAATATAATCTACCAAGGATGAGACTAGGTGGGTCCTAGGAGTAGGTAAGCTTGCTAAAGACTGAAGAATTAGTTGATTACATAGATTTCTTGGAACTAGACAACCAAAAGCCAGGGGTGCTCTAATTGATTAGGCGGTGATGGTTGGTCTCCAAGCTTCCTTTTGATAGCAAACAGCAGCTGCATGTTCTTCCTTTTTCAGGCTCTAACCAACTTGTTGCTAACATGCATATATTTGCTTCAAATCCTTGCCAATTCTTTTTTTTTTTTCAGCAAATGCTGGCATATGTAATTGGCTAAACAGGCAGAAAAAGCACTGTTAGAGCTGTATTTTGCCATCTAGAAATTTAGGAACCATTTCTTGAGTTAGTAACAACAATTGTAAAGGTTAAGAGATATTGTCCATTTTCTTTGAAGACATATGAACAATTGAACATATAATGTTTGGATGAATTTATAACGGTGGAATAATGTGCAACAAAGTTGGACATAAGAAAGTGTTAATGACAGACTCCTACCTTACTTCTGAGAAATGATGATAGGAAAATCTGCAACATTTTTTAGTTCAACCACAAATCATTGCTTAACATGCAAGTCTAAGTCTATCCATTAAATGTCTCTTTCAAATATTTAATTGTGTTTTCTTGGTGGCCAAACCATCCAATATGTCGACCTATATTCCATCTCACAGTTAATACCCAGCAAGTTAGCTCATGCATGCCCTTGAGATATAGGACTTGTCATTCCAAACTAGATCAAGTCAAATCGATTTCTACCATTACTGAAGACAACTGATGGAATCCGCTATACCATTCAAGATAGTTGTCTCTAAGAGCTTTAGCAAACTTTTACTATTTCAAAGGCAAACCAAAATATTAGGCTTTAGTTAGATACATTCTATTTCACTCATTTTTCCACATTACAATCATTCATATTGTTCTCTTCTTTATTGGATAAATTAACAGTAAGACTACTGTTACATTCATTCTATTACCCTCATTTTTCCACTTTGTGGTGTTGCATATTTATTAAAGTCTATCTGTTACATGGTAATTATTTAATACTTGCAAGGATCACAGTGTTTATCTATATCAGTGTGTCTTGAAATTTTAGGCATCGAGATAACATGTTTCAGTGGGAACAATATGTGCTATTGATTTATTGATAATGCATTTGTGCTGAAACTCATAATAGAACCAGAAGATTGAATTTTCTACTAAATTTCTATTTGTTATTAGCATTTTACAACTTTGTTTCATCTTTACAATCGTTTATTTGTCTCATGCAGATTGTTTCATGCTTGCAAGGGACAATTAATTATACTAAGTTGGGAGCCAAATTACCCCGAGGTGTACTGCTTGTTGGACCTCCAGGTACAGGTAAAACACTATTAGCGCGTGCAGTAGCTGGTGAAGCTGGAGTTCCATTTTTCACGGTCTCTGCTAGTGAATTTGTGGAGTTGTTTGTTGGAAGAGGAGCAGCACGTATAAGGGATCTTTTTATCACGGCTAGGAAATGTGCACCATCCATAATTTTCATTGATGAGCTTGATGCTGTTGGAGGGAAGAGGGGGAGAAGCTTTAATGATGAAAGAGACCAAACATTGAACCAGGCATGTTTATAAATGCATCCATAGTGATTCTTATTTTTTTTTATTGCACATAATTGATATTTCTTTTCCACTTTTGTTCTTCCCCCCTGGATGCAGTTGTTGACTGAAATGGATGGGTTTGAATCAGATATGAAAGTGGTAGTGATTGCAGCAACTAATCGACCAGAGGCATTGGATCCAGCTCTTTGCAGGCCAGGGCGTTTCTCTCGGAAAGTATTTGTTGGTGAACCAGATGCAATTGGGAGGCAAAAGATAATTGCTGTCCATTTAAGAGGAGTGCCTCTAGAGGAGGATCCACAAGTGATATGTAGCCTGGTTGCTTCTCTTACCCCAGGTTTTGTAGGGGCTGATCTTGCAAACATAATTAATGAGGCTTCATTGCTTGCTGCTCGTAGAGGTACAGCAAAAAGTTTCTACTTGAAGTCGGTATATGACATTAACATTCATTTATTTAATTATATCTTCTATTGGAACTTTCCATGCTTTAATTTTTTTTACATGTTAGTGTTCATTATTCACATGAAGCGTCTTTGCTAATAATAGCCAAGTTAATATCTAATGCTGCTTTTGAAAATTGCTCTAAATAATGTTCCTTTCCTTTTGAACCCATGTGCTTTCTTTGTTTCTCGTTTTTTCTTCAGTCTAAGAGATAGAATGGAGTCTTTACATATGAGGAACCAGGCAAGTCCTTATATCACATGAACACTTACACCTAGCTGTACTGCTTGACACTACACTTGAAGATGAATCATCATGAAAATGTTCAAGTAGGTTGCATTTTAAAGGAATAACCAGGTGATATCCCAGGCAAATGATGAATGAGTCAGCAGTAAGCATAGTATGTTATGTCTGATACCTTACATGTCCAAGAAGGGTATAATAATAAAGATGAACTATCCCTTTAATTTTGAATAGAAGACAAAGGGAAGAACCTTGATATAACTAACATATGGTAATGATGATTGCTTTGGTTCATTAACCAGATTTTTGGTCATGTGGCTTGTCAATGTGCTGTGAATCAAGACTTATCTAGAAACATGGATCACCTCTTAAACGAGTTGTTAAACCCAAAAGATTGTGATTTATAAGATCACCCATTTGGTTCAGATGTTAGATGTGAGCGTTGAGTACACCCAGCTAAGTGATTGATTGAATAGTGTTTACCCATATACGATATCAGTATGATATGATATCACTTGTAACCTTTTTCTATTGCCAACATGATTGAGAGAGGTACCTTTGGAGTATATCAGTTGCTCAACAGGTATCATTTCTCGTTAGGATGTGAAAACAACCTTCTCCCAACAATAGTTAGTTAAGATATATTTATCATGAACCCATTTAGATGACAAGTGCTCATTCTGACTATGGAGTGACATATTTTCATCTTAGCATTTCTTTCTTAGTGACATGATGTGATATCATCCTCTGGTTCTGGTTTTCCTTGTTTTTCTATGTTGTTTGTACATGTATCCATAATTTCCAGATTATGCAGTAAATGTGGGAAGCATCAAGGAAGAATGAATCTTTATAAAGAATTTATTGCAATCAATATCTTGTATATGATGCAATACATGGTTCTTTATGATCATAATTACTCCATTATATTATGATTATACTTACTCCACTTGCTATGCATACTACCTAAACCTTTGAGAAGTATTAAGATAATTACAAAAATGGCTTTTGAAGTATGATGTGGCTTCCTATGAGGAAAACCGTGACTCCATGCAGTAATAGTTTCCCTAAAATGGGAAATTTGCAATTTCTTGATTTAGATGTCATAACAATGTATACTTCATTGTTTTGAAGCATGAGGAATAGAGTTTTGTAATTCTCAGGGGAAGTTGCAGTCACGCTCCTAGGAAGATTCTTGTAATTATTGAATCCAATGCTTGGTCTTACTATTTGATCTACATGTCATTTTTAGCATTTCTAGTACTCGAGCAAGCAACAGCATGTGTCTGTATTTATGCATATCAGCAAGCTTCAATCCATGAAATGACCAACAAACAAGTTCTTCACCCAGTTACTATTCATGGATTTGCAGGTGGAGATGTAGTGACACGGGAAGATATCATGGAGGCAATTGAAAGAGCAAGATTTGGTATTAATGTAAGGCCATCGACCATTAATGCCATATGCAAAGAGCTTGGAAGACTGTTCCCATGGATGCCTTTGCTTGTTAAAAGAAATGATACAAGAGATGATGGTTCGCAACAACCCTTGGGCTACCAAACAATAACTTGACCATAACAAGATATTCTTTGCCCACCACAATATTTTATTTCCAATTATGCTTGAGCTTTTGACTGAAATAAGCAACTTCTCTCTCTCTTCAATTAATATTTTAGTGTATACATCTCCCTTTTTGTGAATCCTAAATTCCCAAATATTTAAATTGTTACATAGAGTTCTTGTATACAATGATATAAGTTATCAAAAGAAAATCTGTCACATTTCTTCCCTTCTGGACCAGGCATTGGTTGTCATATCACATTTGTTTTCTGAACAATTTGATAAAGCTTGAGATTTATTATGACGATATGATGGAAGGATTAAGGTTTGGTTTATCCTTATCGGTCCCTGATCAATTGAAATGCGGACCATGATCTCGGATGAGATTTAGGGAAAAAATATGAAAGGAGTGGATGAATAAGTGGAAAGAACTTGTGCTACTTCGTATGGATGTATGCATTTGGCTTTGGCTGAACCATGTATATCCTTGCATATTTCTCTATTTCTCCTTTTCTCTTGCTTATATTTATTCAATTTTAATTTTTTAAGATGGTGACTGAATAAGTTCCGTTATCCTTCTTTGTCAACTTCAATTGGAGGTTGCAGCTTTTCCATTTGGTGCATTATCAGCATAATCCCCTTGCCCATCAGTTTTTGGCTGTTGCTGATGAAATACCAAACCTTTTCAGTCCTCTCTTGTAATGTTTTGGTCAAATAATTCATTCAATGCCTTTCAATGTTTATATATTACATCCCATAGTTGCATAGAAACCATATTTTGCCCTACCTATCCCGTTTCCTCTGTACTAGTACCTGGTATCGATATGAAACTGGTTTAAAAAACATTGAATCTTGTTTTAGAAACACCAAAAAACTTGTTTCGAAATGCATATGAAACTCATCCCTAATAATATAAGAAATCTGTAACGCCCTCAAAATCCCGGACTTGTGACTTTTTATAAAAAGTTTGAAAGCTTTGTAATTTATCATTTTCAGAGCTTAAAATAGCAATTCAGCGAAAAATGGTGTTTGAAATAGCAAGTCAATGGACTTTGGACGCATTACTGTGAACCTTTTTTTATACAATGGATTTGTAACTTCGGACATTCATTGAAACCAAATAGATTCAAAATGAGATTTTAAATAATTTAAAGTTTATACGAAAAGTGAAATTTTAAAGAAACTCTTATGCAAAAATACATAAATATCTTCAGGAGCAAAACATTAAGAAAAGAGTCTTATTTTGATACCATCACGTCATCGTGTCATCACTTGTTGTATCGACCTAATCATCACTTGTACTCATAAGATGGGCCAGTTTCATGAAAAATCGGTAGGTGCACAAGTATAACAATTTAGAACAAAAATAACACATGCGTAGTTTCATTCATGATATGTAGTTTAACATAAGTTAAATGAGCATGCTAATCTTATTTTTATATCATTTCAATTTTATCAGATGTCTCTGTAAAATGAGCATAATTCAGAACCCAAACTAATATATATGTCGTTCCTTTCGTAGTGTGCAAATCAAAATAAGTAAAATAAACATGATAACTTTATTTTGATATTAGTTGTTCTGAGGGTACACACATGAGCGAAACACATAAACAACTGAGATTGTCCAGGGGTTTGTTATGCTATGTGTTTTTGATACCCCGAACAACTAGCTGAGTCTGTTCCTAAGGGGATGGCTGGTGACCGAGAGAGAATTTCTCAGAGACATACGTAGCAAAGGATGCATCCAACTTCTGAAGAAGTCTATGGGATCTTCCACCTAAGATAATTTTTGGTAGTTTAATCCCCTAACTCCGATGACTGGGGACACACAGTCATTTGCCCGAGGGGTGGTTGTTAACAACCTATCCATCAGAGTTGTTGTACTATCACATCCTCTCTCTTGATGAAAATAAGAGACGAATGGGTATGTCAGGTTTTATTTTAACTGACAGCCCATTCTACATGCTATGGTCTTTTAAACCAAAATGAGCATCTTACTTGTGAAGGTGATAATCACCATTTATGTGATTTCAATTATGTGCATTTTGTATGCTTTGAGGTTACAATAAACCTCTCATTCAATCATCGTAGTACTATTATGGTGTGCATGTCTGATAGTACCGCTATGATGAGAGGGGTATAGGTTTCTCAGAAAGAAACCCCAGCTTTAATGTGTTGTGAAAGAAACAATGCAATCATTTTAGTCTAATTTGACATGCTCTAATCTTTCAAACCAAATCGAGCATTTTTCCTGTGAAGGTGAATCATCACCATTATGTGATTTCAACAATGTGCATTTTGCATGCTTTGAGGTTACCATAAACCTCTCATCCAATCATCATAGTACTAACATGTATTGCATGTCTGATAGTGCCGCTATGATGAGAGAGGTATATGTTTCTCAAAAAGAAACCTTAGCTCAATTGTTTCATGAACGAAATGGTGAAACCATTTTAATTTAGTTTGATATGAATTGATCTTTCAAAATATTTTTATATCATTGTGCACTTTGCACGATACAAGATCGCCATGAATCTTTCATCCAGTTATCGTAGTATCAAACATGTGGCGCATGTCTTATGATACCGCTTACGATAAAAGGGGTATGGGTTTCTCAGAAGAAACCCCAAACAAATACATTCTCATGCTCCCATTCGGGGATATCCGGGTCATATCGGATATTAAACTGAAGTTAAACATTTCCTTCTATCGTGTCGGTTTGAAAAAACATAGTTGCAATTAGGCAACCCCCAAGTGTTCAAATCATGCTTCTCAAAACTACACATTTTTGGAATGTTGGATTCTTGCAAGAAAACCTTTTTTCTTTAAAGTTTTTGTGCTCATGCGTAAATCTGTGTCTTTTGTAAAAGTTCAAGCTCGCTACAAAGTAAGAAAGAATACATAACTGCGTACCTTACGAGGTTGAATATATGTACTAATAATACATATATTACATCATGTAGGCTTGTGCACATTTCAACGTGACGCTAAAGTATAAAGCAAGGCTCGATGTGTGAAACCGCACATCGAGCTAAATAAATGTGTAAGTAGTGTACGAGGTACAAAATTGTACCTTGGCTAAATAAATGTGTAAGCAATAGCCCGTGCACGTGATAGAACGACGGTAAAGTAAATGACATAAAGCAATGCTCGATATGTGAAACCACATATCAAGCTAAATAAATGCGTAAGCAGAAGCCTATGCACATAAAAGTGTGGCGACAAAGTAAATGACATAAAGCAATGCTCGATATGTGAAACCACATATCGAGCTAAATAAATGTGTAAGCAGAAGCATGTGCACATAAAAGCACAACGACAAAGTAAATGACATAAAGAAAAGAGGACAAAGATCGCAAAATTGTGTTCTTGAATTAAATGTGTATATATATATATATATATATATATATATATCACAAGTTTTAAGATTTGTCTGTCAATTGTCCTTTGTGCAACTTTTTCCTACCTTGGAAAATATCGGTTTTGTTGACGTTTTTTAGCGTAGGTGATAGTGGATTGTGCCTTGGGCGCGCATAGAATATGTTGCACCGATAGGGTGCACTAAAAGGTTCATCGTACTACAAAAAAAGAATGAATCATGTGTTGTGTTGCATTTGGGTTACAAAGGTGAAACTCGATCCTATCCTGGGTCACTAGGCTGAACCAATGCTCGAGTCGATGAGCGTCGAGCTAGAAAATGGAGGAGACTGAGCTCACTCGGGCGAGTGAGCCGGTTAGGCCCCAACCAAGCCGTGCTAAGTTTAGTAAGGAAAAGAAAGGGCGGGGTGGGCTCGGCTACTAGGCCGAGCATGGCCCCAACCCAAAAACACAAAGGGGCGGGGGTGGGTTGCACCCCCTCCCCTATCAATCAAGATAGGGAGTCCCCTGTCGATCGAGAAGGAGAGCAGAGAGAAGGGGGGGTTTGCGCCCCTCCCCTGTCAATCGAGAAGGAGAACTAAGGAGGGGGTGATGCCCCTTCCCTGTTAAAAAAAGGGAACAGGGAGGGGCGGCACCCCTTCTCTATAAAAAGGGAGATCTAGGGAGGGGGCGATGCCCCTTCCCTGTTAAAAAAAGGGAAGCAGGGATGGGCGACGCCCCTTCTCTGTAAAAAGGGAGAACTAGGGAGGGTGGCGATGCCCCTTCCTGGCGAAACAGGGTACCAAAAGAGAGAGAGAGAGTCTGAGGAGAGTACATGAGGGAGCTCTGGCAAAGGGGAGCCCAGCAAACACAGGGAAAAGTCAGCGGGAAGAAGGGTATCGTGGAGCGATAGAACGTCATGAGGGGGGTCCTCTTTTGCATAAAAGGACCCCCTTCCCTACTGCTTATTTATAAGCAAGGGGTAGGTCTGGGTCCGAGTTGGATCCAGATCCAACCGGGGTCCAGTTTTTTTTTTTTTTTTGAAAATGACACAGGTCTTATAAAATAAGTTTCTTATATAAGTGAAACCAATTTCAAACTTGGTTTCATCTATAAATGCATATGAAACTCGTCCCTAAGAATATAAGAAACTAGTTTCTTATATAAGTGAAACCAATACCAAACTTGATTTCATTTATGGTGATGACAATAATTGTATCCCTCAAACAAGATAAGACATGGGATAATATGACCTATGGAGTCCCCTCTTACACCTTTCTTATGTGTGGATATAGCTTACTTCCATAGAAACCATTAGCAGACTTCTCTAACTTTCATTGAGGCTGCTACGAGAGGTTATTTCTATTTCTTTAATCTAAATATAACTTTTGTACTTTTTATATCAATTTCATGATTGAGATTTGAGAAGACATGCAAAAGATCATTCTCATACTTGCATATACTTTTCATAAATTCTTCCAAGAGGCAGCCCTTAATCATTAACTTCAGATTGTTTTATGTTTTTTCTTTATCTAGTTATTGTCTTGTTTATATTGCTTTTAATATTTTGCTTTTGGAAAATAATCGTACTATATAACAAATTTGAAGTTTTTTCTAAAATGCCTCATAATTTACCAAATTTGCTAAATGGACAACTTTGCGAGTTCTCAATTTTTTCTAAACACTTTTACCCCTTGTAATTGTGAATTTTTAATTTTCGTAGGTCATGATGTTAAAAGTTGATGAACTTGCGAAACTCATCAAAAAAATCACAACTGATATTGCAATATTCCAAAAATATTGCAAAATTTAAAAAACTTGTGAAACTCGTGGAGTATCGCAAGTCACGTTGCGAAAATCCTTTATCTTGCAAAATTCCCAAGGAGTATGGCATGAAGTATTACGAAATTACTAAAAACATGTGAAAGTCCTATATTGCAAAATTTTCAAAGAGTATTGCACTGGTATTGCGAAAGTCCTATATGATGCTTTATTTTTTAAACCGGTATTTGCATGCAGATGCCCTATTTTTGCAATCTTAGGGTTCTTTTGATTCTCAATCAGTGTTCCTTAATCCTTTCGACGACATTTCGGCTTTGCAAACATCCCTTATCGACAATGGTTCATCGGTAGCAGTTTACCAATAGTGTAATACC
This sequence comes from Nuphar pumila, assembly GCF_984573655.1. Lineage (NCBI taxonomy): Eukaryota > Viridiplantae > Streptophyta > Magnoliopsida > Nymphaeales > Nymphaeaceae > Nuphar > Nuphar pumila. Next base: position 69,637,834 of record NC_143261.1, read on the forward strand.
CTGAAAGCATGGGCAACAATTCATCGATGGTGAGTTTTTTTTGTAAAAGCATGGGTGGCACTTCATTGACGATGAATTTTGTTGGCAAAAGTATCAGCAGTGAGAAGATTAACGATACTTCATCAACAATGAGTTTTTTCAGTAAAAGCATCGAAAGTGAGATCTTATGGCATGGGTGAGATAGAAAATCAAAAGTTGATTAGCTAAAAATCTATTTTCATCATAGAGAACGTAAAGGATGATGATGTAGAATTGATGGGGGCCTCCGCTCTAATGAACTGTGAAAGGCCCTAAGATGTGTTGGATAATGATGATGTAGACTCGACATATCTCAAACATCATTCAATGTATCTCACAGTTAGCGCTCATTCACCACATGGTATGAGTGAGATAAAAAAAATCAGAACACATAATATAGAATCAATGATGATATTATGTGTTTTCTCCCCATTGCAGATATGGTGAAATGCAACATTCTTGAGGCCTAAAAGATGTAAATATCTTTGCACATACTTTGTTTTCTCTCCATCAAAGAGGTAGTAAGAAACATCATTCTTGTGAAAGAATTAAATAAATGCAATGTATGAGTGACTTCATTTTGTGAAAGAATGAGAAATTCGCACTTATGCATGTGAGTTTTCTTCAAAGATGTGTTGGACGATGATGATGCAGAGTCGACATATCTCACAGTCAGTGTTTGATCATATGGTATGGGTGTGATAAGAAAAATCAGGAGAACAACACAGAGTGTAGAATCAACCGATGGCATATTGTGTTTTCTTCCCATCAAAGATGCAGTGAAATCCAACATTCTTCAGGATGAAGAGATGGGGGTACCTCAGCACATACTATGTTTTCTCCCCATGCAATGTATAAGTGACTTCATTTTGTAAAAGAATTGAATGAATGCAATGTATAAGCAACTTTATTTTGTGAAAGAATGAAATGAATGCAATGTATGAGCGACTTCAATTTATAAAAGAATGAAATGAATGTAAAATGTATGAGTGAGTTCATTTTGTAAAAGAATGAAATAAATGCAAAATGTATAAATGACTTCATTTTGTGAAAAAATAAAATAAATACAAAATGTATGAATGACTTCATTTTTGTGAAAGAATAAAATGTATACAAAATGTATGAGTGACTTCATCTTGTGAAAGAATGGAATGAATGTAATGTATAAGCGACTTCATTTTGTAAAAGAATGAAAAGAATGCAAAATGTATGAGTGACTTCATTTTATGAAAAAATGAAATGTTGTTTATTCAAAATACATGTTTGAAATACAAGCCCGGTGCTAGCCCTTTAGTAAGAGGATCGACAATCATCTCTTTGGTACCAATATTAACAATATGCACTAGATGATTCTTTGCCCTTTCTTTAACAACAAAGTACTTTAATTCCATATACTTAAATGACGTAGTACTTTTATTGTTATTCAAAAAGGACACCGCAACTTCATTATCATAGTAGACCTTTAACAACTTCTCAATGAAATCAACCACTTTTAACTGTGATATGAAGTTCTTCAACCATATGACCTGTGAATTAGTCTCGTACAATGCTATAAACTTTGTCTTCATGGTGTGAGCAACAATGGTCGTCTGCTTTCCACTCCTCCAAGATATCGCTCCTCCAGCAAGTAAGAAGACATACCCAGTAGTAGACTTTGTACTATCAAGGCATCCTCTTAAATCCGCATCTAAGTATCCAACGACCTTGAGGTGATTAACCTTATGATACGTCTACATATAGTCTTTTGTCCTTTGTAAATACCGCAAGACTTTCTTGGCATCCTTTCAATGAGATATGCCTAGGTTAGACTAAACTCTACCAAGCATCTCTACTGCGAAGAAAATATCTGGACGTGAACAAGCCTGCGCATATTGCAAGCTTCCAATAACTGATGCATATGGATAAGCACTCATTTGTGCTTTGTCAATTTCATTTTGTGGACAATCATTTAGGCTCAATTTGTCACCTTTTGATATTGGTGTTGTACCAGAAGAATGATTCTCCATGCTATATCGCTTTAATACCTTATTTATGTAAGATCTTTAAGAAAGGCCTAGAAAACCTTTTGCTTTGTCTCGGCGGATCTCTATGCCAAGTACATAAGCAGTCTCACCCATATCTTTCATATCAAAATATGATGCAAGAAATTGTTTTGTCTTCGTAAGTAACTTTATATCGTTGGTTGCCAGCAAAATGCCATCCACATACAACATCAATATAATGAACTTACTCTCACTTTCCTTAAGGTATATACATTGATTAATAATATTTTCTGTAAACTCGAAAGTCACAATGACTTGAAAAAAATTAACCTATCACTGTCGGGAGGCCTGTTTAAGTTCATACATTGATTTGTTAAGCTTGCAAACCAAATGATCATCTTCAGAGAAACCAAGAGGTTGTTTCATCTATACCTCTTCATTCAAATTCCCATTGAGAAACATTGTTTTCATATCCATCTAATGTAGCTCTAAGTCATAATGTGCTAAGAGGGCCAAAATTATCCTCATTGACTCCTTAGTTGAGACGAGAAAGAATGTCTCATTATAGTCAATGCTCTTCATCTGGGTGAATTCTTTAGCAACCAATCTTGCCTTATGTCTCTCTATATCACCTTTGGAGTCTCTTTTGGTCTTAAAGACCCATTTACACCCTATGGGCTTTACTCATTTAGGTAACTCGACAAGATCTCACACTTGATTCTTAGCCATAGAGTCCAACTCTTCTTTCATGACTTTTATCCAATGTGAAGATTATTTGCTTTCAACAGCTTCTATAAAAGTCAACGGGTCATCATCTATATCTATGAAATCATCAGGCTCTTGAAGGTACACCACATAATCAAGATGTATGGCATATTTTCTAACTCTTGTGGATCTTCAAATAGGTCATTCCACAGGTTCAGATAGAATCTGTTCATCCTATTCGTGCTCTTCTGCATTATCCACAATAGGTTCATTTTGGATTTGCGCATTAACAATCGGGTGATCAACTATATCATCATTAGGGATAATAATATGGTATCTTTTAGTGTTTTACTTAACAGGTAATGAAACTAGATCTTGTATTTCTTCAAAACCAAGGTTTTAAAGTGCACTTAATCCAATTGAACCATGTTCAAGGAATTTTGCCTAATCTGTTTCAACAATTTGTGGTGAATGAGATGGACAATAAAACATGTATCCTTTTGATCTCTCTGAATAATTAATAAAATATTCACTAGTTGTTCTTGGATCAAAGGCTTTAATGTGGGGGTTATACAGCTTAGCTTTTGCAGAACATCCTCATATGTGCATATAAGACAGTGATAGTTTTTTACCTATCCACAACTTATAGGGAGTTTTAGGCACAAATTTCGTATGAACCTTATTCAAAATATGCACAACAATCCTTAAGGCTTCACCCCACAACTTCATGGGAAGTGTTAAATAATTCAATATGACCCTGATCATTTCTTTAAGCGTATAATTTCTTTTTTCAGCTACACTATTCTGGTAGGCACTACCAGGCATGGTATATTGAGGTACAATGCCTTCTTCTTTGAGAAATCACTCTAATGGTCATTTCCTTTGCCCCATCTCAGTAAACATGCCATAATATTTGTCACATCTATCAGACTTGACTATCTTAATAACTTTATCGGTTTGTTTCTCTACTTCTTAAATTTCTTAAACATCTAAAAAATATCAGATTTTTCATAAATCAAGTAGAGATACATATACCGTGAATAGTCTCATCAATAAAGGTGACAAAATATTTTTTGCTTGTGTAACAGGGGGTAAAAGGTCCGCATACATCTGTATGGACTATCTTCAATATCTCACTATTATGTTTGACACACTCTTTATATGTGTTTGTATGCTTATCCTTTATGCAATCAACACATGGGTCATTATCGGTAAAATCTAGATATTTCAATATCATTTTATTTACAAGACCCTTTATTCTCTTTTCAGATATATGACCCAACCTTCGATGCCAAAGCATGTAGGATTTATTATTAATCATGCTACGCTTATTCCCAACCAATGTGTATTTAAAAGTAAAAGACTCCTGAGTTTGGATCTTCACGTTTAATTTATATAAACTATCATAAACTAATGCAAAACTAATTTCAATAGAATTTTTGTAAATGAATAACTTAGAATTTTCAAATTTAAAGCAATATCCAAATTTATCCAATCTTGAAATTAGAATTAAGTTTCTACTATATGATGGAACATAAAAGACATCATGAAAATCCAAAATTATGCATGTATCTAAAGTGATCTTGCGGGTCCCAATACCCATCACATGTGAACACATCTTGTTCCCCGAATATATGCTCTTCTCATGTATTGTTGGTTTTCTTCTGTTCAGAAACGATTGTAGACAATTGAAACTATGAACAATAGCACCATAGTCAATCCACCAACTATTTTCAAAAATTTATAGTAAATTACATTCATGATAAATAAATGACAAATTACCTTTCTTTTCTAACCATTTTTTATACTTTATACAATTTGCCTTCCTGTGTCCATTTTTCTTGCAAAAGAAACACTTTATGGGAGCAGAATCAGGTTGTTTGCTCTGAGATGTCTTATCTCCTGCTGACTTCTTTCTAGCAGATTTCTTAATTGCATTCTTTTTTTGTCCTACTTTGAATCCATGAGAATCCATATATGCACTTTGCACCTTCTCTCCTTTCAATCTCTTCATCTTCAACACAATTGGACATAAGTTTATTGAATATTCATTCATCATTATGTGTGTTGTAAGAGATTTTGAAAGGTTCATACTTCAATGGTAAGAACGCCAGAATCAAATGCACTAAGAATGAGTCAGAAATGGTCAGCTTCATGTCATTCAGCTGAGACGCTATGTTCCTCATTTCCAAAATGTGTTGGTGAATATTACCCCCTCCAGAATATTTCATGGTTATGAGTTTCGACATTAGGGTACTGGACTTATTGGAACTGACAAACTGTGCCTCAATGGCACTCAAAAATTTCTTTATTGTTCTGCATTATGGGATAGCACTACGAATATTCTTAGCCACCTTAGATTGTAAAAGTAACAGGCTAAGTCTATTAGAGCGCTCTCACTTCTCAAAAGCACTCTTTTGTTCAGCAGTGCTTTGATCTATCAAGGCAGCAAGCTCATCCATTCTTAAGGCCAAATTCATATCCATATACCCTAACATGAAAATGACAGTTTATTTCCAATCACTAAAATTAGATCCATCAAGAAAATGTATAGAACTTAAGTCATCTAAAATTACAGAACTAAAAACTGCATGACAAAAGACATGTATCAAAAGAAAGCATATACGAGACAAACTTGATGGAAAAAATAATAAATAAAAGGCCCTAAATATGCTTATTTTCAGGCGAGTGTAGGAGGTCATCGGAGTCCTACTTTGGTAAGAGCTCTGACACACATAATCACTTCGCCTACCAACCACAGTTAGTAAAACTAAGGCTCATGTGAAGCTAGACCATCAACACATGGTACCTTTAGATACACATTTGCCTTATTCTACCCTACCTAAATTCCAAACACGATAAAACTACATTTGGGTCATCTATCATTTCATGAATCTAAGTACAATATTAATATTGGCTAAAGCTTTATGATAGAACAAAAATTTGACAACACACGTGTATTTAGTTACTTTGGTGACATAAATTCACTAAGTCATCTAGCTATCATTGATGTTAATATTATACATTCATTTATACATGCATAAATTACAAATAAAATGCATGAACAATGACAAAACAAGCTTAAATAGGTAAAACCCAGGGTTCATAAGCAGGAACCGGTCTGAAAACACCCTCAATCGGTCTAAAACAACACTGAATCGGTCATCCAAGGGTCCAAACCAGTTTTGAACCTTATGAATCAGTGCTAAGTATGAACAAAAGTCCATAAAACCCTATAATTATATGCCAAAATCTTTGTGTCTTCATATATTTATGAAAATAGGGTCTTAGCATCTCGAAACCAGTGAAAAACTAGAAGGATCCGGTCAAAAATGTCTCTGAACCGGTCCCCAAAAGGGCCAAATCAGTCACAGATCCAGTTTAATTCAAATAGTGTCTGGACCCTTACTGGATCTGGGTCTGACCCAGTACTAACTGGATCTGGGTTTGCTCCGGTATTAACCAGATCTGGGTCCGACCCAGTATGAACTAGATCCAACTCTGACCAGTACTAACTGGATCCGGGTCTGACCCGATATAAACATAACTCGGGTCAGACCTGATCTTTCCGGATCAGACCCATACTTGGAATCATTATGGGTCCGGGTCTGATCCAAGGAAAAATGGCAAACTTGATCCACCCTGAATGGGTTTAGATCGGGCCAGTCACCGAATAAAAAATATCAGACCCGATTCGGTTCCACCGATAAAAACAAAAATGGAAACCTGAGGGTTTCTGTTTACAAAAATGGTGAAACCGAAAGAGGATTTTCCCACCTGGCCTATCGTCGCTTGTCGGCGACCCTCATGGAGCCCGGTCGGTTATGCTTCTTCGGCAAGATCCCGACAACGACATCTCCCACCTTGCCCAATGGTAGAGGGGAACATGAAAAATGTCAGATCGGCAGTGACCCACGTCGCCTGCTGGCGACCCACATCGTCAGCCTGCTCACGACAGAAATAGCATCGACCAACGACCTCTGGCAACGACTTCTCCCACCTTGCCTGACTATAGAGGGAAAGCCAGAAAAAGGAAAAAGAGGGCCCGTCGCCCTGGATGTTGCGTGACGCTGGATGAACCACGATGCCTGTGAAGCGGCTGGCGAAGGTCGCCTCTTTTCGATGATGCATGCACGACATCCTGCAGACGTCAGTGAGAAAGCCCCACTGCCTGACGACAGATGGAAAAGAGAATGAGAAAAGGGGGGTTTAAAACCCTTGTTGTTACATATCGTCGAACGGATGCTGGCGATCCGACAAAAGCAACTCCCCCCCCCCCCCCCCCTTCAGCGACAGTCTGAGGCAACCCCAACGTCGGTCGGCCTCCCTGCAACCCAACGGTGCAAGTAAAACCCCAACTCTATTTTTTTTGTGTTTGGTTGTCGTCGCCTGCGGCCAACGTCACCCCACGGTGACTCCGCTCCGCCGATGGTCGAGAACCGATGCACCATATCGCCTTGCAGCGATGGACTGCTGGAAAACATTGTCGCCCTATGGCGACAGTCACCGAAAAAATGCCAGCAGGCCCTCGCAGCAGAAAAGCATGGTGTGGGCCCATAACCCAATGTTGGGATCCAAGTTGTGCATAACAAAACCAGATCGAAAGGTGAGCGTACCTGAGGTGGCCACCGAAGAACCGGATGATGGCTGGTGGTTGACGCTGGTGGCTAGAACAGGATGAGTTTCGCTCCTCAGCCGGACTACAGCCCTCCAATGAGCGCAGGCTCCTTCAACAGTCGGTGAGCAGGATCCCACTTTCCCTCTTTAATCAAAAAATTCAGAAAAAGGTAATTTCTTCCTTAACCCTTTTCTTTGTTTTTTCTCTTGATGCGGGTTTCTCATTGACACCTGTTTATAGTCTAAAACTTTATTAGGGAACAATTACGATAACTGTTTCCTTCCAAAATCGTGAAGTTTATCTGATAGGGACACCTTCATGGGAGTCCTTTAAACCGGGTAATGCCCACATTATGTGGGTGACTCCAACATGTTTGTCTTTGATCTTCTCATATTCTCATAATTATTATTACGAGGACACCTTTAGGTAGTGTTTGGATTCAAAAAAAATAGTGGAATTGTAATCCAATTCTACTAAATCCTTTGGCCACCTTCCAGCCACAAACTGAATGTGAGTTTAAATTCCACCAAATTCCATGAATCCAAACACAACCTTAAGAATAACTTTTATTAGAGTGTGTATCGGGTCAAGGGCTGTTAACCATAAAGGATCCCTCTGCCGTCCACCATGATTTTTGGTTTTGTTTCAGCCGTTCATTTATCGTGCAACCATGAAAGGTTCTGAAAAGTTTTTTTGAACATCAGCCTTCATGTTGTTGAGGTGGACTTGGCTGTCTTGCTTCATTGGTCTGATGCCGTTGATATCACTATGGATGAATGGCATCCGAATGACCCCTCATAGTTTAGCATTAGGGTACCTTTGACTTGATGCACATCCGGATTTAAGGGTAGGGAAGCAAATGGTCCGATCTAGGATGAAGGTTTTGCAATTTTTTATTGTTCCAGAAATCCTCCTTTGTTTAGCTGTTCTGGATGCTAACCTTTTGCATCCCTATCTAAGATTGTCTCCTGGAATCCCAAGTTGAAGGAGCACTGCAAGTTTGAAACTGGCGGTGTGAAATCATTCTATATTATTTATACATTAAATATATATTTTTATATATTACATATATATATATATATATTACTCTTAATAGTTCATATTTTATGTACATGTTTTTCACTTCTCTTTATATATATATATATATATATATATTGCATTCTTCTTTTAATATATTATACTTAAAATTATATTTTACATAAAAAATTTATTTTGTCTATAAAAGCTCTTCCGAGCCTAACACCCTGTGTATTCAGCAGGCTCGACTCGTTTAAGCTAAACGAGCTGCTCATGACTGGGGTCACCAGCTATATGAACCGATCATGAACAAGTTTGTGATGAGCTGAACCGAGCCAAGTCACGAGCTATAGCAGCAAGAAGTTGCCCATAGTAACACATCTCACGGTATATCATCACGCATTTCGAACATTTAAAGTATTGTGATATTTTGAAAATATCACAACTTTTTCATGTAATAAAATATGTTGCAGTTTTATTGCATTGTTTGCATTTTTATTGTGAAAATTTGAGAAGAAAACAATAGTGCAAAAATTAACGGATTCATGCTTACGAGGGTTCTGCTCATCTGGTTAAGCTGAGTGCACTCTCTGGTGGACAAAGGTTACTTTGACGAACGCTGTGAACAGAACATGGGTTTACAACCAACAGGGACTTAGACCATCTGGTAGGAGCAGTTTGTTCAAGTCACCATGTGATGGCACGGTGCAAGTTCGAACCCCACTGGTATACGGGTGATTGAATAACTGCCTGGTGGCCTGTCTGGGTTGGCTTAATAGCTGTTTGTAAAAATAATGGGTCCTAATTCCTCCGACTCTGTTATATAAAAAAAATGGGCTTACTAATTGTACTTATAGTGTCCCAAAGGGGTTTGGTGCAGTGGGATGAGACCTAGGCCGTTAGTCAGGTAGTTTATATGGTTCAAATCACATGGGCGTCACCCCATGTGCAAGCCGAACCTGGCTACTCTATGGGTGAAAGAGGTAAGCCCATGGAGTTTTACGCTGCCAGGACAGTGGCTGTAAGTAGGGCAGGCAGAGCCAGCATGACTAAGTCTCTAATCTTGGGGTGGTTTCTCCGTATAAATATAAAAAAAAATACTTATAGTGAACAAAAAATTGATTGTTTTTTCTCAGCTATCAAAAAAAAGGATAATGGAACACCTTTTTCTTCTCATGGCCACACAAATTTCTACTTAATATTTAAAAATCAAATGCATTCCTTTAAATGGTTATCACTGCTTGAGGAAATCTTCAATTTAACTGAGGCCGAGTGAGATAGGTGGTTGCTTAGGTCATGCTATCAAAGTATACTTTATATCATAGATTTAAGATGTTTGGAGTGTTTGGGTTGCAAGCACTAAGTTTAGAGTTCAAATCCTATTGCTTCCAAGTTTGAAACAATTATTTATTTTGTAAATGAGTCAATATGAGCTTGGCTTGGAGGTCTAGGGTCCAAATTTTATTATTGTTAATTTTGAAAAAAAAAATATACTTTTTGTAAATAAGCTAGCTTGTGTTCGGCTCATTTAGCTTGGGCTTTTCATGAGCTCAAGCTCGGCTGGACTTGACACAAATTCTGTTGACATGTTGGTTTTTTACCATATTATCATACTTATGTTTATTGTTTTTATGTATGCAAAATACTGGATCTAATTTGGCAACCTGCAGACAATAGACATGGCTATTAGACCATAACAGAGAATGAGTGTACTTTGGGGCAGTAGGAAGTAGGTATACTTATCTCAAATTTGTGTACTTAAGGCAAATATATCAATATTCTAGGTATACTTAAGGGCCAAAGGAAATTGGTATACCTAAGCCAAATTTGTGTCAAGTCAAATGTTTGTATTTAAGTCAAATATGTGATTTTGCCTAGCTCACAAATTAATAGTCTTTTTTTATCATAAAAATATGTTATGGATTGAAAAGTTCGAGCCTTTTTTCTTCTTTTTTTTTATGTCTATTATATATTTCCTAGCTCAATTGATTATCTTTTTTTTTTTTGCAAACTAATTTATTTAACTTTGACTCAATTGTCAGCTCAAGGTCTCAGTGATTTTTATGGACAAGCATGCTTGTTAAATTTTCATTCCATGCAAAGCATTCCAAACATGTATCACTTATGTGATAGGGAGTTTGAAAAGGTCAAATTAGATGTACAGGCCCTGGTTTACACTTAAGGTAACCTGCACCTCTCCTTTCAGGTCCTGCTTGCAAACCGATAAATGTCCCATCCGGTAGCGGCCTATAGAGTCTCTAATTTGGGTGCGGATTAGTGGAAGCCGGTAGCGGTACTCATTGATCACGAAAAAAGAGGGTCCTCCTTCCTGCACTTTTCCAATCCTCTCCATGCCCTTTCCCCGGACCCCGGTGTCCACCCGACCACATCAAGTTGAGACTTATCATCTTTTATTTCATAGTCTTATGTTATAGGCGGTGGGCCTGGTGGAGAGAGAGAAAGAGAGAGCATACTGATTGCAAACTTGAGAAAATCAGGTCTTGAGAGAATGATTCCAAGTGATTTATTTTAGCATTTCAAAGTGCAAGGAAAACGGCCCTCAAACACCTATTTTATCCAACTATAACTGGCCGGTCTTTAACCTCGGGTCAGATACGGATCATAGTACTAAATCCATGCTGATCTGCATGATACTCGGATCCTTTAGATGCAGCCCAATAATCAATGTTTTAGCATGCATGCCAGAGTTGCTATCTTATGTTTAAAGTGATGGATCTTCTATTGCAGCAAGAAAAACATCTCCTTCAAATGCTCAATGACTCTGAGTCTGCAGTTGGTGATCCTAACTCAAAAGGAATTCCACGTATTCTAATGCTTCTGCCAGTTTCCCAATCAGTCCCTTGCAATCCTATAATTATGGACTTTGCCTACAATTCCATTGAATTCCCTTCGCTAGAGACCAGAGTAAAGAAGGACAAGAAGAGCATCTTCAGCAGGTTCTCGGGGCGAATATGTCCAAATTTGATCAACTGTATTTTTTTTGTAGAATTACTGATTGTTCTTTTTTCTTTTTTCCCTTGTGGCCATAAATTTTCTTTCAATTTATTTTTCCTGGGCTCCCTGTCCTTCCATATAGTATCTTTTAGATGAAAGGATACTGGATAGCAGAATATGTCCAAATTTGATCAACTATATTTTTTGTGCAGAATTACTGATTGTTCTTTTTCTTTTCTCCTTTTTGGCCACAAATTTTCTTTCAATGGATAGTATCTTTTAGATGCGAAGATATTATATTGCAACAAGTGCAACACCATAGCATATTTTGGTTCCCACTATTTGTTTATTTGGCATGCCAAAGTTGTAGTTCAATTAATTTGAACCCATTATTTTATTGGTATTGAACATAACTGCTGAAACCTGTTCAAAGAGAAGAAATGTTGGATTTGTTAAAGGAAAAGCCAGATATTGTTTTATGGTACTTCCCGTATTGTTTCTAAAAGAACAAAATCAAGTTTCTTGGAACCCAAGTTGGATTTGATTACAGTTATTTCAGACTCTCCCTTGTGAATTCAAATAGCAAGTCATCAGTTGGATTTGATTACAGTTATTTCAGACTCTCCCTTGTGAATTCAAATAGCAAGTCATCAGCTGGATTTTGAATTCAAATAGCAAGTCATCAGCTGGATTTCATTGAGAAACACACACACATGCATGACATTCGCACATACATGTGCGCACACGCACATACACAATCATATTCAGACCTGACTAATTAAGAAGTGCTGGTATTGTGTCTGACCTATATGCAGATCTGACAAGGATTACATAAGTCCGACCCGTTACATACCCAGTAATATTTTTTATGTTTTTCACATTGAAAATTATGATTCTGAACTGAACTCAGGTCAAACCCAAGTCTGGTATGAAATTTCATAAACTATACCCAGCTCCGTGTGCTAAATGGACCTCTGAGACCCCGTACCTTGTTACCAAACCCTGACTCCACGAGATCTGGTACTGGTCGAGATTGGCTTGTTTTTTGACACCCCTAATTTTCTCCAATTTTCTCTTTTTTGATGAACGAGCTAGAGGACCCTAGTTCTAACTTGTGATCATTTGGCTGTAAACTTCTGTTATACTTCCAATTAATGAATTGTTTTCTCTCAAAAAAAAACTTGTGATCATTTGGCTAAATAAAAGTCAATGGATCTTTTTTTTCGACATAGAAAGCTAGGGTTAGGCAGAAACTACCAATTATACAACTATACCATTGGGATTCGAACTTGCAACGTCCCAACACAAGGTGACGTGAACTAACTGCTCCTGCCAGACAAGCGGAGCCTCCACTGGTAACATCAGGGGAGCTTTACTAACTCATATATCATATTTCTCGATTTAAGGAAATTAAAAAAAAAAAAGTGTAAGAACGCACCAAAGTAGCAATTTTTTCCCCTGTTAAACAGGAAATGGGCCATAGAACATTAAGCATAGAGAGATTATTGCTGAATGACATCAATTATAGTGCACATAAACACCAAAGGCTAGTTGGGGTACAAACCTTCAAAACCACATCTTCAAGATTGACTCAGATTGGGTGTATACCAAGCAGTACCCTAAAATCCATTCTCGAGATTGTCTTGGCCAAGTGCAATCAGGGCTATTTTATAATTTTTTTGGGGGGGTTGGATATCAAGCAAATCTCATTGAAAAAAAACTGAAAAAATCCTAATATACTAAAAAAAAGTGATAAAAGGGATTTATTGTGATTTTATCATGGCTTTTATATTTCATAAATTTATACCAACAGTCACAATGAATTCAATAAAGCCAATAAACTTTTATCATGGCTTTTATCTGCCTTAGCTCCAAATTAAACACAAAGACAACCAAGATTTATAATTAAACTTTTGAACCCTTTGAATGTTGTAAGGCTCAACTTGGTCTACCATGTTCCAAAAGAGTACTAGAGTTGAATTAGTCAGTCTTTTGTTATTGGTTTAGGTCTTTGATCAGCCAAAGATTTTTTCTCCCAAGCTCCTTGTCAACTTTTGACTATAGATTTAGATGTGGTTTTGACATGACTCAGACTGAGTTAGCTGATCACTGCATGCAAAGACTTGGTTGAGATTAGGGCTGGGAAACAAGCTGAGCTGCTCGTTGCTCCTCCCATGTAATGTTCTTAAAGAGCTTGTTCAAACTCATGAAATAGGCTCGACAAGCTGAAAATGAATAATAGGTAATCGGCTCTGCTCAACTCTTGCAAGCTGGCTAGATAGTATAAATGCATTTTCAATAAATTTCACATGTATTTTTTTGTAATCTTATTTCTTCTGGCTCTAAAATGATGATTTTTTTCTATAAACAAGCCAGCTCGAACGTTTAACTCAAGCTCATTATTTGCCCGAACTCAGCTTGGCTCCACACAAGAATGCGGCTTGTTCAACTCATTTACCATACCTAGTTGAGATGGCTGAGAGATCACAATGGTAGCCACGGACAGGTCAGCATATGTCCACCCTAATCAACTACCCTTAAGCAGAAACAGTACATATATCGCCAGTATGGCAGTGTCATTCATAATTTGCACTATAACAAGGCACAAGCCACAAATTCATCAAGAGTACTGTCATAGAGGCAAAAGAAGAATAAAAAAAACTGCTGGATCACATCATTTCCACCTAGGCATTCCATGCTCTGTAATTATTGATACAAGTTGGTTTTCATCTAGTGCATATGGGAAAGAAAAGTGCAGAAGAATCAAATTGGTTCACCTCTGTGGCATATAGATGGAAAACATTATGTGAGAGGGTTATCCCAAAACGCCCTTCTCAAATACGAGAGGTATGACAACAATCAGGCTATAGACTAAAATATAAAGCCAAGCAAAAAATATCACTAATTCCAGACAATGTGATTGCACTGTTGATCATTTGATGCACAAATGAAGCCTCCTGAAAGAACAAAGTAGGAAAAAGAGAAGGATTACAGATATAGAAAGATGACATAAATTGGAGAAAGATGTCAATGTTGAAACAAAATTCAGGAGGCCCAACGCCAGAAATGCCAAAATTGATTTTGTTGGATCTCTCATAAGATGAATCAGAAAGGACGAAACTTTCTTGCTGCTCTCAATTGCTGTATTCTTTTCTTGTCCTGCTCGAACTTGCTCTGCAACATCATAACCTCTGCAAGGAAGAGAATGTCTTAAATTTTTATCATCATCAGCAATGCAACTTTTATTAGAGTATTGCAATCTCTTTTCATTGGGACATTTTCCTATAACCCTAATGCAGAATTTAAGAACAGCACAACAAAAATTTTAACTTGAAAATGGTACAATTAAAGAAATATGTAAAAAATCAAACTTAAGTGAATGTTAAAGCAGATAAGGAACACAAAAGAATTTGTTGGCAAGTACTGAAGATTCTGTTAATTAAAGCCGATGACAACGAGTCATGTACTTCAGTCATCTGTGCAAAAGATAGAACAGGAAAATCTGAAGAATCAATCCCTAAGGAGAGGGAAATATTGGTTTTAAGTAATTATTTATATATTTCCAACATAAATGCATTCATCAGAATCAGGTTATGCAACTGTTACGCACTGTCTTATTCCAAACCTAACAGACATTTATGTAGCAACTCATGGATCCAGGAGTGTTTTCTAAAGCAAATTAGCTCCCACATAATTCACCCAAATAGTGCTTCCATTTCATGTTGTAATTTATCTCCAAGAGAACTAGCTAATGATTTAGAAAAAAGGACTAAAGTCTAAAACCTGTTAAATTGCATACTGATGTATTTTGAAGACCTAGACATATACAGATGAAAGTGCAGTTATATGCACAAAATATTTATGGAGACGCAGTCCTATCAAGTTACCAAACCTTCCAACCCAATCATTTCAAATTCAACCAAGAAAAATAAAAGTATGCATTAGAACCACCACACACATTATTGTATAATGAAACGCTCAAGACTGTTTCCAATAACACCTGTGCATCTTTGTTTGCAAAATACTATTCCATTCACCTACCACTTCTTTGGGCTTCCCGTCTTTGGAATCTGTAAAAATCTTTAGCTGGTTCTTTGTTTTTCTTTTTGACATTTTTTTCCAAGACAGCTGCCTCTGCAACAGATCCCACGGCAATTCCACTTTCAGCATCCGTTGTCTTTTTTCTACCTTTATGATGTGTAACTACAGTCCATCCCCCTTCTGCAGCACGTGCTTCTCTCTCTTTTCTTTCCTGGAAAATCAGATCAAGTGGATATAACTAATAAGATTGATCAGAAATGCATATTACTAAAGTAAACCACATGTTATTGGACTTCAACTATGTGAGCATTAATTTTTCTGAAATGAATTTTGCTATACCAGATTTCAGCAAAAAAGAGACCAACGTGCTCGTGAAGTCCATTTAACTCACCCACTAATTAGTTCTATTTCGGCACTAAAGCATAGGATGCAAGTATAACATGGCAAAGCAGCACTGGTAAATGGATAATGACTTGGATACCATAAAAACATCCTAAGAATGTTACCAAAGATAGATCTCATGCGCATTTGTGTAAATCCACATTCTTTGAAGACATTCTCATGATACTGTAACCAGGATTGAGTGTGTGCTTGCATGTCTGTTAATTTTTTTTATTAATTTGGAAACATGTTAAGAAACCTTCAGCTGACTAGTACCTTTTCCTTCCGCGCCTCATAGGCAACTATAAAATCATCAATTTGCTGCTGCAGTATCTCCAATCCAGGTCTGCGCTGATGGTATTCAATGAGCCACTCTGACAAGAGAAAGGACAAAATATTAAGCAAAAGTACAAAACAATGAAATTTTAGCTAATAAGAAAAGATGCACTATCAAATGATGGTCCCAAAAAGGAGATAGCTTGACTGATGGCACAGTAATATAGATCATACACATGCATCATAAATTCAAACACAAAAAAAGCGAGATGAAAGCTAATAATCATGCAAGAATAGAAGTGCATTCAGACATTCACAGTTCTATGAATTTGCATACTTTTCATGCCTTTGGAGCAGTCATCATCTACGGAAGGGATTTCATAAACCTTGTCTGCTTCTTTTATTTCTGTATCTGCAGTTTCTCTCAGTCTTTGAGGAAAATCCTCAGTCACAGTTTTCCTTAATTTCTTCAACTCATGATCTAGCATGAAAAGAACAAGAAGTTATCACTGAATTCTCTAGAACACAGTAGTTAACACCAAATTCTCTAACTCAAGAGGTATACTATGAACTTAACACTAAATTCTCTAACTCCTCAAGAGGTATATTACGAACTCAGGAAAAGCAAAAAAAAAAGGAACTCCAGTTCACGATTACCATCTTTCTCAGAACTCAAAATAAATTAGTGAGCCAACCCACGAGACGACAGGGGGCACCCATCCCCTTAGATGGTCATCTTGTGTTGTGCATCAGAATGTCTTGAATTTACATGATGACCAATGGTGGAATATCAGCTATTCAGAAGTCACATGGACATGCCACTCACTTGACTCACTAAATCAAAGGATTGGCAAATCAATCACATATATGATAATAAGGGTGAGATCAAGGTAGCATTTAATCCAATCCACCATAGGAAGACCAAGCACATATGGATCTATCAACAACTTATGAGAGAAATAGAAGATTAAGATATTGAAGTATGATTTCCGGGCCCGAGAATCAAATTGTGGACATATTTATAAAAAGACTTAAAAAGGTGTGAATTTTGATTCTTAAAAGGCCAGCTGCCCATGAACAGAAGATAATTACAGCTTGAGGGCCACTAATAAAGTGGCATTTTTGTAACAGTAGCATAAATAATTATTGCATCTTAGAGTGAAAAGCTTATCATATTTAAGTCAAAGTTGACACCACCATGGATATGGCTGTGGCTACGAGGATACAGATATTTTTATAAAGTTTTCAATGACTTGTGTATAAGGGGATACTAAAAAAAAGTCAAAATGGAGTACCCGTGACACAGCCTAACAGAAATCTGCCAGAACTTGTAACATTGTGGAAATTTTCTCCCTTCACATTTTATAGTATTTACAAAACCACCCCTGCAGCTGTGTGCGGGCGGCATGATTTAAAGGTTTTGGGTTTGTTCTGGTCATTGTATCATTGCTTAGTGACAAACCCCATTATACATTTAAAAGTAGAAAAAAATAAAAAATAAGACTGGAAAAAAAACCTCTCCTTAAATTTTATGGCAAGCTGACACTTATCATGTATGCCTTGTGTCAACATAACAAAGTAGTATATATAGACACCAGATCCAACAATTCTTCATCAATACAGTCAACTAATTAATGACAAAGCAATTACACATTTAAAAGTATAAAGAAACACAAAAGATAATATACAAGTAACAAACACCATTAAATTTTATGTCATGCTCACACTTCACTTCCAATTTTATCAGTGTGTCCTGTGCCAACATGACATAATATTAATGTAGACACCAGGCCCCACAGCTCATCATGAATACAGTCAAAGCTGTAACTTTCAACACAATGTCCCCAACTTTTTCCATCTTTTTTATGTTCAGGATCATTTCTTTTGTGCTTATTACATTCAATTCTCAACTTTGATTTACTGTGCTTGCTAATCATAATGGTTTAGAATTGTCACTCAAGAAGGTGCACTTTCAAGATGACATTCATGCTTTATAGATTTAGATTGTGAATTTTGCGTGTGTGGGAGTGTGTGTGCGTACATGCAAGCATCTCCTAGGTTTACAAAATCCTTGCATTTTCCAAATGTGATTTGTATATCATGTCCTGTCTCCACGTTCCCATCTATGTCACATTCAAATTTCATTTGTTGTGTCAAAAGTAACCAAATTAAGAAAATATTTAATCAAATTGAATTTCCAATTTCTAGAAATGCAACAAATTATAGAACACGTTGACAATTTCCATAATACATGGGAATGGGATTAACACTATCTCAATCAAAATAGATGAAATACAAAGTTGATCCTTCGCTACAGCAAAAATTAAACCTATCACATCAGTCTTCCATGTAATTGTCAACAGCCACTTGTCTTGGACATTGGGATCTTTATCCTTGATAGATGGATATAGGACAAAGCAAAAGACCAACAAATATTAGATAGAGCGGCATCTCGAACATGGTGACAGTTTTAGAGTTCACGAAATAATCAGATATTGATGAATATGATCATAAAAGGATTATATCTTTTTTAAGGAAATAAAAATGGATTATATAATAAACTATGTAACTGGATGCAGTGCGGATACGCCGCGGGTTGGGTCCCACACTGCGCCAGGTAGGGTCAAATTCAGACCCAAAACACAAAGAAAAAGCAAAATGCCCCCCCAAACCCTTGACTCTCTCTCTCTCTCCGGATTGGAAAACAGGAGGGAAAACCAGAGAGGAAAATAGGGATAAGGGGAAACGAGAGAGGGGGGAAGACGAGAGGGGCAATCAAGAGAGAGAGAGAGAGAGGAGAGAAGGGGGAAATGAAACCAGAAATAGGGAAGAAGAAGAAGAAACAAAGGAGGAGGAGGGGAGAGAGAGAGGAGAAGAAGAAACGAAGGAGGAAGAAAGTGATGGGGAGAGAGAGAAGGAGGAGGAGGGGGGAGGCGTAACTGGCTTCTTCTCTTCCTCTTCTTCTTCTGTCGGTGCTGGAGAGAGAGAACACACCCACCACCACCCGCCTCTCCCACTCCTCTTTCACCGGCAGCGGGTACCTGGCGGGCCAGGACAGTTCTCTCTCTAATGTCTTTCATAACACTTGGCGCACAAACCAGGTGTTATGATAAGGTCTGAATGGACCCAAGTCTTATTCAGACCTGAGCCAGATCCAAATCCGGATTTGTTTCTCTCTTTCTCTCCCATGTTTTTTACTTTTTTTCTTTTTCTAATGTCTTTCATAACACCTGACACAAACCAGATGTTATGATAAGACATGAGTAAAGTCGGGTCTAAATGGACACCTGGGCCAGACTAGATCTGGATCAGTTTCAACCTAGGCCTGAATCATACCTGTGTCAAAGCTGAGCAAGATCGGATCTAGACCTGTGTCAAAGTCCAAACCCAAGTCTTATTCAGACCAAATCCGGATCTGTTTCAACCTAGGTCTGAATCAGACCTCTGTCAAAGCTGACCCAGATATGAACTAGACTTGCGTCAAAGTCCAAACAATATATATATGTAGTCGTATCCCCGTACCCACATTTTTTGGAATTGCCGTGTCGTACCCCCACCCGTACCCAGGTGACAAAGGTAACAAATCATATAGAATGTTAAAGAATAAATACATGGGAGGTAAGGCAGATAAATCTGTAACTAAAACAGGCAATATCAACCTTTTGCTGCAATTGTGCTGCTTCGGTCTTATCAAACTTGGAACGTATTACTTATTATATCTAAAAAATAAAAAATTTCTAAACATTTTGCAATCTTAAAAATGAAAATTTCCTTTTCTAAAGGTTCAATCAAGAAAGAGGAGTCTGGTATACCAAAAAACAAAGCATTGAGATGGAATAGTCTATGTCACATGGGTGCGGGTGTGGGTGCGGGTGCGGGTGTGGGGATTCGGCACTTCCAAAAAACCCGGGTGCGGGGGTGCGGCAGGGGCAAAAATGTAAAATATATAAATATATATATAAGGGGGTCCGGGGTTCCCCCGATGCGGGTTTTTTCAAATTTCATTTTATATACAGCTGCATAGCGCACCCATCTCGTCAGGAGAACAGTGAATACTAATAGCCAGCAAGGCTACCACCATCATTATCATTTATTCATTTATTATGGAGAGAGAAAATCATTTACGAAAAAGAAGGATCAGCAAGGCTACCACCATCATTATCATTTATTCATTTATTATGGAGAGAGAAAATCCTTTACGAAAAAGAAGGATCAGCAAGGCTACCACCATCATTATCATTTATTATGGAGAGAGAAAATCCTTTACGAAAAAGAAGGATCAGGATTGAAAAGGCAGGAGCAGCCGCAGCTGTCAGCAGAATTTTTTTTTTTAAATTCCACAGCCCATTTCATAGGGCAAATTTTTTTTTAAAAAAAAATCAAAAAAAAAAAATGGACCTAAATGATCCTGGGTGCGGTCAACGCACCCAGGATCGGGTTGACCGCACCTGCGTCGAGTCGCGTCGACGCGGGTGCGGCACCCTGCTAGCCGAATCCCTGTGACATAGGGAATAGTCAACCAGTAAAAAGCTGAATCCAAACCAAGTATCCTTTATTCCTCCAAATAATTCTCACTAATAGAACATATAACTCACCTGCAAAATTAACTTCTTCCAATGGTATCCCATCATTCAAGTCATTCTTCTTCTTACTCCTTTTTCCTTTCTTAGATCTCTTTACTGCACAAACAAGAAGATATTTTATATGAAAGAGAAGGAATACTGTATCACATATTTTAAAAAACAAAATCACCAACATTGAAAGGGAAATTGAACAAGTGAGATAATTGATACAAAATACAGCATCACATAAACGGTATATATGAAGAAAAAAAAGTTACATACCGCAAAGTTCGGAAAAACATAAATGCATTTTTTCACAATAGTATATTGGCCATAAAAATCATAATCAAAGTGCAGACCTTTGTCAACAAAGCTTTCCTTCAGTAACTTCTGTTTCTTCTTCCTCTTCTTTGTTGGACCATTGTCATTAGTCCTCTCTGCATCCGCAGGCTTCGGCTCTAAGATCATAACTCAAGACATTAACTATCATAAATAGTTGAAGGAAAAGAACATTCGGGCATTTACAAAAAAGCAAGTTCCACAAGAATCAAAGATAGGTTTTGGTGCACAACTTTGCTCTTATTCCATTCTCACCATTTTCTGTAATTGTCTTGCTCAATTGCAGAACCAAAAATATGTTTTGGATGTATAATGTTTCCCTTGTGCTAATTTAAATAAATTCTCTAATTTTGAGATTGATAATTTGCTGTTACACATAAAATGAGCATGAAATGGTCAATCCTAATGAACAACCCAGAACTAAAGCACATAATGAATGTGAAACTCATGTCCAAATTAGTGCACTCACCTTCTTTTTCTTCTTCTACTCCATTCATCATTTCTGATTTCCTTTTCTTCTTCAACCTCAAACTATCCTTTTCATTTTTCAAACCTATCCTGGACATTTTCCCTGAGAAATAATAAGAAGCATTACAAGCCTAACAACAATAGCAATAAAATAAACATAACAGAAATAATAGCACCCATTAAATAACACTACCACTCAAATCCAAACATGAATTTCTTCAAACATCTAGCAGGCACAGAGAGAGAGAGAGAGAGGTTCTACTTACTCTTACTGTAACTACCGTCGGCTTTTGTCAGTTGGTGTCAATAGCCGGAAGAAACACCAGCAGCCACCGTTAGCCGGTCATGGGTCGCTGGAGGTAGGGCTAAGTGGGCGGAGCCAAGAATCTAAACTAAGGTGGCACAAATGGCCAGTGAAAAGAAAAATAATTACTAATAAACTATACTAAGAACATGTTTCAAAATAAAAATCAGATAGTCATTCTAAATCCTAAAACCCTAATAAAAAATCTAAAATACGAAAACACAAAAACCCTTAAAACCTAATTAAATATGCATGCTATTTAAAAAAACTAAATAACAAATTTCAATCCTAACAAACATTATTCATATATAGGCTAACTTTAAAGAAAAAATAAGGCCCTTAATATTCTAACTAAAATCAAGCATGTGGAATCTAATTAAATATTCATCTCATTTAAAAAACCAAAATAAAAAACCTAAATGTTAATTGGAAAAAAAGGCACAAAAACCGCTAAAACGTAATTAAATATTCATGCTATCAAAAAAAGTAAATCAGAAATATAAATCCTAAGTCCTAACAATCATCATTCATTCATTCATATATACATATATGTGCAGATAAAAAGCCCCTAAAATTTTGAGTTTCTAACCAAAATCAAGCATTTGGAATCATGTTTAATGTTGATTGAAAAGAAAAAAACACAGAAATACCTAATTAAACATTCATATCATTTGAAAAACGAAAATCAAAGCCTAAATACTAATTTTTTTAAAAAAGCACAAAAGAACCCTAAAAAAACACAAGAAAAAGAAGACCAACGTGCTGCCATGCCGAAGAGCAACTGAAGCAGGTTGCAGGCAGCACGCCTGAGGCCCTGACCCGCCCTGAACAGGGTTGAGAGAGAGAAGAAGGACCTTCCAGGTTGCGTCGGAAGTCGCCGCTGGATGAATGGTCGGAGGTCGAGTGGAGCTGTCGCAGACCGAAGGGTAATGGAGCAGAGAGAGAGAGGACTCGAGGGAGCACACATTATATTATGTTACCTGTGGGGGTTGTGCCCGGGTCAGAGTGCCCACCCTGGACCCAATGTAGCCCTGCCCTTGTAGGTCAGGTATGAGGGAGGAGTGTGACTCGCCTCAAACGGTCCGTGTAATAAACTAGGACCGCAAACGAACCGGGTACGAGCAGAATCCTTTTGAATCCGAATCTGAATAAGACCCGATGATGTAAGATCTAATTTGTACTTAAAAAGTCCCTAGTTTGATTGCAAATCGAAAAAAAAAAACAAGAATTTTGACAAAACTGGTATAATCATTCCAAAAAACACACCAAGAATTTTGACAAAAACCAATATAATCTCGAGAAAAACATGATATTTTCAAGATGCCATTCATTTTGAAAATATCATGTTTTTTTATTGCAATACCCTCCCTTAAGGGGGTTGGCGTAGTGGGGTGGGGTCGTGGCTGCTATACGGACAATCAAGGTTCGATTCTCATGGAGGTCACCCCTCTGCGCAAGCCAACGTGTAGCATAAGCATCAGGGCAGGGGTCCTAGACTCAGAGTTTTACGCTACCGGCACAACGATCACAACGATCGTAAGTATGGCAGGTTGAGCCTGTGCGACCAGGTCTTCGTGTCGGGTGTGGTTTCTTCAGGTTATAAATCCAAAAAAAAATTATTGCAATACCCTCATATTATTAATGTGGATCTTTATATTTTATATAACTTTTAGATTTTGAAAGTTTTCCTTGCATTTTTATAGTTTTTATATATTTTTAAAATTTTAATATATTATTTTTTCTTGACTTTTTTAAGAAAAATAAATATTTGGAACCCCCTCCCCCTGAGTTTTTCCTTTGTTGAAAAGAAAAGGCCAGACAAGAACAAGAGAATTGGAGTTATTTAGAGTATGGATTGGAAGATCTTTTTCAAGAAAATCCAGACACCATGGGCCCTCCATATCCGATTGACCTAAATCTTGAGCCTGAAATAGGTCGTCTTCTTATGACCTTGGCACCAGAAGAATCCCTTGAATATTGGGCAGTAAAAGGATACCCCCTTCAGATTCACCAAGAACAACAAGAAGCCAATGAAGAACTAGATAAACTAGTTCCTTACATAGTCTTTGAATATTGAACAGAGTATGATAACAATCCCACTGGGGAAGAGTGGGAACAATTCTGTCAAAGGTGTTTGGAGCAAGTCACTCCTAAAATATTTGAGTATGCAGACTCTAAGGGCAACCAACAATAAGATGGTGGTTTAAGTGATCCAAGCAATCCTCCTGGTGAAGTGGGTCTCTCTTGGGAAATGGATCTTGATCCCATGGTAGCCCGAGAGTCTAGTGAGTCTACAACCTTGATGAAATCCACTCTTCTGTATTCAAATCTTAAAACCTTAGGATTGGATATATTATTCTTTGGTTCACATTGTGATGCATGTAATTTTATTGTAGTGAGAGGATCAACTGCTTGTCACCAGCCATCACAAGATGAGCAACTGGGTACTCATACCCAAACCCCAGGTAACTGAGTCAAACCTAGATCATGTACATTATTATTTAAAAAGCCAAAAAATGAAAATTAGAAAACAAAAAAATTATTTTTACTTTTCTTTTTGGGAATGACATCTTTCTCCTTGTTCTATAACCTTTCTGTGTCTATGGATGAGAACCAGAAAGTTTGTACCAATCATACACTTTTTGCCAATGTGTCTCATCCTTATTCAAAAATCCAAAAAAATAGAAAATTTTCAAAAATCTAAACAGAATAAAAAATTTAAAAATATTGATGCTTCTGATTTATAAAATCTTTATAAAAATAAGTGTGAAGAGGAAGTCAATGATGAAACACCCATATTGAAATGAGGAGCATGGAGAAGATACTGAACTTTCTGAGTTTAAATGCAATTTCGAAAGGCAAGAAAACGCTTATCTAATTGTCAAAGAGGATAGCAAAGAAAACAATCGAGGCACCGCTCAATAACCCAAGATAGTCAAGATATGAACCTCACTAAGCATACGAGAAAGAAGGTTCTTAGTTTAGTTCCTAACCCAATACAAGAATGTTTTTGCATAGTCATACAAGGACATACTAGGCTTGGATTTGAGTCTTGTCGAACATTGCCTTACCTTACATACAAATGTCAAACAAGTCAAGAAAAAACTTAAAAAGATTGGCCAAATGGTACAACTTCAAGTGAAGGCCAGCCTAGAGGATACGTTCATTGTAGGATTCATTTGTCCCATAAATTACCCAAAGTGGTTATAGCCAACATCATTTTAGCTCTTAAATCTAATAGCAAAGCTAGAGTCTGTATAGATTTTAAGAACCTGAACAAGGCTACAACCAAGGATTATTTCTCCAATATTGACCTTATACTGGATAGCACTGCAGAACATGAAATATTCTCATTCATGGATAGTTTCTTAGGATACAACCAAATCAAGTTAGTTGTCATCGATCAGTCATAAACGACGTTCACCATGCCCTAGGCCATCTTCTGATATATTGTCATGCCTTTGGGCCTCAATCGTTGGAGTAACCTACTAGAGAGTGACAGTCGCCATCTTTCATAACCAAACCCATGATGGAATAAAGGTTTATGTAGAAGATAACATGATCAACTCCAAAACTAGAGAGAGTACCTAGAGTCTTTGACAAGGGTCTTTGAATTTGAATGCCTGAAAAAATATAAAGTTAGAATGAATCACTAGAAATGTGTACTTAGTGTAGATCTTGGTAAGCTTCTTGGCTTTATTGTTAGCAAGAGGGGCATTAAAATCTATCATGCTAAGATTAAGGTCATCATTGAAATGCCTCTACCCACCACTCTTAAGCAATTGAGGAGCCTCTAAGGAAAAATCTAGGTCATTGGGAGATTCCTTTCAAACCTAACCACTAGGTGTGAGCCATTCAATTAGTTTTTAAGGAAAGAAGTTGAGTTTGTTTGGAATGAAGAATGTCAAGCTTCATTTAATAGACTCAAACAATATCTTTTGAATTTGCCTGTCCTCAAACCCCCAGTCTTAGGAAGACCTTTATTGCTCTATAACGATGTGGCCCTGGATTGCCTATTTGTCTAATATGAGGAAGATAAGAAGTCTGAATATGCAATATATTATATAAGCAAGACTTTTGTAGATTATAAAAAAGGGTATAATAACTTGAAGGAAACATGTCTCACATTGGTTTAGGCAATTAACAAACAAAGACAGTTTGGGCAACTAACAAACAAAGACATTATATGCTAGTATGTGAAGTTGGAGTCATATCTAGGCTTGATCTAATCAAATATGTTTTCGAGAAACCCATTTTGACTGAATGGATTGCTAGATGACAAGTCTTGCTTATGAAAATTGATTTGAGGCATGTCTCCCAAAATTTGTTAAGGAAAAGTTATGGCAGATCACCTAACTGATCTTCCCATAGAAGGGAAGAAAAGGGTAAATGATGCTTTTCTTGATGAAAATATCTTGGTAATTGAGGAAGGAAAGACAAGAGTAAAGGACATTTGGACTTTGTATTTTGATGGATCTCGAACTACAAATGAATATGGGATCGAATTTATAATCATTATTCCATATGACGAAAAGATCCCAAATGCTTTCAAACTAGACTTCTTATGTAGCAACAATGTTGTTGAACAGGAGGCTTTCGTCCATGGATTAAAGATTTAATCGAATTAAATGTCAAGAAGGTACACGTGAAAGGAGACTCAATGTTGGTGATCAAGCAAGTCATTGGAAAATGACTTGCCAATAAAAAGAAACTAATCTCAAATACAGGTATGGTCCTAAGTCTTGCAAAGAATTTTGATCATTTCAAATTTTTTCACTACAAGAAAAAATAATCAATTTGTTGATAGCCTTGCAAGCCTTTCTTCCGCCATAAAAATGGGGCAGGATCAAAATTGTATATCATTTTCAATTATAAGAATAGAAAGTCCGAAATGAAAAGAGAGAGACAAGTTGGGAGGAAATTGACTATCGGAGACCAAAAGATAGAAAACTTTGGTTTTATGATATCAAGAATTTCTTAAAAAATAAAGTATTTCCTAAGAATACAAACTCCAAAGATAAGAAAGCGTTGAGGAGAATTTCTCAAGGAATTACCTTTCAGGTGGAGTTCTCTAAAAAAAAGGGTTTAGCCAAAATCTTCTTAGGTGTCTAGATAAGGAGGCCGAAATTTTTTTAAAAGAATACCATGATGAGATTTGTGGTGGACATATAGGCACCCAAATGAGTCAAAAAGATCCTTAGATCTGAATACTATTGGTCCACCATGGACTCCTATCGCAACCATTATGTCAAGATGTGTGAGAAGTGTCAAAAGCATGATTCATGCACCATCATCTGCATTACATTTTGCTGCATCTCCATGACCATTTGTTATATGGGCATTTGATGTCATAGGTTCCATTCATCCACATGCATCAAATGGTAAGCAATATATCTTAGCAGTTACTGAGTATTTTACCAAGTGGGTAGATGCAGTCTCATTAGCTAGGGTCAAAAGTCGGCATATAGCACCATTCATCTATCGTAACATTGTGTGTCGTTTTGGTGTTCCCGAAGACTTGGTGTGTGATAATGGCACCCAATTCAAAAATGAGAAAGTCATAAAAATGTGCAAAAATTGTGGCATAACCAGTCATTTTTTTAGCTTCCTATTACCCTCAAAGTAATGGACAAGCTAAGGCCACCAATTCAGAATCATTGAGAAAGGTCATGATTGGTATGAAAAGTTACATTATGCATTACTTGCATATCGTGCCACCATTCAGACTCCTACCAACTCAACCTCATTTAAGTTAGTGTATGCAACCAAAGTTAGGTAAGACTTGTTTAACAATATAGGGTCCTTTCCAATTGGAATTTCAGTTCTTGAGTGAATGTGAGCCCACATGGTGAATAAGTTTCAGGACCAACTCATTGACTTAAAAAAACCTTTCAATGACATATTTGGCATAGTATCACTTAATTCTTCTCTTTTATTCCTTAGCATGCTTGGCAGTTAGCCGCATTTTCTCATCCAAAAGATCCAGCTCAATCAACCTAAGCTCATGCTAGGTTTCAAGAGGCATTTACAAGGCAACAACAATCTTAAAAGAAGGGCAAACAGGGCAGGTCTGGGCCAGATTTTTTGACAGCAAGTTCTCAACACGTGGGGGCGATAGAAAATGATTTTTTTAGAAATTGTAGATGCCGACTCACCGGATTAAAATTTTAAAAAAGTGGAACAGGTGACTAAACTCAGAGCGGGACTGGAGTTCCGTATCCAAAATTTGGGCCCAACTTGCAAGAGACCTATCAGGGTCGATACGACTCTGATTTGAGCAAAATAAAATTTTAAATCGATGCTCAGGATATGTAGAATCTTTACCAAAAATCTTAAAGCCAAGGGACTTCTATGCAGGTTATGCTAACCAAAACACGTTGAGGTGTCTGGTGCACTCAATTGGGATAGGGTTTGTCGGTTATGGATCTTATCTTCGATGGTTGAATCTCACTTTCCGTGCCTGAATTTGGGTCTTCGTATTTATGATGCTTCTTGAAATTCCTCAGGCTTCGCTTTCATACCATTTGTTGCATCCCAAATTTCAAGTACACAATTTGGGATCCCAAGACTTGTGGGTTATGGGCTGCAAGCACTAGTTGGGTGCAAGCTGTAAGCAGGAACAGCAGGAACCGACAGTTTGGATCTTCGTGATCCAGAATCTTCTGGGTCTGAACCAAGGTATCTAAATCTACCTAGGGATGTATGCAAAGTCTTAGGACAGATGATTAGGTGTGGCTTTGGGCATTCGGATAGATTCAGGTTGTGGGACAGTTCAGTAAGGCTCCAAAAGTTATGTCAATTTAGGTATACCTCTGAAAATACCAGCAGAACCACGACTGGAGAGCAACACCAAGTCAGATTATCGGGATTGGCGACACCTCTAGATGGCGTCTAGGAGCTAGTAGGGCTTAAGCCCTTACCAATGTACGACCAGCCTTCTAGTGAGGGCTAGGGTTCACATGAGTTAGAGAGAGAGAGGAAACAGCTAAAAATAAAAAACGATTTAAGCATAAGCTTGAAAATAGAAGAAACATATTTGAATATCCATCAACTTAGCATGCTTACAAATAAAGAATTTAGAAGAAAGTAATAGAAAATTGGATGCAATTACATATCCTTTAAAAGAGAACTTGAAAAGGACTTTTTTCCATCTGGATCTTCTTTTGGTCAAGTTGGTACGCTAGGTTTTTAGAAATATGCTAGATGGTTGAATTGCTTTTCATATCCCTTTCAATTATCATCGAGAACGAGAGATACTTTCTTTTCTTTCATAGGCTAACTTTATTGCAAATTTTCCTCATTTCATTGGTTCATAAACATGGTCCACACTCCACAGTAAGGTCTCCATCAACACACCAATGGTGAAATCTTTAGAAGTGGTTCTATAGCTTTTGTAGTATTCCCAACTACCTTCAAAATCCTGCATTCGGTGGAATACTTCAACTAGGTAGTAATTTCCCTCAATCTGGAAATGTAGATATCCCCTACTTATGTACTAGTAAATTTTCTAAGAGACCAAGGCCAGATTTCTGGATCAACAACCTGTAGAGTAAATTAAAATCTTTGGCATGGTTAGGTCAACTTGCCTTACAACCTCCATTCTATCACAAGTTGAAATCTTATCATTTCAATAGAAGCAAGTTGTGTTTTATTCAAAAAAGAAAAAAATAGAAGCAAGTTGTGGAAGGCAAATTTGACATCTTTTTCACTTCATGTCCACACGTTTTGATATCTTCAATATCTTTTGAGATGAGATTACATAGTGCACAGTGACAGTTTCAAAAGCTAATTCAACCTTTTCTTCTCTTTCTTGCCTCATGTATACTATATTTCTTAAGGGTTTCTAGAAAATAAGTTTTTGTAGTTATTTGTGTTTTTTGTCTTTATGTTTCAGAATAAGAATTTGAGCTTGTTTCAAGCAAGTACATTCATTTGGACATCATCATCATGCAAATATCTATTGTGACAACTTATTTGTTTCTGCTTCACAGGATTAGTTACATAATCCTGTTACTCTGTAGGATTTCTGGGATTCCATTAAACAAAATGACTACTTTTCCTTGGAAGGTTTTTTTGATGTTCTAAAGCAGGTAATTGCTTCCACACTTAACAAGTATGCCAGTTCATTCATTTGATTTCTAGTTCATGCAAATGTCTTCATATGCATGCACTAATATGATATTTTTGGTTTTCCTTCAGTTTTGGATATACAAGACACCAGAACTAGAATCTCCCAAATATCAGGTATTGAAAAGAGCTGCAGATCATGAGGTATGTCTTAAATACATCTAACAAATGTCAATGAAAGATGTTCAATTCCTACTAAATGGAACATAATATGATGTGGAAGACGTGTAGGCAGGAGCTGTATGAAAGGGTGTTATTGAATACAAACCATGTGATAAATGGAGGTGTGCTGATGGACAAGGCTAAGGAACTAGGTAATGGTACTAAAAGGGAATCAAAGCAGATGCTGCAACTGTTATAGAGTAGCAACTTGAGTCATGAAGATTTTTTCAATCATACCTACATCATTAGAACCAAATCAGTGACTGAAACAAAATAAGTATTTGATAATACCGAAGATGTAACATCATTAGTAGTTTGATGTCATCAAAGTTGAAATTCCTTTAAGTGCAATGTTGTACGAATTTTCTTTCTTGATTTAAAAGTGCCTCATAAAAACTTGCAAAGGTGCAACAGTAAGCATAATAGAGTGTTCCAGGTCCTTGACTGAGTTTTTGTTTTAAATTCTCATTATGTGCTTCTTTTACCCCCAGTGTTTTTTTTTTCCTAAAATGCTTTGTTTACTAGCAAGGAAAGGTACTACCCAGGTATCCTTATAAGTATGCAAGATTTTTATTGATGGAGACAAAAGGGGACATTGAGGTTTCGTTGGAGTAACGCCCCCAAAATTCCAAACTTTTAAAAAAACTTTAAAAGCCTTGTAATCGATCATTTATCAGAGTTTTAAATAGTAATTCAGCGAAAAATGGTGTTTTAAAATATGAAGTCAACAGACCTTGGGAGCATTACTTGCAAAATCTTTCATTTACACAACGAATTTGAAACTCCGTACATTTAAAACCAAATAGATTAAAACATTCAGTCTTAATAATTTAGAACTTATACAAAAGAAGAATTTTCAAGGAAACCCTTATGTAAAATTATAGAAATATCCTCAAGAGCGAAACATTAGGAAAAGAATCACATCTTGATACCATCACGTCATCGTGCCATCACTTGTCGTACCGACCTAATCATCACTTATGCCCATAAGACGGGTCAGTTTCATAAAAAAATTGGTAGGTGCACAAGTAACAATTTAAAATAAAACTAACATATGCTTTATTTCATACATGATATGTAATTCAAAATGTAGAAATGAACCTATATACAGAGCATAATTAGCATAATGAGCATAATTCAGCATAATTAGCATAATTCAGAACCCAAACTAATATATACATCATTCATTTTCTTGTGTGCAAGTCTAAATAAGTAAAATAAACATAATAACTTTGTTTCGATATTAACTGCACTAAGGGTATACACAAAAAAAATATAGAAACAACTGAGTCTGATCGAGGGTTTGTTATACTATGTATTTTGATACCCCGAACAACTAACTAAGTCTGTTTTTAAAGGGACGGCCAATGACCGAGAGAGAATTCTCCAAAGGCCACTCATTAAAGGGATGCATCCCAACTTCTACAGAAGTTTCATAGGATCTACCACTTAGGATAATTTTTTGTAGTCTCATCCCCTAACTCCAATGACTGGGGACACTGAGTCATTTGCCCGAGGGATGATTGTTAACAACCTATCCATTAGAGTTTTTGTACCATCGCATCCTCTCCCTTGACAGAAACAAGAGGCGAATAGATACGTCCGGTTTTATTTTAACCGATGACCCATTCTACATGCTCTGATCTTTCAAACCAAATCGAGCAGCTTGTCTGTGAAGGCAAATCATCACCATTATGTGATTTCAACAATGTGAGTTTTGCACGCTTCGAAGTTATCATAAATCTTTCATCCAATCATCGTAGTACTAACATGTTGTGCATGTCTGATAGTACCGCTACGATGAGAGGTGTATAGGTTTCTCAAAAAGAAACCACAACTCAATTGTTCCGTGAAAGAAACGGTCTAACCATTTTAGTTTAATTTGACATAAATTTGTATTTCAAAATATTTTTATATTATTGATCACTTTGCACGATACGAGATCACCACGAATCTCTCATCCAATTATCATAGTATTAAATATGTGATGCATGTCTTGCGATACTGCTTACGATACAAGAGGTATGAGTTTCTCAAAAGAAACTTCAAACAAACACATTCTCGTGCTCCCATCCGAAGTTATCCGGGTCATATCGAATATAAAATTGAAGTTAAAACATATTCTTCTATCATGCCGTTTTGGAAAAAACTTAATTGCAATTGGGCAACCCTCAAGTATTCGAAACTTGCTTTTCAAAACTACGCATTTTTGAAATGTTGAATTCTCGCAGGAAAACCCTTTTTCTTTAAGGTTTTTGCACCCATGCGTAAATACGTGTCTTTTGTAAGAGTGCAAGCATGATATAGGGTAGAACAGAATATGCACTTACGGGTCTTACGCGGTTGCATCTATGGATAAATATATATATATATATATATATATATATATATATATATATATATATATATATATATATATATATATAATGCAGGCTTGTGCAGATTTCAGCATGACGATAAAGTATAAAGCAAGGCTCGATGTGTGAAACATCATATCAAGCTAAATAAATGCGTAATTAGTGTACGAGATATGAAACCGTACCTTGACTAAATAAATGTGTAAGTAATGCATAAAGTATACCCCGACTAAATAAATGCGTATACAGTAACTGTTAAAATGTATCATTCAACCTTTGTAATACTATATATATTTTATATATATAAAGGATAATACATATTCATATATTGTATATATGCATATGTATTATCCTAATTATATATATAAAATATATATTTTTCTATTTATAGGCATAGGGGTAGTTTAGACATTTCCAGTTTTACGCATATTCCATTCGAAATATGTTTGTAATTTAATTTTGTTTTTTGTTTTTTATTTTTCTATTTTTTTGGGTTTACGCCACCTAGGGAGGCTCCCCAAAGAGTCGTTGGGGAGCCCCCAACGGTCACAAATGTGACCGTTGGGGGCTCCCAACGACTCCTTTGGGAGCCCCCTTTGTGGCTCCTCTCTTGTGTTATAAATAGGGGTCTCCCCCTTGTATTTCTTAGAGATTTTTGGAGGAGCTCTTGCTCAATTGTAAGGGGTTTTTCCCCTCTTCTTCCTTTCTTTCAATAATATTCAACTTATGACTTTAAGTCATATTTTTTGCCCCTTGTGTGGGTTTATGTGTTAGCACATTATGTGCTTATGTTGTTCCCTTTAATGGGTTTATTCGCACTTCATGTGCATGTATGGGTTCATTATTGAACATAATGTATTCAAAGCCACTTTCTAACATGGTATCAGAGCCCGGTTACAATGGGATTGTCTCTTGGCGCAACGGAAAGCGTGGTGCTCAAGAAATGGTGAAGTATTCATTGTTCTTTTTTTATTAGAAGTTTTTCGGTATGTATCTCTTTTCTTAACATATTATGCATTATGAAACTATCTTTCTTGCACATTTAGTGTTTTTAGTTGAATCATTTCCTTTCACTTTTTCGCGTGTTCGTATATCTACTTTTAAATTTGGTAAACTTGTTTATTGTTCAAAAATATAATTCTTGGTTATAGAGTTATCGATTTCTCATCACATATAATAGTAATTTATGTTTTGCAAAATTATTTTTCAATTATGTGAGATTTATGATTTTTCATAAGAATTTCGTGATTAACCTATAAGTTAACTTTTTAAATACGATTTCTTGCTAAATTAATGATCTTTGCTTAAAAACTCTTGTGTTTGGTTTTTTTGGGTAAATCTTTTTGTAACTTATATAATTCTTGTATAAGTTAATGTTCTTTGCTATATTCTTTGATTTTCTTATCTAAATCTTTGTAGCTTACCTCTTTATGAATCCTAAGTAGTTCTTGTTAATGATAAGAACTCCTAAAGATGTTTCAATGTTTTTGGTTTATTTAAAGGATTTTTTTGTGATAAATAGGTTGTTCAAACCATTGTAAAAGATTTTTTAAAAGAATTTCTCACACTATATAGAATGCATAGTGTGTCTATTACATCTTTTTGGTATAAAAGATTTCATTAATTTTATTGATACAACTTTACAAACTTGTTGGTTTGTATTTTTCACATAAGATTTCAAAACCTCTTGTTTATATCTCTAAAGATGTCTATGTTGATCATCATATGGTCCTCTTTGTCCTAAATTACATTTATCAAGCATATAATTGCATAATTAAAAGTTTGAGAAATCTCAAGGATTGCTCTTTTTATAAAGTGCATACTTGCTCCCTTTTGTGTGTCTTTGTATTTTGTATACATTTGTTTCTCAAATAGTTGCGCTTGTATGCATTTCATCTTTTCTTTGAAATACATGCCTTAGTGCATGTTTGTTTACACCTTGGTGTGTATTTGTTCAAATATTGTATGAGTGCCCTCGTGCACATCTTTTTGTGCTTGCATATGTATTGTCTCTTCGTAGACATTTCTTACATTATGAAGCTTTTATGCACATTTCTTTTTGTGAAAAATATAATGAATTTAGATATTGACCCTTTTTAAAATCATTATAAAACATGATAAGTACTTATAGCACTTTGTACGTTTCCGCATATCTCATCACAATCAAAGGATATTTAAAACTTGTTGTATGGGATTTTTATCCCAAATCTATAAATTTTCAAGTACTATTGAATATTCTTTCTTTGAGTTTTGAGTTAAAACTCTCTTTGTGAACCATTACGGTTCTTGTGATTCCTTTGATTAAAAAGCTTGATTGTCTTGATTATCCCAAGATGTATTCTTCATGTCATTATGTTTGTTGCCAAGGTATTCTTTTGACTTTTAATGGCACTTATTTTATCCATCACATGTTGTCATATGATGCATCAATTCTTTTATGGCCCTATTGTTATATTAGAGATTTTGAGGTGAGTTATGGGCACCTCGTGTTATATCATTCTAGATTGTCCACTTGCCATATTATAGATGGTGATTGAGGTGAGTTATGGGCACCTTAGGACTCTAGAATGATTTGGTATATGATCTCTAATTATGAGTGTGGCACTCATTGTTATGTCATTTTAGTTTGTCCACTTACCATATTATAGATGGTGGTTGAGGTGAGTTATGGGCACCTTGGGACTCTAGAATGATTTGGTATATGAGTGTGTCACTAGTTTAATGTTGGCCATTGATCTTATGGATGCTCTTATTTATATATAAATGTGATGGATATATAATGTTTAAAACCTTAAAATGTTTTAAGGTATATTAAAATCAAGGTTTTGGGGTTTTTTGCCCAACCTTTTATTGTTTATGAATCATATGAGTGCATTTGCACATTTATGTTATGTGTTCTTATGCACAAGTATTCTTTGTGTGTGCATATTCACACATTTTATTTCAAAATGATATTATTATGAGTATTCTTTTTTGAAGAATATTGTTTCAAGGTTTTATTTATATGATTGTCATTACAAGTTTTATTGCCTCAAAAGTCTTCTCCTTTTATGCCCCTTATCTAAGTGTCATCATATGTAGACAAGAATTTTATTACACATTCGTGTGTTGGTTGCCCTTTGTTGGCTTTTGCTCTCTTGGTCTAGTAGTTGAACACACTTGTCTTGAGTGTTATTTTATGTAGACAAGGCACGTTGATTCACACCATGGTGTGTGATTTTAGCCTATGTTGGCATTTGTGTCCTTGTTCTAGTCGCTAAGTTATATGCTCATGGTTGGCTTCTTTCACTCAATTCAAGTGTCATTTTATGTAGACAAAAGATGTATTGTGTTTTTAGCCCATGGTTGGCTTAATACTCTTGTTCTAGTAGCTGAACATATTTGATCTAGAGTGTATTTTTACGTAGACAAAAGATGTTTTTTGTCCATGTTGGCGTGTATTCTCTTGTTCTTGTCGTTGATACACTCATTTCAAGTATTATTATATGTAGACAAGAGGTATTTTTACACACCTTAGTGTGTGTCATTTGGCCTTTAATGGCATTATATTTATATTCTTGATCTAGTAGCTTATACACTTGATTTATGGATTTTGGAGGACTAATGAAGTAATGGTTTGTAATGGATGAACTATTGTTGAAATTTGCAAAATTTCATTCATGACTTGTGTTTTAAGATATTCAAGTGAATCATATTTTTGATATGCATATTTTAAAAATCAAGTCGATTTTTTGGCATATATTAAGTGCTTATGGTTCTTTGGCCACTTTTGTATGCAAAATGTGTTTTTGTCAATTGAGTGAGATTTTCCTAAATGGGTAAGATTCTCTACTCAAATAACACTCTTCGTTTTGCCTTGTAAATGGATTTAAAACCTTGTAAACTCTTGTGTTTATTTTGTCTAAAGTATGCATGGAGACGTCGTTTCTCTTGTTTAGCACTTCATTACATGTTTGAAGCATGTTCATTAATGATTCCTTTAAGTATTAATTCATTTCATGATAATATATGCATAGGCTTTTTATGGCTTTTTAGGATCTCATTCAATAAAGCATATGTAACTTATGCCTCTTCGTAAGCTTGCTATGGTGTCCCTTAGGGGACCATTGTGTTATTCCTCATTATGGGGTTATGTTTGTCCAATGTTGGACCTTATGAATGAATTACGCATTCTTGCAATTCATTTCCGCATAATTTACTTCCGCTTACCATTTAACATGATATATGATTTTGAAATCTTGTTTTTTTTCTAAATTTTCCTCATGCTAAAGTATTTTATCATGTGATCTTGCATAAATATAATTTTGCACCTTGTTAGGAAAGTTCACTTTGAGTAAAGTGCAAAGATATTTTTTACTTGTTCTTTGTTGTTGTTCCACAGGATCTTGAAGATAAGTGGAAAAGGAAGTACCTTGGATAGATCATGGAAGGTGGTCATCGTTAAAGACGTTGGAGGAAGACATTTACATTTTCAATGGCATTCAGACTAAAGGCTCTTGAAGCCTTGAGATTCTTCCTCTTGCTTTCTTCAATCTTTTCGTTCCCCCGCGCAAAGTTTGGGGGGGGGGTGTTAAAATGTATCATTCAACCTTTGTAATACTATATATATTTTATATATATAAAGGATAATACATATTCATATATTGTATATATGCATATGTATTATCCTAATTATATATATAAAATATATATTTTTCTATTTATAGGCATAGGGGTAGTTTAGACATTTCCAGTTTTACGCATATTCCATTCGGAATATGTTTGTAATTTAATTTTATTTTTTATTTTTTATTTTTTATTTTTTGGGGTTTACGCCACCTAGGGAGGCTCCCCAAAGAGTCGTTGGGGAGCCCCCAACGTTCACAAATGTGACTGTTGGGGGCTCCCAACGACTCCTTTGGGAGCCCCCTTTGTGGCTCCTCTCTTGTGTTATAAATAGGGGTCTCCCCCTTGTATTTCTTAGAGATTTTTGGAGGAGCTCTTGCTCCATTGTAAGGGGTTTTTCCCCTCTTCTTCCTTTCTTTCAATAATATTCAACTTATGACTTTAAGTCATATTTTTTGCCCCTTGTGTGGGTTTATGTGTTAGCACATTATGTGCTTATGTTGTTCTCTTTAATGGGTTTATTCGCACTTCATGTGCATGTATGGGTTCATTATTGAACCTAATGTATTCAAAGCCACTTTCTAACAGTAACATGTGCGTGTAAAAGCGTGACAGCAAAGTAAATGATATAAAGCAATGCTCGATACGTGAAACCACACATCGAGCTAAATAAATGTGTAAGCAGAAGCCTGTGCATGTAAAAGTACAGTGACAAAGTAAATGATATAATGCAATGTTCGACATGTGAAACCACATATTGAGCTAAATAAATGCATAAGCAGAAGCTTGTGTACTTAAAAGAGCATCAGCAAAATAAATGACATAAAAGAAAGAAAACAAGGATAGCAAAACGCCATCCTTGAATTAAATGCATAATGTATATATATATATATATATAAATTTTAAGATTTGTTCATCCATTGTACTTTATGCAACTTTCTCCTACCTCAAGGATTGTTGAATTCGCTAATGATTCTGCTCAGGGGCTTGTGCCTCGATGCATGTGTCTCGAGTCTGTTGCACAGATAGGGAGATAGGGTGTGGTAAAAGATATTTTACTGCGCTGCAAAAGAGAACTATGCAATCACTTAAAATAAATATAATAAGCACCACTTGTGCCGTGAAGGTCGAACCCGACCCAGATTCGAGCCGATCAGCTAAGCCGGGTTGAGAGTCGGAATGAGCCAAGCTAGGATCGGCAAGGACCCAGCTCACTCAGGCGAGTGAACCGGTTAGGCCTCAACCAAGCCAAACTCGGTTGGAGAGCCGAGCTTGGTTCGGCAAAAAGAAAAACAGGGGAAACAGGGGGGTGGGCTCGGTTTCCTGGCCGAGCCTTGCCCCAAGCTTGGACCCGGGCTGGGCTAGGTCAGGCTGCCGAGCTCGGTTCCCTTAACAAACAAGGATCGATCTGAGATCGGTGTTGACCGAGCTCAGCTGCGCCTTAGTCGAGCTCAAGGCAGCAGTGCTGCTCAGAGGACCGGACCCCGCTGCACCCCAGGGTGGTGCAGCGTGGGCAACCCAGGCCGGAGAGAGAGAGAGAGAGAGGGCGGCGCCATGGGCCAAAGCCCCTGCCTGCAACAGGGGGGGCTGGAAAGCCGAGCTCAGCTCGGGCCAGCCCTTACCGGCAGCAGCCCTGGACTGAGGCCGCTGGCTGGCTGAAAGGGCCCTCAGAAGAGGGGGGTACCGCTGAGGGGGGCGGAGGCAACCAAGCTTGGGTGGCCTCCGGCCGGTGCCTTCCAACTGGCCGATGGCAACAGGAAGAAGAAATCAGAAGAGGAAGGAGAAGACGGGGGGGGGGGGGGGGAGGGAGGAGGGGAAGTGGAGGGGCTCACCTGAGCTTCTCACAGCGCCGGCGTTCCTGGGAGCGGTGGTACACGAAGGAGCGAGAGCAGAGAGAGAGCTGGGAGGGGCGCTGGGGACAGAGAGAGATCAGTGAGGGAGAGAGAGACAAACCTGGGGGCGGCGGCAGCTCTGGCGAAGGGGAGCCCGGCGTGAGGGGGAAGAAGACGAGGAGGGAAGCGGAAGGGTCTCGGGTTTCAGCAGAGGAGTCGAGGGGGAGGGGGGATCCCGTCGAGGTGTGCCGGGCAAGGGAGGTTGGGGGTGTCGAGGGGGAGAGGGGAAGAGCGCAAGGGGGGGGTGGGGTTCTGCGGGGTTTAAATAAAAACACGGTGGGACGGTGGGGTGGGGAAACCCGGATCCGGGTTGGGTCGGATCCAACCTGGACCCAAAAAAAACTTTGAAAAAGCCAGTGTTACAGTTGGCTTCAACAATGTTGCTGGGAATTAGATTCTCCACAAAACTACTTATGCATATAATTATTAAAAAACTTTTTCTTAATTTCTACTGCTCGTTTTAAACATTTCTAGATAGTTTGATGATGATATTTTTATTCTAGTTATATATTTGGCAAGAATTCTTCAAATGAAAAGTTTCGAATGACAACACCTGTCTTCACCAAGGTGCATACTTAAATCCGATTCATTAACATGTAATTTGACACGTTTTTAGTTGGAGTTTAATTGGAATATTTCATTTTTTCATTAATATCTGGTAATTAGTTTCTCATGCTTTACTTGTGGATGGTGGTTAAATTTATATAAACTAAATCAAAGTAAGAATCATTTACATCATGTAGAACTTCAACACTTGAAAATAGCGAAAAGAACGTGCTAAACAGGGTTCAATGGCTAGCTTTTGCTTTTGGAAATTAGGTTTATGTAATTCTAACAGCACACCATCAAAAGTTTTGATGCTTTAGTATTGCTACAGCTACGCAAATATCTGTGTGGAGAGAGAGGAAGAGTGTTACACAATTGTGTTTGCAATGGATATAGCCACGTGTTGGATTTGACTATTCAGGTACTTGGCATATTTTTTTTTCTGATGACGAAAAAGGCCCACCAAGAACCAGGTCAGTTAATGGACCGGTCCCCCATCCCCCGCGAGGTAAAGCCCAGGTGGGGCCCACCAATTAAAAGCACCAACATACCTGCTGAGAGTCAAATGTGGGATGAAGTGGTCAAATATGATCTCCAGGCTGCGATGCAAGTATGTTTAATCATCCAAAACATACCATAAGATTTGATTCTCAAGATGGAGAAAATTAATGTCTGACACATCCATGAAGATGAGAATGGCTTAAAAATAACATAAAGAGATCATGTTGGAGCCCAACTTTTGGGCACAAAAAATAGTCAATAAAACATGCTAAACACAAACCAAAAGTTAGATTTTATACTTAGAGATCAAATATATATGTAAATCAAGTGAGTACTGTATAACATATGGTGGTTCGGTGCATGTAAATTAAAGGAGTCTAGACAGTTTCCTGCAATAAGGATGCTGGAATTCACCATGTTGATTTTCTCCCTTTATCAACATCTAATTTTGTTGATTAAAACTGAGAGTTACATGCCCAATCATACAAGCAACCTCAGTACCAATAACTGGATTGCTTTTAAACTTAATAATCAATAATACCTCATTCCCTTGACCAACACCATTCAATAATTAGATCAGCCACAATGTTGTAGGATGGCACCTAAAATCATGACCAGTTCCCCTTGTTTCTGGCTAATTAAATCACTGATGAAAGCAAAAACATGATGCACTCAAGTGGACTAATATTTTTGCACACACGAACAATTTTTTTATTGTAGCTCCATAAGGGTAATACGCCTGCTTTAAATGAAACATGTTAAATGGGTTTTTGAACTTTTTTGTTTTATTTTTAAATTCTAGCCGTACAGATGTGACCTACGTAATTGATTTTATAGGGATCGGCTGTTAAAGAGTTGGATCCGGACACATGGGTGGGTTTGTATAAGGTTTAAAAAATCAACAGTCCAAAAATCTTTATAAATTTCAGAGGCTCCAAATATCATTTTTTCATCAAAAACACATGATCCAGATGTGAATTCCTAGTAAATCAACCATGCCCAACACATTTATGGGGTCGGAACAGCGACGGAAAAGACAAAAAAACCCATTTAGCATGGATGTATAACCCAGTTTCATATATTATTTTTGCTTACACAGTAAAACTTAGAAAAGAAATTTATTTCATATTAAATATATACTTACGTTTGGCTCATTTGAATGCTATAACAAAACCCTTTTTTGCATAAATTGAACCAAATCGCTTATGATTTAGAAACATAAAATATGCGTTGCAGCATAATTAAGGGAAAACAAACCCAAGCTTAAAGGCAAAAAAGTAAAAAATTGTATTCGTTATAAAGACAGAGCCAGCTCAGGCTTGGCTGGAACTTGTTTTTGGCTCAAGCCTCCGACTTATTTACATCTATCAAACACAATAAGTAGGCAAACTAAAAATCAAGCCACTCTCAATGTTGGATTTCAATTACAAAGACGAAACCACTATGGTGCAACATATAATTAAAGCATATATACAGAGGCAAACATTTTCTGATCTGAACCTTCTCCCCCAACCCCCACACACAGAAACCAGAAATGCAAGGAAATACTGCCTCTGACATGGTATTTACATGGATGACTCGACATTATCGACCTGACATATCTACCTATACCTGACCACATCTTATGCATCAAACCACAATAAAATAAAATAAAATAAAACAATTAGCACAACGTTTGAAAGAATGCCTAAAAAAAGACTAAATTGAACATGAAGATAAAATCAAGTATCTACAGAATACACTAGGCTGGTGAGAACGCATTGCAACCCAGATCAACACAGACAGAACCATACATTAAGAGAAAAACAAAAATCACATACATCTATCAGTAAGATCAAAAAACAAAACGTTAGATTTAGTCATTTTGCTGATTCTGATCCAGCTCGATAAAATTGAGTGCCTCCTCAATTGAGATCACATTTACACGGCTGACTCTGTGTACGTGACTGACACCATATATTTTATCTGCAACCTTCACAAGCTCCGGGCGGAATGTGGTTGTGATAAACTGTGTGTTTGCAGCATCTGCTTGGCGCCTGATCATATCTTGGAAACAGTAAAGGTTCCACGGGAAATTCAGGGAAGAAAAGATGATAAACCCAACAAACAGAGTGAGAACAACCTTTTGCAGGATAAACCAATAGATAAAACATCAGTTGATAAGTAATATCAAAAAAACAGATCAGCTGAAATTATTAATTGGAATAGTCCAAGACTGATGAAAGCACATGCACACTAAAA
Organism: Nuphar pumila; assembly: GCF_984573655.1. Taxonomy (NCBI): domain Eukaryota; kingdom Viridiplantae; phylum Streptophyta; class Magnoliopsida; order Nymphaeales; family Nymphaeaceae; genus Nuphar; species Nuphar pumila. Next base: position 69,679,931 of record NC_143261.1, read on the forward strand.
ATAAATACGAACAATTTCACATATCACCTTGTTGAATAGATAAGCACAAACCATAATCAAGGCCACGAAGCAGGGACTTTTAACTTCACTCCTGCTGACTCTTCAGATAAATATTTCTTTGCCGACTCCAACATAATTAGAAAACAAGTTACTATCACTGAATTTATCAATAACTAAGACTAATTAGAAAAATGAATAACATAATGGGCAGGACAGGCCTTTCATATCCAAATCAAGCAGTTCATTAAATCTAAGTAATTTCTCAGAATTGCAACCTGAGTCGTGTCTAAACCAGTTACCTGGAATCTGGGTCATGGATGGGGCATAATGGTATGATTGTTATTCCAAAAATAAATGTGTGTGCATGTGTCACATAAGTTGGTTGAGCCTAGCTTATTATCATTTTGTTGAAACTTAGTTAATAAATAATTATACATAGTACAAAATATATATACCTATCTGTCTACCTCGCAGGTTGTACAGCTTATGAGAAATGGAGAACTAGCATTTGAGACCCATGGTCCATCACATGATTTGATGTTTGCAACCTAGAGAAACCCAGAGTAGCACCAAACTAATAGAACTGAATGAATTAATATTGCATCAAAAAGAAGCACATGGACAGACATGAGAACGTGCGCATGGGCAGGCAGGCGGCCGTGTGTGTGTGTGTGTGTGTGTGTGTGTGTGTGTGTGTGTGTGTGTGTGGTACACCCTTAAGAGGTTCTGTATATGACCAGCCAAGCTTAATCAAGGCCTAAACCTTCAGAACCATTTGGTATGCTCAGTATGGCTGATAAGACCTAAGATTCATCCTTCGGAGGAATAAATATAATAGCATGTGTTTTACTAAGATAACACCACCAAGAAATGACCAAAGTCATCACAAGGACTCAACCCTATTATAACAGAAAGAATACAACATGCCAAAAATCTCCCAGTGGTTGCCTCATGCAGTGATTGCACCTATGCAACCAAGGGGCTCATCATGATATGGTGTGTGTGTGTGTACATATATATATATATATATATAGAGAGAGAGAGAGAGGGGGCACAAGAAGCTGGGAAAGAACAGTGCTAGGATACTTCCAACTGCTGTTCTGTATTGTGGATCCAGGGCTGCATCTATCTCATCAAAGAGGTAAAAAGGTGCAGGATCACAACGTTGTATGGCAAAAATCAATGCTAAAGCCACCACAGTTTTCTGACCTCCAGAGAGCTGCTTCATTGACTGAGTCTCGCCTTGTCCAGTAAAGGAAACCTGTAACACAAAGGGCAGAAAATTACATATGCACACTCCGTGAAGATGGAAATTCACTATTAAGGTTTATCAGCAGGGAAGGGCGGCCAATAACTTTCATCCCCCTCCATCTTTGCCCCTTTCCTAACAAACCACCGGCCATATTATAGCCAGACTCTGGTCGAGAATTGATAGGACAGCACAGTCCAACATGGATGGCATTATCATGGTCATTTTTCAGCTAGTGGATAGCCAAAACACAGACATAAACATTTCTTATCATTTGTTACCTTTTCAATCATTTTCCAGCCACCCACCAGCTGGAAAATGACTAGGATGGTACCCTCTTGATGTGGATCTAAACATAAAGGGTAGGTTTTGGTAAACTGGATTTTGGCAAAAAACTGATTTTATTCAAAATTTTGGATCACTAAAAATCCTGGTATTGTATCTTCACCCAAATGAGCAGTAATAAACCTATATAAAATTAATTGTGAAGTGTGCGTGGTTTTGTAATTGTGCAGGATCTTATGATGTCATTGTTAGCATAGGAAAAATGTTAATTTATAGCTGTTGCTTTTAGTGCAAGGAAGTAACAGCCATTGGCTTCCCAGTTGAATGATACACATTAACTAAAGAACAAAAAAATGGAGGCGTTTTAAGTAATGAAAATATTCTAATAATTTCTCTTTTTTCTTCTGAAAACTGAGGCAGTTCAATACAACAAATAACAGGGAATGTAAGTGTAAATGCATACCTTCACTTTCACACCAATATACTTCTCTATTCTTCCTTCAGGATCAGCGTCACGAGCCCCATCCTCATCATAATCATCATCTCCAAGTTCTCCATCCTATGGGGAAAAGAAAAACAAGATTAAAAACAAAATCACAGATTATATATACAGGTTAAAAAATCAAAGATATGATAGACACAGGAACATACAGACTGACAATGTATTTCAACAAACTACAGTTAATATCTTACTATGAAATCATATAATTGCTACAAGGCATACAACGAATAAGTCCAGTATTAAATGTAAAAATGCACCACCCCCCCGAGATAGTAAACCCCAGGCAAACGGCCTAGCCAGCAAAAAACACCCATCAGGCAAGCCACAGGTCTAATCGCAGGGTGAATCGATCCTGGGCAAGATGGAGTTCCACCACCCTCCCAAGAACAGCCCCAATGCCAGCTTTCTATTAAGTAACCTATGGTAAACACATCTCTACATGTTTAGATTATGCAAAAAAAACCTGCAACTATGATATTTAACAGGGTCCTAATGAAAATGGATACATAGACGCACAAGCGTGCATGTATGTGTGGTATGCATGTACATATGTGAGCTTGCGTGTGTGTGTACTTCATGTATGGTTTTCACAACTTTGATCCTGTAGATGTGTTCAGCATAGTCCATTTGCTAGGAATTGACACTTGGATCGTGATTTTCTAATGAAAAAATACAACTTAAAATTTTGGGCCATTGGTTTTCAAAGACTAAAAATATACTCACTTGTCAGAATCAGACAATCCAAGAGTTGATTCATATAAAATCAAGCATGTACATCACATCTGTATGGTCAAGATTTTGAAAAAGAAAATTGAGTAAAGGCCTAAAAATCTCCGCTCACACGTAACTTGCACCTAATTCCTTTCATACATACCTATACCCTACTCTACATATATAACCATTTTATCTTTTATCCTCCTAAACTTCCTAACTATTTGAAAAAAGCATAGTTGCAGCATTTTTTGCTTGATCAGTTCCTGCAGATGTATTTTTCGTAGTTAGATGAAAACATGTATTAGATTAGGTATTTTTCACAATTAGATGAATTTAGATAGATATAAAAATCAGCAGCTCATTTTGCACCAAAATTTTACAATAAAAAATCAAGTTTATCATTAATTTAATTTGAACCAAAGCATTTTTTAGAAAATAGAATGGATAAACACCTACAGGTTTAGATTAAGCAGAAAAGCCATGTAACTACACTTTTGGGATGTGGTTAGTATGGTTAGGAGGATAAATGGCTAGGACCAATCAATTCCTCCATATATGTGGATAATACAGTAGCTGACATTATTACAAAAATAGGACTAATCATTATCAAATGGAAACCAAAAAGAGGTGAAATGATCAAACGTTCTGTTTAATGGATAGTTAATAAGTTAATAACACCACCACTTGTAAGATTAAGGTTGGTTCATGTCCCACGAGCCTTTTCCATTGAAAAGGGTCTCTTCCATACACTCACACTTGATGGTATGTTGCACCAAACAAATGTTAAGGAGGTTTCCACAACCACCCACCACCACAACCCCTCCCCAGCCAAAACAAAAAAACAAAAAATCTGCCCTTTATTTTTTCTGCTCGCTCCCCATGTATCAAAGTCTGAGGCACTCTTGTAACATGTACTAAGTTGTATTTTTCTGTAACTGTAAATTATAGGAAAGGGCATCTTTTAATCCGCTATTTCACACACACACACACACACACACCACTTAGCATGTGTCCTGTGTTGATAGAAAAGGACACAAAGCATACACGACACTTTATGGATGCAACTTGTGCTGGACATGATTGAAAGTGACTCTGTAACTTCATCTATTCAGTTCTATGATCTTTATTGTCTTTTAAAATTTGTCATTAGTAAAATCAGAGTTTTCAGGAGACAAGAGATTAACCTTTTTCTTCATCATCACCAAGGAACCATAGCCTCCTTGTACAAGCTCTGCAAATGCTTCACGAAAATTCTTTGCCACGCCTTTGAAAGTGCGTTCTATCGATTCATCTTTTCGCTGATCCAAAACTGATATGAGCTCTCTAATTTTCTACATAAAAGATGCTGATCAGATTAGCATTCTTTTCATATAGATTAACCCGAAAAAACATGGAAATCTGATAGGTAAAGGCATGTCACACTCAATGATACCTCATCACCTGCATCAAGTTCAGCTTGCCGCTTCTGAAGCTCCTCCCTTTGTTCTGTGAAATTGACATATTGGTCAAGGGCTTTTTTGTTGACATGACTAAACTGTTTTAGCTCCTCATTGCACTTGTGAAGCATTTTATGCAACTCTTTGATGTTCTTTCGTTTGTACCTGACAAGTTCAAGAATAATTTTTAAACTCTAGGTATTGAACTTGATATTCAAGAGGATGAAAGCACGAATTGCTAAATGAGACTGGCATTTCTAGTATTATTAAAAGTTGCATGATTCAGCTTCACAGACAAGCTAGGTCAAGAAAATAAAATGTGCAACCTAACTTAGTACTGTGCGAACCAAGAGCACATTGAGTAAAAACTAAAAAAAATGCAGCTCTATGAAAGGAGCAAATTAGATATTTGGAACCATAACATTGAGAAAACACCAAGAGTACCATCCTATGAAGAAAAACTACCTAGATACTTAAAGGCCCTTAAACTCATCAAGGCTAACTCCACTTATCAGAATACTTTACAACAAATGGTACAATTAAAAGATGAAAGACCAAAATAGCCCAAAAAGTAAACTAATCATTGTAAAGCAAGGTTGTTAAAAATCGGTTCAGTAGGTGAGTCGGTTTATCAAAAAATCCTCTGAACTATAAATCAAATTGAATCGAATCCTTTGTGAATCGGTACTTTTTCACCATCGGATGACATGTCTGATTAAAAATTTTTAAAAAAAATAAAAATGTTAAAAAAAAATTAACCCTCTTAAAAATATTAAAAAATATTAGTTGAATCAACACCCTGAATCGGCCCCTTTTGAATCGTCTTTGGGCCGATTCAGGTCCATTCAGACAACATTGTTGTAAAGTCTCATAATGTCAAGATGATCATAAAAAGACAAGAAAGAATTTGTCCACGAAAAAGTGGCATGCATTCCACATCCCACACAATAACATTTTACAGATTATAAACATAACGGAAAACTATAAATTATGTTGAATCATGTTCAAAAATATCATATCCCACAGATATGGATGTACGACATTTACGTGATGAATGATGCCAACAGATCAGACATGGACAGAATATCCAGCTGAACAGATCCACTTAAACCATTTGTTTAAGAAAGTACATTTAATTAACAATGGATCCAGTTAAATTCCACACATAATTTCCCCTCATCAGGTTCCAATCAATTAATTTGCTGATATCCAATTGTAGACAGTTTTGCTCTGGAATTTGGGATTTTTAGGATTTTCACTTCAAAGTGACTCCTCTTTTGGATATAACGAATTAACAATAAAAGAACTTATTTTCCATCAATTTATGCATCAAACAAGCAAATTGTAATGAAACAAGCGGAAAGCAAAAACACAATGTGCACACGAACAAATACAAGTCCTACAAGGGACAATACAATGCCAAAGAATACAAAAACACACAAGTGCATACAATGGCTACAAAGACCCTAAATTGAACACAAAAAGTAAAAAAATAAAGTTTATTGAGGATAAAATGCTTAGGGAAAGCATTAACATGAGTGGGGACAAGTAGTCCCTATTTATACACAATGGGAGCTCTCAATGACTATAATTATAAGTTCATAATAGGCACAACACAAAATATTGAGGCTTGGACAAATAACTTCATAATAGGCACCTCCCAAAGGTGTTGAATTAGGCAAATACCCCATTATATCTTATATAACAACCATGCATACTATGCACATCTTAAGATCTTTGGTTGTCTTTTTTTTATGCATCAATAAATCCTTGAGAAATAAGCTCGAGTAGAGCAAATGTTTGCAGGTTTGTCGTATATGCCAACAGCTACAACGATTAAAAAGTGCTTTCATCCTAAGACTCGGAATATATTAATTCTTCAAGTAGGGTCGCTTTAAGATCTAAGATAGCGTCTTTGCATGCGATGTTTGCCACTACTTTCAATGCATGTACTTTGTGACTGTGTCTGATGAGAAATCATGCAGCTAGTCTACATCATGTACGCAGTCAACATGCAGCTACATGTACAGACAAGCATGCAGCTGCCCCATGTATCATCACACAATTGCGCTTCTACATCACATATGCAGCCTTCAGGTTCAATGTTGACGTTTTTGGCCAAGCAACCATACCTTTTATACAAGAATATAAGTACATGCACATGCTAGCACCAGTACTTTTGAAAAACAACCATGCCGCGCCAGTTGTGCCCATGTTGTACAACATACTAGCACCAGTACTTGTGAGACATAGTGATACATGTGTGCAAGCACCCAACAGACATATCAAGTGTTAGCATCATCCAGCCAAGTTACCAAGTTGAAAATCAAGCAATGCTGTGTCAATTCCCAAGTCACTAAGTTTTCAGACCCTGAACCCAGACTTGTTACAAGTTGATCTGGTTCTTGCTCCTAATCCATCCTCAGGATCTTTTCATGGTATCAAACTCCAGATTATCTAGCATCTAGGAAGAAGCTGGTAGGTTTTATGTATATAATTATCACAAGGAACTATGCAATATGTGTCATGGAGAAATTTGAAATATAAAGGTATATGTGATCTAAAAACATGCTGGAGAAGTGTATTATCTCATGCAAAAATCTAACGAATGATCCCTATGTAGACTAGAGCTACTGAAACATTTCATGACACATCATGCAAAAGTTTTGCATTTTATTCATTCCTTTTTATGCATGATCTGTCAAAAAATTGTATTAAAAACTCATTCTTATCAGTGTTTTTTGACAAACTGTTTTAAATTGAAAAATAAAGAAAAAATTGCATATTTCAAGTACTTCCCTGCGTTTTTCAGTGTTTAGTTTTGTTTAGAACTTTTTAATTCTTAATCTAATTGTAACGACCCTAATTCACAACCCTTGGAAATGCAGATTTTTTTTTAAAACCATTGCAGAAATATTCCCAGACCCGGGGCCTTTATAGTTTCACTCCCAATTGGATAAAACAACCAACCACAATAGAGCTTATACTTATCATCCCTACCAAAGCAAACTTTTATTGAATAATAAGTGATAAGTCTCAAGACAATTGCATAAATAAAGAATTCAGAGTGCAATAACCACTAAATTAAACAAAAAAGAAATAAAAGAAGAGTCATGATGTCCATTTGTGATCTATCTAGCAAGTGTGTGACACCCGTAACTCCCCCAGAAGTCAGTCGCTTCACTGATCACTTGCATGTTTTGTTTATTCAACAGATTTTTAATAGATTTTTAAATTATCATATAAGCAGCCATTAAGCAGAAACAGACGGTTAAATGTAATGCACCTTAAAGTTGGGTGGCATTTGTAAATAGCTGATAAGCTATGTCACAGGGATTCAGCCAACCGGGTGCCACACCCACGTCGACGTGACGCGACGCGGGTGCGGTCAACCGGACCTTGGGTGCGGTCAACACACCCAGGGTCAAAATGTCCAACGTTTGGACTTTAAAAAAAAAAAGAAGCCCGATAAAAAGGGTTGAGAGGAGGCTCTCGACCTCGACTATGCGATGACCCAACCTCGACGCCGACCTGATGCCAGGGACGACCTGTCTCCCTACCCCGACGTCGGCGACGACCTTGAGCGACACCGTCTGGTACACATTCTTTCTCTCTCTCTCTCATTCTCCCCTTCAATCTCTCTCATTTAGATGATGCAAAATCTGTATTTTAAGATAATGCAATTTATAAGGACGGTGGTAAAGAGATTTGGGCATGTGACTTAGATTTGGTCTTATCGGTAGCTTTTGGGTATGCAAATCAGATGGATTCAGGTCACTTTTGAGTTAGTAAGCCTTTGAATGTGATTTGGGTGCCTAATATTGAGATTCAAGTGAGTTCTATTGACGGTTTGGGTATTTTGTATTGGACGGTAACTGGTTCTTTATTCTATAGTCAAGTTTTGGTGTTGCTGGTGTCTTAATATTACTGTAGGTAGTAATAATTGCCTACTGGCACCAGTATTGTGATATTTCTGCTGGCATTACCTATTGTAGCAATTTGGGTGGTGACTCTTGTGTGGTTCTTGTGGGTATCAGTTTTGGCTTCCCATTGGTAGTGCTTATCCTTGAAGTTTTGCGGTGTTTGCTTGCTGTAATCGTGATTCAATTTTCTGTACTTTGTGTTTGGTGAGTTATGGAGAAGAAGGAAACCATTCAAATCATTCCCATCACACTTGATGGCACAAATTAAGGCTGTTTGCTTGTTTTTTTTTTCTGTTAGCTATGTATATCTGTTGTTAACTGTTAAAACTTAAAAATTATATATATATATATATAAATTTTTATACTTTTGCCGCACCGCCGCACCCAGGTTTTTTAAAAGTGCCGCACCCCCGCACCCGCACCCATGTGACATAGCTGATAATTTGGACCGCTATTTGTAATTTACTCAAAAAAGAAGCAGAAATATTGTCTTCATGATGGTTTTGAATTACTACAAGAACATATGCATTAGAAGAATATAAGCATCACCATAAAGATGAAAAATGCTGAGATCAGTACTTCTCAAAAGCATCTGAAGGTAGTGAGCCTAAGTCTCTGATTTTCTTCATGTAATCTTCTTGTTTAGATATCAAAATGTTTCTTTTGTTAACTAGCTGCTCTGACATTTTAGCTTCATCCTGAATGGTGCGTTGGTAATTGTCTTCTATAGCCTGCCAATTGCCCCAAGACATTAGGTTTTAAATACGCACCCAATAAAACCCCTTAGATACCATAAGCACTAGTTGCCAAAGGCCAAATTGCATCTGAAGGGAATACCTTAAGCCTTTCTTTCTCACTTTTAGTGGCATTTATCTTTCTGGTAATGCTTTGAACATTCTCGATCATTACTGTGAGAAACAATGTGCATATCACAATCAAAACCACAAGCATCAAAACAAGTCATAGTTTGGCATATCCTTAGTTTCTTACCATTGTACTGCTTTGTTATTTCGTTAACTGACGTTTTTGCATGTTTTTGCTCATCCCTTTTCTGTTCAAGTTCTGAAGATGAAGCCTTCAGATTTTCTGAGGATATCGTTGCTTTCAACTCCTCTTGGCGTCTTACAAGATTAGTTGACAGATTGGTCTCAATCTCACCTTTTCTGGTTTCAACCTGCAATCCAGCAAAAATTATTGATAGAACTATTCCAGGGGAAACAAAAAGAATTAAAATACTACAGACATCACAGCAGTTCGAGAAGCATCACCTCAATTCTGGTTGTTTTGCAGGCAACAAGCTGTTCTTTAAGCTCAGTTATTTCTGGATTCAGCCGTGAAAGATCATCTCTCTCTTCAGGTGTTAGTTGATCAACCAGATCTGTTTTCATTTCAGCAACTTTAATAGACATGCCAGCTCTTAACTGAGCAATATGGTTTTCACACGTTCCATGCAATTTTCTCTGTGAAGCATAATTAACCACTTTATTCAGAAAAAAGAAAAGAAAAGCTGAACAAAGGAGAAAAACGAACCAAGAAAAAAAAAGAACATGTCAAGTCTCAAGGATGTTATTGCAGCTACCTTCTTCTCAAGGGCATCACAGACTGACTGCTTCTGCTTCTTGGCATTTGAAATATCCTGCTTGATTTGTTCCATTTCAGACTTGTGATGACCAAGCTTTGCATCTACCTTTTGCTGCTCAGTGACCAACCTAGTAATTTCTTGGTCTATCTGTATGAAAAGTAAAGGAAAAGACAGGTCTGGCATAAACAGTGATACCACTAAAGCACCCAGCAGAGCAGATGCATTTTATCATTGGTCAGGACAATGTAGAAAATATCCAGGATTGGGTAGAACTAGTTGAAGAGCCCATATCCTCTACCTTGTAAACTTTCATTGTAAATATATGAAAAAGTTGATAAGAATATATATATATATATATATATATATATATATATATATATATATATATATACCACAGGGGTACTTTCGCTACCGTCCCAATGGAAACCCATAGTTCTGTTTGTTTTAGCTCCTTCCAATCAAGCAAATACAGGAAAACACATTTTCTTTTCAAACTAAGTCCAGAAAAGGAATAAGAACTTGGTATTCATTTCTCCATGCAGGATTGTAGAGATCAGATCCATGGTAGAGTGGGATCATGAATGCATTTTTCACAACAGTAATGTAATCTAAAAGTATATTTATCCAGACCAGACAGTTCTTAACCGGAACTAAATGAGATACAATTTATGGAGCATAGTAAAAGCAGTTTTTTGGCCAGATCAGAACTATGCTTCCGAAGAACTTTTAGGTGTTCCACAGGGAACTGTCTGCCTTCTGCAGCACTACAACATGCCACTGTGGCTGCAATCATCATTTTATCAGTCAAATCACCAATTGTTGGCAATTAGCATCCCAGCCAATGAGCAACCAGAATTTCTCTGAAACATCAATACCGCAGCCACATTACCAAAAAAAGGGGCAATTTGAGGTGACTGTCCTTCCTTTTACACATTAAAACAATACAAAACACAAGCACGTGTGTGAATGCACGAGAGAGAGAGAGAGAGAGTATGGTATGACTATGAACAAAAAGATGAAAAATATAAAGAAAGTATATCAACCCTTGAAGTTATATCAGATCATTTTTACAATTTTATAAGTTGAAATTACATAAGATGTTTATGAGGATAGTAAAAACTATGTATATCTTATCTAAAATTAGGTACAGGTAAAACATATCACAAGCTTTCAATTCCTGCCTTTTATTTTCATGGGCTTTATTTTTTTAATTTGATATGCCCACTCAATATGATTAATTTGAGTAAAAGTTTTGCTTTTATGAGTTCCGCATGTTCCACCACTTCTCCATTCATTTCCAGCACTTATCGTGAAACACCATGAGCAGCATGATGTTGAGGTCACAATAACAGATTTCATTTTTATAATTAGCAGAGTTTAGGAAGATTTGAATTATATCATAACAAATTCAATATAAATTATTAATAATGATTAACTGATTACACATGATTTGTTAACTTACTGATCAATCATGATTAGCCAAAACATTTGTGGCAAAGTTGAAAGATTTTCCTCTTGATTAATCAAGATTTACTGAGGATTAATCTCAATTGATTACCAATCATGCGGACAGTTACTATGTAACATGCAGTAGAAACCACAGTTACTCGGATACAAAATGGATATGAGAAGTGATGTATGAAGCGAAAGCAGGAAAAAGAGCAGCATAAAATGCATGAAGCATGAAACGTTCAGGAATCGAGAATAGAAGCAAATGTGAAGTGGAAGTGATACAGAAGTGAAAACAGAAGCAACAAACAAGTGAAAGTGGGATTGGACGAACAGAACTAAAGTGAATAAACACATACATATCCAAGGAGAGAACTACCTTTTTTACAGGAAAATATCAGCAAAATAAATATGATTAGGAATTTTAAATACAAAAATGAAATTTAGATTGTTTTAAAAAATGCAACCATTATTTACCCAATGATTGTCATGTACGGCTGGCTGCTCCCTTCCTTATCAAGCTTACGCAGGCTCAAAAGAGAATACAATATTTAATTATTAAAATCGTTACAATTTTCAAAACAAAGCAAAGTTCCAAGGAATTTAATAGGAACGTGTATGTATATAAACACTGACATGCATATACAAAACTGCCTAGCGAGAGATGTGATTCCCCCAAAATTCTCCAAATGAATGCATCACGACTCCCCCAAGGCCCCACCCTTCAAAGGCCCTTGTTATTTTATTCATTTGATCCTTTTAACTGAAGACCACAGACTATTACACCAGGGACCATTGCTGTACTGACCAGAGACTCCTATACCAGTGACCTTTTGCAAGAGTTCTCCACCCATTAAATTATACAGCCTAAATGGTTCCTGTAGGGTGAAGATCTTACTCTTGAATTTCAATACACAATTGCAGGAGGCGGACCGTCTCACATAAGTTGCAAAGTTCAGTGAGTAGATGAACTGTCATTAACGCCCAAGATCTCATTTACACAACCAATCTGGCAGACAATTCTGGCTCACCATAACTACCAAAAGGTAACCGGCAGGCAATTCTTGCGCAGTGGTCTATGCCGTACACATTTGAAGCAATATACCATTTTTCTGTTTGCATACAAGAATGCATATCCGAAAAGAAGATTTATAACCTGAACTAATGTGTGCATGCATACAAGCATAAATACCCCAACAGCGCAGCATGCATTTGCATATTGATATCAGAAAATGCAACAGGCTTTTCCCAGGACAAGCAATAACACAACTAAGCATTTTTATAAATCCAATATCCATAATTGAATGTGATAGAACATAGAGGAATAATAGAGAGAAGAAAATGGCAGCTTAGGGAGATGTTTGTGTGCATCCATGCATGTGTAAGAAAAGGTCAAAGAGATAACCAGACACTAACAGTCAGAGAAGAAGAAAACTAGTGCTGATATGAGCAAGACTTCTGTAAGGATATCTTGAATAGAGTTTCTAATTTTTTCCAAGTCTTCCTGCTTTGATTTGATAGAGCTCACATTCTGGCGAATTGACTTAATCAACTTCAATTTTGAATGTCTATAATCATAAAATCCCCCTGTCATCCCACCTTTCTTGCTTACTTGGTCACCTGCATTAGATGTTTAAGCAAATGATTTTCCAAACAAGAAAAATATGTGGAGAAAATAAAATACAAAATATTCATAGACCATACCTTCCAAAGTGATGCAATCTAGTGCATTTGAACGTGCAACCTTTGTGGCGACATCCAAGTCACGACAAACTACAGTTCTACCAAAAACCTATCAAACGCATTGTTCAAGTAACCGTGGTGTCAAAACAGAGAAATAATTCAAAAGAGGAACTGGAATGTTGCAAACAGACATTAATTCAAGTCTCTATTATCATCCATCTGACACTATTCCTATAGTCACAGTCCTATTATTTAGGCAGCGAATTTTAACCCCCGTCACACCCAAAAAAAAATAAAGAACAAAATTTGCATTGACAATTTTATTTAGTTTGGGTATGCATTCATCAAACAAAAAATGTCAAATACTTGAATGCATTAATGAGCAGCATACACTTGAATTTATAAGCTTCAAAGAATTATATGCACATAATAAAAATCATGATTTGACAATAATAAGCTGTCAAAGATACATATATTAATAAACAATATACAGCAAATGAATCTCTAGATAGATATATGTATTTCACTAGCATTTCTTCTCCCTACATCACTTCGCAATTTCATGTCCCCCTTGGGGAACCTCAGGTGTCACATCACAGCCCTTGCTGGCCATTACCATGCACATCATTAAGAGCCAACTTTAACCATGAGAAATGGCCCAGCAAAATAATAATTGGAAACATTCTGTGCATTCTTTAACAGGATGATTTTCTAGATTGCCCGATATTCTAGGGGTCAAGCATGCAGTAACAATTGTGGCACCTGCCACTGTCCAGATTCCTTTAAAGAAACAACTTCCAAAAACAAACCGCAGTTTTCCAGCAGTCCACAACCATAAAACAAGATGAAAAAGCAATCAAAAGCTTTATTTTGGTTACCAAGCAGAGCCATTTTGCAGCCACAAGGATGTAGAGACATGGTGGTAGTTAGCAACTCAAACTGGGAAAAAGCTGGTTTTTGGCTGCCTTCTGTTTCATTTTTCACATAAGCAAGTGATAGGGGGGTCAAACAACTCATAAGCAAATTAGAAGCACAAAAGCACACATGTAATCACACTCGCATGTAACATACATGTACACAGAAGATGATGGAAACACATGATATGTACTTAAAATTTGTGTTGAAAATGGTAAAGGACCAAACCTGTGCAAATGCAGGAGAAAAGCGCGATGAAAACTTCAGCTTTTTTAGCAGTGGCACAACATCAGAGCTTTGTGGAAAAGCTACTTGTGGGCCCTTCACTCTGTTTAATGGAATAAAAGTAACCCGACCACCTTTCTCTGCCGTAAGAATTCTAATTATTGTAGCTGATATATCATCTGTCTCTACCACTACATGAAACAAACTGCCAAAAAAAGAAGAGAATTATTTTTTGAACATCTGAGAAGCAACAGATAATTTTGAGAATAACAGGCGACAGTAGAATGTTTCATACTCATGTTACGGACCTATTTCCAGCAGTTACTTCAACAGCTGTAAAGAATTTCTCCTCACAATCAAGCAGCTCAAAAATTGGACCATGTACTCCAGAAATGTTATGATCCCTGCATATTCTTCTTACGGAATTAAGACCTCGCCTAATATCCTGGTGACAGTAAGTATTTTCAATAAGCAATACAAGGAAAGAGATCATAAATCATCTTAAAACACAAG